>NC_088235.1:64635309-64968242 GCF_036934945.1 Oncorhynchus masou masou
TCAGGCACCCAAAGAGCATAAAGATAAAGACCATGGAGGATAGAGACAAGAAGATGATTGGTCAGCCAAAAGGGATGGGAGGAAGAGGTTGACTGAGGAGAAGTTGTGGGCCCATCGAGACCAAGTGAGAGACCTATTGTCAGAAGTGTCTAGGGGTACCAGGGGTTTGGCCCTGTAGGGATGAGGGCAGGGTGGCAGAGGAGACACCCAGAGCCCCCATAATAAACATTGATGAAAGATACAACTATTATACATGGAACTTTAGATAAACTTCTCCTTAATGCAACCGCTGTGTCAGATTTCAAAAAAACTATACGGAAAAACCATACCATGCAATAATCTGAGTATGGCGCTCAGAGACCAAACAGCCAAAGAAATATCTGCCATGCTGGGTAGTCAACATTAGTCAGAAATAGCATTATAAATATTAACTTACCTTTGGTGATCTTCATCAGAATGCACTCCCAGGAATCCCAGTTCCACAATAAATGTTTGTTTTGTTCGATAATGTCCATCATTTATGTCCAAATTCCTCCTTGTTGTTAGCGCGTTCAGTCCAGTAATCCAAATTCATGACGCGCAAGCAGACGAAAAGTCGAAAAGTTCCGTTACAGTCTGTAGAAACATGTCAAATGATGTATAGAATCCATCTTTAGGACGTTTTTAACATAAATCTTCAATAATGTTGCAACTGGAGAATTCCATTGTTTGTAGAAATACAATGGAAAGCAAGCTAACTTTCACGTGACCGCGCATGGTCAGCTCGTGGGACTCAGGCAGACCTCTGACTCATTCCCCTCACTTCACAGTAGAATCATCAAACAAGGTTCTAGAGACTGTTGACATCTAGTGGAAGCCTCAGGAAGTGCAACATGACCAATATCCCACTGAGTTGAAAAACTACAAGCCTCAGATTTCCCACTTCCTGTTTGGGTTTTTCTCAGGTTTTTGCCTGCCAAATTTTCTTTTATCTTTATTTTACTAGGCAAGTCAGTTAAGAACAAATTCTTATTTTCATTGACGGCCTAGGAACAGTGGGTTAACTGCCTGTTCAGGGGCAGAATGACAGATTTTGTACCTTGTCAGCTCGGGGATTTGAACTTGCAACCTTTCGGTTACTAGTCCAATGCTCTAACCACTAGGCTACCCTGCCCCTGGTTCTGTTATACTCACAGACATCATTCAAACAGTTTTAGAAACTTCAGTGTGTTTTGTACAAATATACTAATAATATGCATATATTAGCAACTGGGACTGAGGCGCAGGCAGTTTACTCCGGGCACCTCTGGGCATCTTATTTATCCAAGCTACTCAATACTGCCCCCAGACATAAGAAGTTTTAACATTACAACATGAAATCCATGTCTTAAACATTGCTACGTTTCGGGAAATAGTAAAGAAAATGTGTAATCTGTTTGACGGATTAAAGTTACTTACCTTACAGAACAGGAAGTCAGCTAATTTCCACTCCATTTATATGCAAATCCGTTTGATTCCAACACTGGCTTGTCTGGCTGTCATGTTTAATTTTAACCTGCCCTTTCCTCACTGAAATAATGTAATTTCAGTGGTACTCTATTATAAAAAAAACAATTCTATCTCGCAGAGCTCATTCGTACATCCTTGTGGTTGAATATATATGGATCTATTCTAGGTCCTAGGATAAAACAATGAATAATGTGGAACAAATAAATAGCATCAAGGGATATCTTACAACTTACAGTAATTAACACCTTGTGAAACAGCTGTGAAAAACAACCTGGCAATATTTAAGATTTTAATACATAAACGTTGATAGGTTTTGGTACAGTTGTGTCATTCATTTATTTTAACAGATTTGTGTGTGCACTCACATGGCAATCAGACTAAAATACTGAATTATGGTGTGTGGAATATAGAGGAGGTGGTTGCTGTGTGAGTGGGAGGTTCTGGGTGACACCTGTTTTCAACAGACAGCCAGTCTCAGAAGGGGGACTTGAAGAGGAGACTGCAAAGTCCAGTTACTGCTGCTCTCTTTGTTCTGAGTGTTTGCAGTGCTAGTGTTTTTAGCTCATCTGTGTGTCTCACATATTATATGCCCAGTATGATATAGCAAGAAAACATTCTGAACAGATAATGACAACAACAGTAGCTGTAGATGATGTAATGAAAAGTTGGAGGGTGATTGGTAATGGAGGACATCAGGTGGATCCACGTCTGGGTGTTGGCTAGAACCCCTAGGTCCTGAAGAACAGGAGCAAAGTTACAGCAGAGAACAGGGTAGGAGAGAGAGACGCAAACAAGCAAACACACTTTACTGTGAGAAAGTTTGATGGATTAGTGCAGTGTTGTAAATGAGAGATATGTACTTTTCAACCCTGTTGGAAGGTATAGCCTACCTCAAGCTGGTCCCCCTCTGACTCAGAGCACAGAGAATCAGACTGATCTGAACTCACTGGTTCTGGTGGACGGGTTACCTCCTGGGGGGACTCGGACAGTCAATGGTCCAAAAGTCATTTGGAGAGGAAAATTGAAGAGGTACATTTTTATAACCTTAGCGTAACTCCCATTTCTTGCTTCCTCAAATGTCAACCAAAACTTAACTTACTTTGTCTACTGGGCTTCACTGATGTGTAAGGCCTCAGAGCTTCCAGTGGTCGACTGTCCGACTGCTCCAACTGTAGAAGATTGTTGGCTTCCACCGAAGTAACCCTAGGAAGACAAAGAGAAAAATATCAGTGTTAGGGAAACTAAAACTAGCTTCAAGTTATTTTGTATGCAAATAGTTATTATCTGACATTTTTGATATTCACTTTAACAGATGGTGACCCCTGCTCGGAGCGAAAGAACAGCGAGGTTTCCCAGGTCTCGCCTTCCTTTCGTCCTTCTTCCAAACCAAGCAAATTTCCAGGATGCCGTAGCACTTGATCCCCTTCTTGATTCTGCTCTGGTGGCTCTCCTTCTGTTTCTCCCGCTCCCTGTCCATGTTGAGTCTCACCTTGAATGATAACAGGAATACATGCAATTATATTTCATATTACAAACACATTTCTTACATATCTATTGGCGGGCCAGAAAATTAATGAACAGCGGAAAATCATTTTTAAAAACCTCCACATCCTTATCAGTCTATGCCTGAAGGTAGTACTCCAAGACGTTCTGATCTGGTTCGACAAATTCCACCACATCAGGTGGGGTTTCAGTGATCTGAAAGTATGTTATACAAAAATAGCAATAGACAAACAACAACACTAAGTCAATCAAAAATTTGAAAGACGACAGTATATGTAATAATTGTATATACAATTGCATTGTATATACAAAAAATAAATGAAACAAACCATTGGTGGAAGAATATAACCTATAACATCCATACCTTGTTCCAGTGTTCATGACCTTGGTCACTCAAGGAGAACTGTGGGTGTTGAAGATGTCCACCATCGCCTTGGCGGTGGCTTCTAGTCTCGTCCTTGATGAGTATCATACAAAACGAAAATCTATTTTTGGTACCAAGCACCCTTTTTAATGGGTTTCAGAAGGGAATTGAAAGTTAAGCACGTACTCTTCCTTTACTGACCTTAATGGGTATTGCTTCCACCCACTTGGTAGTGATCGGTCGCTGTCAGACACCAGCTGTTGCCGTTCCTGGATTTCGTGAAAGGTCCGAGGAGGTCTACCCCTAACTTTTAAAGTTTTAGAGAGACGGTTAATTTATTCTTACCCGTATCTGTGTCAAACAGTATGCAGGTTTTCATATTTGTAAGGATACTGACACACACATTCTATAATATTGAACCCTGCTGTGGTCAAATAAAGAAACCATTACAAAACAACTTATCAGGGCATAATTTGAATTGGGACACTTACTGATCATGTTCCATAGTGAAACAACTTTGATGGGTTTCAACTCCGACTTCACAGTCTTCGCCATCTCAAACTTCTGGCAGGCTGGACAGGGTACTGACCTTTAAGCAAAAACTGACAAATTGAAACATTGTGTGCTCTCTGATATGACATTCATTGAAATCATAAAAATTTCAGATATAATAGAATGTGATTGATAAACAAAAGGTTAATTCACTTGCCCAGCTGTCCACCTCCTTGACAATTCCCCGTCAGAATAAGCATAGGTTGATTTTGGCAATCATGCGCTTCGAAATGGCCAGCGTGCATCTCGGTCAGCACAGCCTCCTTCTCCTCTTCATCAATAACCCCCCTCCCCCCCGTGTCTGTCTAGCGAAGACACCTCGTTAAGGGCATTTTGAATTACCATAATTGCTTACACCTATCCATTTGATTGATCAGGTTTAACTTATAGCTAGACACCTCAATATGACAGCTTGCAACTAGCTAGCATTAGCTGGAAAATGATTGTTGAAAAATGGTTGTCCAGTTACCTAATTGAAGTTAACTGCTTAATGTTACCCTGAATTGTGAATTTCTCTGAATGTTGCGCCTCTTGTTGAGATCAGTTATGTCTTTGTCGTGGAAATTCTTACACAGGGACAATCGAAGTCAATCTTAAATTAATCATTGTTTATTGTCTGCTCGCTGGAGTGTTTCTAACCAACTCAATGCACCATAGTACTCATGTCAATCAGGAGCTCTCTTTGGGCAGTCCCAGCAGTTGTCTTATATACAAAGATACACAGACAAGTTATATTTGCATGATTTGGCATAATTAATGAATCATTATCATTTTGTTTCATCCATGTGACAGACCAATACCTCACATACCTCACAGGGCTTCTTTCTCTCTAAGCTGAGACCTTGAAACTGAGATATATTTTGTTTGTTCTCAAAACAAGGTCTGGGCGTACTGCTACTGATAAGTGAGGATTTGTACAGTCAGCCACTTGCATGAACAAATAAATTGGTTATTAGAACAGCACATGAATAGAATACAGAAATTAGTTAAAAGAAACACACAAACATTACAATTCCATTACATCTTAATAGTACTTCGCCTGGTTGGAAAGAGAAAAGAAAATCTCCTCGAGGGATGCCATTGAAGTGCAAGCTACATACAAACAGAAAGCTGCAACAGTCACTGTAGCTTGCTTGCTAGCTAACATTAGCTAAATAAAACTCTGGCTAACTACTGTGCTGGCTAGCTGACTAGGCAGGATGTGTTATATAACTAAGTACAGTAGCTAGCAACGTCAATGTAACAACAGCTTCAATTATTTATTCCTATTTAACAATATGTACTCATATAAAGACAAATACATGGTAAAGAAATTGTTCTCTTTCCAGTCGTTTTGGTCCTCTGAAGCAGCATGTAGTCAGCAGGTTGTCACCATCAGAAACACCGTCCTTGTTGAGAAATTCTGAGGTAATAATTTTGCGCAGACTGAGCAAGCCTTTTGGCAAACTCCAAGTGGGCTGTGCCTTTTACCGAGGAGTGGCTTCCATCTGGCCACTCTACCATGAAGTCCTAATTGGTGGGGTGCTGCAGAGATGGTTGTCCTTCGGGAAGGTTCCACCATCTCCACAGAGGCACTCTGGAGCTTTTCCAACACTTTTACGTTTGTGGAAATGTGAAATTAATTTAGGAGAATATAACACATTAGATATGGTAAAAGACAATAAAAAGAAAAAGACATGTGTTTCTTTGTTTGTTTTTTATACCATAATCTTTGAAATGCAAGAGAAAGGCCATAATGTATTATTCCAGCCCAGGCCCGATTTAGATTTTGGCCACTAAATAGCAGCAGTGTATGTACAAAGTTTTAGACTGATCCAATGAACCATTGCATTTCTGTTCAAAATGCTGTATCAAGACTGCCCAAATGTGCCTAATTGGTTTATTAATACATTTTAAAGTTCATAATTGTGCACTCTCCTCAAACAATAGCATGGTATTCTTTCACTGTAATAGCTACTGTAAATTGGACAGTGCAGTTAGATTAACAAGAATTGTCCTGAGAAATGTTCAAGCATACAACCTCATGCCAATCACATTATCTATTAGCTTATCAGTCCCGTGGGGGGGGGGGGGTCTTATGATCTTATGTAAGGTATTTACTTACCAAGGCTAGGGCTTACATGCATTATAAGGTATTTCTGTCCAGATTCAATTCTAGGCTACAACCAATTTACCTCTGCTAAGTGCAAGAGAGACTGACACTAACAAGTACAAAAATATTGGTAATTTAAGTGCTAATCAAATATATATCATTACAATTAAATCAAGCTTTATAATTAAAATAATTAAAATTAAAGATAAAATCAAGCTTTGGTTTGATTAGATGCCATTGTCTTTCATCGATCATTGATTGTGAGCTAAAATGCAAAATGAAAAGCGCTGGATTCCTCCTTGGAAAAACCGTTTGACTCATCCCAATATTGTTTATTATGTTCTCGATGGTTGAAATCCACCCACGTGTCCGCTGAATTCCCATGCCAAGTGGACGATGTGGATGTTGAGTCGCACTCAGGTGAGCTCACACTTGTTGGACTCCCCATATGTTCCATGCAAACCTGTGATACGGGTAAATACGCCTCATGGTGGTGGAGAAGGTAGTCAGGAATTTCACCGAAGTGATCAGCCATGCGCAAAGTCTCAGTCAGTGCCCAAATGTAGTTGTGCGCAAGACGCAACGTTTCAATCTTGGTCAGTTGAGCATCGTCCGGCAGAGCAGGAAGGATGCTTCTCAGAACATCCAATGCGGAGTTAAGACGGTGCATGCGATGCCTTTCCCTGTTGTTTGCTTTTGTCCTACGATTTACCCTCTGTCTGGGAAGTTTTAACCCCGTTTTTGATTTCATTCGATTTTTGTATTTTTCCCCATGATGTGTCAATTTTTTTCTGTAATTACTGATGTTGACCACAGTGAATTCTTCTTCTGGCTTGTCCTCTGGAGAACTTACGTCAGCCGTCACTGCTTCTTTAGTTAGGCACCGCTTAACAGAGTCGTACAGCAATTTGGGTGACATTCTGCAAAATAAAATCATGATATGGCATTGAAAAGAGATCATGAAAATAATGAGATTAGGCCTACATTAAATTATTACTAAAATAAATGGAAGTGTTTATCAACAAAAACCCAAATACCCTTTACAAACATACATGGAGGAAAAATGTATATGTGCCCTGATGTACAACATCACTTACCTTTTGGCTTCACTTTGTTGATGCACTGCCTGGCTGTATTAATTTGTGACAGGCGTCCGTTCTCTCATCTCAGGGTTCTTCTGTACCTTCTGTAGGCTATATAAGTGCTGCGGACAATGGAGAGTTGATGCGCAACTCTGCCATTTTATGTCCCCTTTATCTTATCTGTCTGTATAGAGTGCGCCTGGATCAACAGCAGCTGCCAAGTGCATAATTTGCCAAGTACCCTAAATTGCCAAGTTTGCCAAGTAGCCTAATTTGCATTGCTTGGAGATGTATAAAGCATTTCCCTAATGATACATCTAAAAATGAGTTTAAGCAGCTATTTAGCAACGTTTTCGGGTGGTTCTTAATCTAAAACCAGCAAATACTGTTAGATAGTACTGCACTGTTGGAGCTAGGAACACGAACATTTCGCTACACCCACAATAACATCTGCTAAATATGTGTATGTGACCAATACAATTTGATTTGATCTGAAATTATTTATGTTCCAATAAAGTGATATATTTAATTACTCCACTTGGATACAAACTGATGGTATGTGTTTTTCCTCCCAATACGCACACGACCAAAGCAAAATAAGAGTATTCCCTCTGCTATGCCATCGTTAATTTCGAGTTTCAGCACATTTTCGTGATTTTATATGTGAGTGTAGAACAGAATTGCTATTCAAATATCATCCACCACCCCGTATCATTTCATTCAGTTTGGATAAATTGGACACAGATGGGTAGCCTACATAGGCCTATATATGGTGATTTATTCATAATGATTTGTTTGATTAATATACAGCACAACCGTTCTCAAATGTTCACCGTAATTTCTTGTATAATTCCCTGTAAATCTCAAACATCATTAAAACTTCACATTTGATCACTGGGTTTGCTTGGAGACACTGTAGGGGCCGTGCGCCAAACTATTTGGCACTTTAGTTGAACCGTGACAAACAACAGCTTTCCTCTAGCAGTTATTATTTATTTTTCGAACAATTTGGCGCTTACAAAAATGACAAAAAAATGCACATTCACAATAATCTATATGATACGGCATTTGTGCCCACAAATAATTAATCTACGAATGTGCTTTCGAATATTTACATTTTGAAGGAGATTGCGCTTGGACAGGTGTTGTGCTGCGCGACATTACGCGGAGGCTCACATCACAAACAATTATTGAAGGAGTGAAACGTTTGGTCTGTGGTCACAAGACAAAGGTTCTATCTCTTTGTCTAGTCCATAAAAGCTTTGTGTATGCTTTGACGTGGTAGTGATTCTGTGCGCTTTGACATCGCCAAAAAACTGTATCACCTGAAAATCAAGAGCGCATTCTATTTTTATAAAATAAAAATGTATTTCAAAATTAAAACATACTTCAATTGTATCTTCATTATCAAGATATATGTTCCCCATTCTGTGAATGATATAGAGAAAGCGTTTGGTAGCCCTGTAAGACAAACAGTATAGGCTATCATTTTAGATTGCCTACAAGTGAACACAAAAGCAAACCTTAACTTTCTATCTAAATATGTATTTTGGGAGCACTCTGATAACCATATGCTTTCAATAAAATGGACAAATATGCCAAGTAGATAGGAGATGTTGCCTTGCTGTTATAAAAGGCACGAAAAGTCCAAAGTAAACTAAATATTACCGCTTTACAAATAATCATTGATGCCAAATCCATATTCGGATACAATGGACAGGTGTGAGCTGTCAGTCTTCCCCCTTGATTTTTATCAGTGTTGTGTAGTGTCTTGCTTGTTATGCAAAGTATAGGCAAACATAGACAGCCCAGTTGCTGTGGAAATGGGAGATATCGGGAAAGAGTTGGTACGAAAGTGATTTAACAATATTTAACAATAAACTAAGCTAGCTCGAGAGCAGGTGATACCTGCCCCAGTCTCGTGATTAACACTTCTACTACTTCACTTTACATCTGTTGTAATTATTTATTAAACGAAATCTATTTATTATTATTTTAGCAAACAGAAGTACCAGGTGGGGCTTTATTTTCGTCTTAAGCTTTTGTTTGAAGGACCTCTGGAGAGGGCAATCAAAGTCTAAAAACTCGCTGACCAGATTGTTGCCATCCATTTGGTACAAACTCGCGGCGAACCAATTGAATTTGTCCCCTCTTGTTCAGACACGAAAAGGGGCTGCATATAGAGGAAAAAAAGAGAAACATCCCTAAGAAAGAAAAACAACTTTAAAAAACATTTAATTACAACCCGGAGGCCATATGTACACCTTTTTGTGTATATTCTAACAATGTCTCTCCTTTAGAAAGTAGTATGTGCGCCGTTGGAGACGCGTGCGCTTTTGGAGAGGTGTGCGCATCTTGACCAGAATGACCCTGAGCACTTATCGCAAGAAGTAATTCGGTTTTGATGTGCTTTGGAGATTTATTTTCACACGCTATTTAATGTGTTCCAATACCTATAGCTTTGATGACAATACACCAATTATAGAGGAATAGCAAACCGACTTGAACATGTTCTTTCTGGTCTCAGGGTCAAATGAATACAGTTATTTTGTCTTCTTGTACAGGTTTGAGGCCCTGCGGTTTGAAATCTAAATGGAATAGTGTTTTGACGAATACGGGTCGATCTTTATCATGGGGTTTTGTCCATAGTTGATGGACAAAAACATACAATGTAAAAAAAAACAACGACGATTTTGTTAGACTTTCCATACAACAAAAGTGTTCCATTACAGTAAATTTGATATTTTATCCTATACAAAATATTCTTACCTGTTGTCCTTATTGGAGTCCTACAGTGGAATTAATAACACTATTTGTAATACTGAGCTGTAATAATAGTCTCTCTATTCTATTTACAGTACCAGTCAAAAGTTTGGACACACCTACTCATTCAAATGTTTTTCATTATTTGGAGTAGTTTCTACATTGTATAATAATAGTGAAGACATCAAAACTATGAAATAACACATGTAGAATTATGTAGTAACCAAAAAAGTGTTAAACAAATCAATTCTTCAAAGTAGCCACCCTGTGCCTTGATGGAAGCTTTGCAGACTCTTGGTATTCTCTCAACCAGCTTCACCTGGAATGCTTTTCCAGCAGTCTTGAAGGAGTTCCCACATATGCTGAGCACTTGTCGGCTGCTTTTGCTTCACTCTGCGGTCCAACTCATCCCAAATCATCTCAATTGGGTTGAGGTCAGGTGATTGTGGAGGCCAGGTCATCTGATGCACCACTCCATCACTCTCCGTCTTGGTCAAATACTGTTGCCCTTACACAGCCTGGAGGTGTGTTAGGCCATTGTCCTGTTGAAAAACAAAAAAATAGTCCCACTAAGCGCAAACCAGATGGGATGACGTATCGCTGCAGAATGCTGTGGAAGCCATGCTGGCTAAGTGTGCCTTGAATTCTAAATAAATCAATGACAGTGTCACCAGCAAAGCACACCCACACCTTCACACCTCTTCCTCCATGCTTCACGTTGGGACCCACACATGCAGAGATCATCTCCGCGTCTCACAAAAACAAGGCGATTGGAACCAAAAACCTCAAATTTGGACTCATCAGACGAAAGGACAGATTTCCACCGGTCTAATGTCCATTGCTCGTGTTTCTTGACCCAAGAAAGTCTCTTGTTCTTATTGGTATCCTTCAGTAGTGTTTTCTTTGCAGCAATTCGCCCATGAAGGCCTGATTCACACAGTCTCCTCTGAACAGTTGATGTTGAGATGTGTCTGTTATTTGAACTCTGTGAAGCATTTATTTGAGCTGCAATATCTGAGGCTGGTAACTCTAATGAATATTTCCTTTGCAGCAGAGGTAACTCTGGGTCTTCCTTTCCTGTGATTGTCCTCGTGAGAGCCAGTTTCATCATAGCGCTGGATGGTTTTGAGACTGCACTTGAAGAACCTTTCAAAGTTCTTGACATTTTCCCGGATTAATTGACCTTCATGTCTTAAGTAATGATTGAATGTTGTTTCTCTTTGCTTATTTGAGCTGTTCTTTCCTTAATGTAGACTTGGTCTTTTACCAAATAGGGCTATCTTCTGTATACAGTACCAATCCTACCTTGTCCTAACACAACCGACTGGCTCAGAAGAAATTCCACAAATAAACTTTTAATAAGGCACACCTGCTAATTGAAATGCATTCCAGGTGACTACCTCATGAAACTGGTTGAGAGAATGCCAAGAGTGTGCAAAGCTGTCATTAAGGCGAAGGGTAGCTACTTTGAAGAATCTCAAATATAAAATATATTTTGATTTGTTTAACACTTTTTTGGTTACTACATGATTCCAAATGTGTTATTTAATTGTTGTGATGTCTTCACTATTATTCTACAATGTAGAAAATAGTAAAAATAAAGAAAACCCCTGGAATTAGTAGGTGTGTCCAAACTTTTGACTGGTACTGTACATCTGAAATGTTTATGGATTATGCTTGATATGCCTTGAAATTGACTGAGCTGTAGGCCTACCAAATCAAACTAGGAGTAAGGGCGACTGTGAAAAGGACTTAATCATTATGACTGTAAAATCCAAACTTTCGTTGCTTTTGTAATCAAATCCTGCAAATTCAAATAACCAGGAAAAAAAATGCAAATAGATTTAATTTAGTATATTTTTATTGCTAATGATTTGTTATGGAATCAATAGCCTGTACTTCTCTGCGTCTCTAGCAATATGACCTGGCTTGGTTGTTTACTCTCATGGGAGACTATTTACTATCAAGTTGCTGTAATGGTGTTAGTAAGGCCAGTAGGTGGCATTATTGTTGTTCCTCTTGAACATGCTCAGACAGGATATCAACGTCAGAGAACAGTGGCAGATAGCATACATTGGGATGGCACACATTGAAAGGTCATGTAGGCCTTTATGGTGTCATATAAATGCTCCTATCAGGCCAATACTATTCTTGGAATAGTATAACTCCCCATGTTATGAAACCTAGCATAGTTTAACATAACATCAGCAGCAAAAACAATTGATGTGCTGTGAGCATTCCCACAAAATCAATTGGCTAATGCATTATTCCAGCAGGCAGCCGCACATTGGCAGTAAATTAAGTGAATTACTGTGCCCCAGGACAATTGAAAGTCCACAGCTTCAGGCGACAGTTCCCAGCCCAGAGCTTCCTGCGACAGTTCCCAGTCCAGAGCTCCCGGCGACAGTTCCCAGTCCGGAGCTTCCGGCGACATTTCACAGTCCGGAACCTCCAACGACGGTCCACAGTCTGGAACCTCCTGAGATGGTCCACGGTCCGGAACCTCCTGAGACTGTCCACGGGTCCGGAACCTCCAGAGACGGTCGGCGGTCCGGAGCCTCCAGCGACGGTCTTCAGTCCAGAGCCTCCAGCGACGGTCTGCGGTCCAGAGCCTCCGGCGAAGGTTCCCGGTCCGGAGCCTCCGGCGATGATCTACAGTCCGGAGCCTCTGGCGACGAACCGCGGTCCGGAGTCCTCGGCGACCATCCACGGTCCGGAGGCCCCGGCGATGATCGACAGTTCGGAGTCGCCGGCAACGATCTACGGTTCGGAGTCCCCGGCGACGATCCTCGTTCCGGTGCCTCTGGCGACGATCCACGGTCTGGTGCCTCCGGCGACGGTCCATGGTCCGGAGCCCCTGGCGACGATCCCCGCACCAGAGCCGCCATTGAAGATGAGGTATTCGCGAGCAGAGAGTCACCGGAGTCGCCTCCGACAGTAGATGCCCACCCGGACCCTCCCCTATTGAGTCAGGTTTTTTTCCGCACCTTTGGGGGGGGTACTGTGACTAGGGTGGGTCATCTAGGTAATTATATTTCTATGTTGGCCTGGTATGGTTCCCAATCAGAGGCAGCTGTTTATCATTGTCTCTGATTGGAGGTCATATTTAGGAAGCCATTTCCCCTTTGTGCTTTGTGGGATCATGTTTTTGTGTAGTCCATGTGAGCACTGCATTTTCGTCACGTTTCGTTTGTTGTTTTGCTTTGAGTTTCACATAGTAATAGAAGATGTGAAACCCAGATCACGCTGCGCTTTGGTCCAGTTATTATGACGATCGTGACACCGTAGTGTATGTGTAGGTATGTACAGCAGGACCAAATCTGACAGACAGGTAGGAGCATGCCCATGTAATGCTTTGTAGGTTCGCAGTAAAACCTTGAAATCACCCTAGCCTTAACAGGAAGCCAGTGTAGAGAGGCTAGCACTGGAGTAATATGATCACATTTTTTGGTTCTAGTCAAGATTCTAGCAGCCATGTTTAGCACTAACTGAAGTTTATTTAGTACTTTATCTGGGTAACTGGAAAGTAGGGCAATGCAGTAGTCTAATCTAGAAGTGACAAAAGCATGGATTAACTTTTCTGCATCATTTTTGGACAGAAGGTTTCTGATTTTTGCAATGTTACAAAGTTTCCTCCTTCATACCGCTTAGGAAGTGGAGAGATGAACCTACTTTGGTGCGAAAAGTACAAATTAATCCCAGAACAACTGCAAAGGACCTTGTGAAGATGCTGGAGGAAACAGTCCTATATCGACATAACCTGAAAGGCCGCTCAGCAAGAAAGAAGCCACTGCTCCAAAACCACCATAAAAAAGCCAGACTATGGTTTGCAACTGCACATGGGGACAAAGATTGTACTTTTTGGAGAAATGCCCTCTGGTCTGATGAAACAAAAATAGAACTGTTTGGCCATAATGACCATCGTTATGTTTGGAGGATAAAAGGGGATGCTTGCAAGCCGAAGAACACCATTCCAACTCGTGAAGCACGGGGGTGGCAGCATCATGTTGTGGGGGTGCGTTGCTGCAGGAGGGACTGGTGGACTTCACAAAATAGATGGCATCATGAGGTAGGAATATTATAGTGGATATATTGAAGCAACATCTCAAGACATCAGTCAGGAAGTTAAAGTTTAGTCGCAAATGAGTCTTCCAAATGGACAATGACCCCAAGCATACTTCCAAAGTTGTGGCAAAATGGCTTAAGGACAACAAAGTCAAGGTATTGGAGTGTCCATCACAAAGCCCTGACCTCAATCCTATACAAAATGTGTGGGCAGAACTGATAAATCATGTGCGAGCAAGGAGGCCTACAAACCTGACTCAGTTACACCAGCTCTGTCAGGAAGAATGGGCCAAAAATCCCACAATGTATTTTGGGAAGCTTGTGGAAGGCTACCCGAAATGTTTGACCCAAGTTAAACAATTTAAAGGCAATGCTAGCAAATACTAATTGAGTGTATGTAAACTTCTGACCCACTGGGAATGTGATGAAAGAAATCAAATCTGAAATAAATCATTCTCTCTTCTATTATTCTGACATTTCACATTCTTAAAATAAAGTGGTGATCCTAACTGAACTAAGACAGGGCATTTTTACTAGGATTTAATGTCATGAATTGGGAAAAACTTAGTTTAAATGTTTTTGGCTAAGGTAAACTTCCGACTTCAACTGTATAAAGGGGAGGAAATGATGAAGGTAACGAACACCAGGTGTGAAACATAATGATTGCCAGTTATGCGTAATGATGAATCCCAGGACCGGTGGATAGTATTCCTGCGACATCTCCCCCAACACATTAGTTGTGTGCCCTCAGGCCCCTATTCTACTACCACATATCTACAACACAAAACCATGTGTACGTGTGTGTATATTGTGTATGTTATCGTGTGTTTGTATGCATGTGTCTGTGCCTATGTTTGTGTTGCTTCACAGTCCCCGCTGTTACATTAAGGTGTATTTTTCTCAGTTTTTGTTACCTAATTTTATTGCTTGCATGAGTTACTTGATGTGGAATATATTCCATGTAGTCATGGCTTTATGTAGTACAGTGTTTTGAACATTTACATCAAGTTCTGTCTGATTTACATGCATTTGTGTGCCAGACTACACCCATGTAAATGTTTATTGGTCAATAGCTGCCATATTGTTGGAGAAGCCAGCCTGGAAAATGTTGCCTTGGTCCATAGATGCTATATATCAAGTTTCCTGCAGATCGGTCATTCAGTGCCAGAGGAGTAGCGTTTTAAGTGTTTTTCACAAAATTAAAAATGGTTGAAACTCCATCATGGCAGACTTTATAGTCCTTTAGGCAAATATTTTTCATGTGAGGCCTAGACCTATGTACCGAATTTCATGACTCGAGGTCACGCAGGGTGAGTTTGCATTTACAATTGCTTGTTATAGCACCACCATGTGGCTAATTGGCAAGGCATTGCCTGAGAGCGTGTGGACTATGGGTATTTAACATCATGCCTAGTTACATCCTCCTAAACGTTACCATCTCAGAGGAATTTGCATGTTAATTTTCCGTGATTGAAGAACAGGAACAATAGTAAATATAGCTGCCAGCAGCAATGTTGGGGTTCATGCTGTGGGCCCACTGCGTTACCATCAGGACAAATTGGACACATCACCCTAGGAGGAGCTACCTCTGTACTCCTTACCAAATTTGCCAAATATCACAACTC
Organism: Oncorhynchus masou masou; assembly: GCF_036934945.1. Lineage (NCBI taxonomy): Eukaryota > Metazoa > Chordata > Actinopteri > Salmoniformes > Salmonidae > Oncorhynchus > Oncorhynchus masou. Next base: position 64,650,844 of record NC_088235.1, read on the forward strand.
AAAATTAAACAGATCATGCAATATGCGTATTTTGGAAAACATGTTATAACGTTGACTGCTTGAAATATCTTCTTCTCCAGGACCTATCGGCACTAAATTTTCCAAGACTCTTGCTCAAGCAATATGTCCGCAACATGCAAATGGAATGATTTTTCCTATCCAACAACGCCCCATGCAGCCAAACGTAACCATATTTTACAGATTAGCTAGAGTCATATCCCTTAGCATGTGAGCCAAATGTAATCACTCTGAGTCATACAGATCAAGAGATATAAACATGTTCTCGAAATATGCTTAAATATGTTGAGCCTTGACAGTGTTGGAACATGTGTACCAAGTTTGGTTACAATACAAATATCTGTGTCTGATTTATATGCATTAATGTACCAGACCATGCCCACATTAATGTTTATTGGTCAGTAGCAGCCATGTTGTTTGACATACTAGTCTGGAAGATATTGTATTGAGAGACCTTGGACCATAGATGTCATATGTCAATGCTCATCCGGATTTGCCCAGTGGTTCTGGAGATGTCATTTAAAACCTCTACAGGATCAGTGGGTCCCCTGCGGGACGTTTGAGCTAACATAGGCTAATGCAATTAGCATGGTTTTAAGTAACAAGAACATTTTCCAGGACATAGACATATCTGATATTGGCAAAAAGCTTAAATTCTTGTTAATCTAACTGCACTGTCCAATTTACAGTAGCTATTGTAGTGAAATAATACGATGTTATTGTTTGAGGAGAGTGCACATTTATGAAATTGAAAATGTATTAATTAACCAATTTGGCACATTTGGGCAGTTTGATACTAAATTTTGAACAGAAATGCAATGGTTCATTGGATCAGTCTAAATCTTTGCTCATACACTGCTTCCCTCTAGTGGCCAACATCTAAAGTTCAGGTGCATTTATACGGAGACTTGATTACACACAGGTGGATTGTATTTATCATCATTAGTCATTTAGGTCAACATTGGATCATTCAGAGATCCTCACTGAACTTCTGGAGAGAGTTTGCTGCACTGTAAGTAAAGGGGCTGAATAATTTTGCACGCCCAATTTTTCAGTTTTTGGTTTGTTAAAAAAGTTTGAAATATCCAATAAATGTCGTTCCACTTCATGATTGTGTCCCACTTGTTGTTGATTCTTCACAAAAAAATACAGTTTTATATCTTTATGTTTGAAGCCTGAAATGTGGCAAAAGGTCGCAAAGTTCAAGGGAGCCGAATACTTTCGCAAGGCACTGTACTAGTATGGATTATAGTGTGTTTAGAAAACTTGATCATAGATGCTATATATCAAGTTCTATGAAGATCGGTCATTTGGTGCCAGAGGAGTAGCGTTTTTAAGTGTTTTTCACAAAGCTCTAATTGCCGGAAAATCCATCATGGCAGACCTTGTGAGTTCTTGAGGCAAATGTGTTCCTTGTGAGGACAGGGACCTATGTACCAAACTTCATGACTCTTTATCACACAGGATGAGGGGCATGAGCTTTCAAAGTTGGCAGCACTTGGATACTTGCAAGAAAATGTGATGGAGTCCTGACTGTTATTGAACTCAACCTGCAGATGGCTAGTTGTAATTGAGAGGGTGTGTCTGTGGTGGCAAGGACACACCCAAGAAAATGCCCACAACAAACCACACCCCCAAGCCAACTCACATTTGGCTTCTGTCATGGCCACCAGTATTTCTTGAGGAGCAAGCCAAAAAACGATGCCAAATCAAGGGGTGCAGTTCCCAAATACAAAAGACAAAAGAACGGTTTTTTATTTTCTTTGTATTATCTATTATCTTTTACCAGATCTAAGGTGTTATATTCTCCTACATTCCTTTCACATTTCCACAAACTTCAAAGTGTTTCCTTTCAAATGGTACCAAGAATATGCATATCCTTGCTTCAGGGCCTGAGCTACAGGAGGTTAGATTTGGGTATGTCATTTTAGGCGACAATTTAAAAAAAGGGTCCAGTCCAGGTTTTAAGGTGCATTACCACCACCAACTCGACTGGAGTGTGGACCTCAGTTCATCTTTCAATCACCCATGTGGGTATATGCTCCTAAAAACTGTTGAGGAGATAGGATAGGCAGGACAAGCATGTAAGATCCTTCTACTATAAGGATTATTAACGTTAGGCTCCTTTAGTCCATTATTGGGTTAGGTAGAGGTTAGCCCAAGATGTACTCTTATGGAGCCTACTGTTACTCCTTAATGTCCAAGGAACTTCTGTGGTATTTTCAGATGCAGACTGGTCTGAATTGATTCTCAATTGTGATACGGTTTTAGAAACGTAAAGCCCTTTACTTTCATGTCACATCAAAATAATTTCACAAATGCAAAATATGCACTTACTCAGTAGCGGTGTGTGGGTAAAATCCCTGGGGAAGCCATTCCAGGGGGAGAAAAGTAATAGTACAACCTATGTGTTGTGGTATTTGCATTGTTTGCTCTATAACCTGTTAGTCCAATGATATGCCTTGACACCATGATATATAGGCTTAAGGCTGAGACAATAAGAAGACACAGTGGCAGAATAAATTCAACCACACCTTTGTTTCATCACAAAACCAGAGAGCAACATCTGTCTGGTGAAGTCCACAAAACATTTTGCATGTAATAAACCGTTACATGACCGACAGCATGATCAAGCAAGTTAATGTTTCCAACATTTTAGACTACTAAACAACTATTGATTTATAACAATGGAGAGTTATCACAAGTCGCAAAGAAAACAAGAGCTGCCTCCACTAATCCAACTTCAAAATGTTAACATAATCTAATCACCTATGCTTAGTCTGATACAATGACAACAAAAACATGTCAAAAACGATTTAGTCCAATACATGTCAGCTAAATATGATGTGGGTGTCCATGGTACTGATTTCTGTATGTGTGTGTATGCACTTGTGTGAAAAAACATGTTGACTCACCCTATTTGTAGAGAATTGCCAATGCCATCCTCTTTCACGTTGCTTAAACGGTTTATGACTCTGTCATACAGTACACGTTTTAAGTTTTTATTGTCCTAGGCTACCTGCCTAAAATGATTGCTCACTGGCAAATCAAATCAAATCAGCTGATATCTCAAAGTGCTGTACAGAAACCCAGCCTAAAACCCCAAACAGCAAGCAATGCAGGTTTAGAAGCACGGTGGCTAGGAAAAACTCCCTAGAAACGCCAAAACCTAGGAAGAAACCTAGAGAGGAAACAGGCTATGAGGTGTGGCCAGTCCTCTTCTGGCTGTGCCGGGTGGAGATTATAACAGAACATGGCCAAGATGTTCAAATGTTCATAAATGACCATTTTGGTCAAATAATAATAATTTCAGTAATTGTCGAGGCTGCAGCAAGTCAGCACCTCAGGAGTAAATGTCAGTTGGCTTTTCATAGCCGATCATTAAGAGTACCTCTACCGCTCCTGCTGTCTCTAGAGAGTTGAAAACAGCAGGTCTGGGACAGGTAGCATCTGGTGAACAGGTCAGGGTTCCATAGCCGCAGGCAGAACAGTTGAAACTGGAGCAGCAGCACAGCCAGGTGGACTGGGGACAGCAAGGAGTCATCATGCCAGGTAGTACTGAGGCATGGTCCTAGGGCTCAGGTCCTCCGAGAGAGAGAGAGAAAGAAAGAAAGAGAGAAAGAGAGAATTAGAGAGAGCATACTTAAATTCACACAGGACACTGGATAAGACAGGAGAAGTACTCCAGATATAACAGACTGACCCTAGCCCCCCAACACATAAATTACTGCAGCATAAATACTGGAGGCTGAGACAGGATGGGTCAGGAGACACTGTGGCCCCATCCGATGATACCCCCGGACAGGGCCAAACAGGCAGGATATAACCCCACCCACATTGCTAAAGTACAGCCCCCACACCACTAGAGGGATATCTTCAACCACCAACTTCTTCTTCCTTTCATGGGCAATGATGCACCAGGCCAGCTAGTTAATATTAGCCTACTATATCTAGCTACATGTTAAACTTCCTCCCTCTCAGGCCAGGGGCACAATGTATGAATTTATGGAAGGATCAGAATCGCCATTATAACCATTGGTGAGTAAGGTAAATTAAGTAAAACCCAACGTCCAAATCTCTATCTTCATCCTTGGCTAATTTAGGAAAGGGCCGATCTCAATGCTGATTGGCTATTATTATTATTTATTTTTTTATCAAGGGAGGCCAAATGATCGCTGGCTTCCCTTACATTCAATGCTATACTCTTTTTGACCAGATGATTTTGTATGTTTTTATTTCTCTTCTCCCTCAGGCTTCTTCTTCTTTGGACTTTATATGGCGGTTGGCAACCAACGTTAAGGTGCATTACCACCACCAACTCGACTGAAGTGTGGACCTCAGTTTATCTTTCAATCACACACGTGGGTATAGGCTCCTAAAAACTGTTGAGGAGCTGGGAGAGGTGGGACAAGCGTCACAAATAGAATCAAGTTCTATTTTAGCGCCTGGCTACGCATACGCTCGTTGACGCGCAGGAGCAGTGTGGGTGCAATGATTGAATAACATGTACGTGTACATTTATTTTGCAACGCTCGCACACGGTGTGGTCAGCATGTTATGTGTAATGGGTTCCTGGTCTAAGGCACTGCATCTCAGTGCAAGAAGCGTCACTGCAGTCCCTGGTTCATAGGGTGGCACACCCAAAGGGTGGCGCACAATTGGCCCAGCGTCGTCCGGGTTTGGCCTGGGTAGGCCATCATTGTAAATAAGAATTTGTTCGTAACTGACTTGCCTAGTTAAATAACAGTTAAATAAAAATGGTTAAATGTTTTAAAAAATGTTTAAATGGAACTGGGTTATGATCAAGGGCTATGTAGAGGTAGACACATTGGTAGACATATTTTCATAATGCATTGTAGTCAACGGCAAGTGATAACTTAGCACAATGTGTCTGCCAATTTTCTCTGTAATGAAACAAAATATTTAAAAAAACGGTTTTAGTGATTAACTACAATCACAGAAGGAGTGAAAATAAGTCTACATATTCCAATTGGTGAACTTCCCCTTTAAGACGGGACACGGTTGTTTCCTTGCTTGCTTGTCGCTTCCTGAATTTAGGTTACGATTGTCTGTGATATAGTGCCATGTAAATCAGAACCTCGATCACAAAGCACGCTATACAAAAAGATATTGGAGTGACTTTCGCTACCACTAAAAAGTGAAGACAACCATTTGCTGAAGGCTTGCCTTGACACTAACTATGGACTATTGGGTAAGTAAATAATATACCCAGATGCATGTTCTTTCTCTAAGTAGCCTACATGGTATTGAATACATGTACAATTAACGTTAGCTTGAGCCATGTTGCTACCTCCGTGTGTCAAAAAGAATACGAGCAGTAGGTCTTGCTGACAAATGATTTACATTATAATCATGATGTTTACAGTATTGCTGCAACCTATAGCCTAGTAAAGTGTCTAGAACAGTGGAGTGAGAGAAGTGTGTCTACACAATCATATTACTTGCCCTGGAGCGCTACAATGTATTGCTCGCGCATTGTTACAGTGACTACAGCACGTTTTTATTGACTTACTAGTTGAATAACACCCCCGGCATTTATAATTATTTCGAGGTTGAACCTTTTTCAAGTGTGAGGATCATTTTCTTTAGGGTAGTTTTTATTTTGTATATATTCAGAGAGCATAATGTGGCATAACAACAAATATAAATGAATCTGATATGGAAACCTCAAGCATCTTCCAGAGGTGTTGATTCTTGTGAACAACATTTGGTTTTAACTGCCTCAACAACCATTCATGCTTGTAGGCATAGCCTTCTAATTATAAGTTTGATTTTTATTTTATAACCCCTGCGTTTGCAGTATAATGCAGGGTGTTATTACATTTGTTCAAGTGAATAATTGGCCAAATACATTATAGAAATGGGGCAAAATTGTCATAAAATTCAGTGTTCTTAATATGGAGTATAGCCATCACTAATGCTGTAGCTTGACAGGTTTTGCCCCACGAAACTTGCAGGCAATCTCATTTGCAGTGATTGAAGACAAATGAAGGGAGGTTTACACTGAGATTTCCACACTGAACCTCATTGTATTGTATTGTATTGTAACACTTTCTTTTTTTTTTTGCTATGGGACTTTGCTTTTTTTAAATCACTTGTACAGCACTGTATTATCTAGGTCATAGTGAATGCAGCCTCCAAACCCAGGCACTAAAGGCAAAGAAATTCCCCCCCCATTCTGAATTTCATGGATTTGCTCAGTTTTGTAAATTCCCAGAAACCACTCTTCATGTGGTGTGTTGTACTCTACTCTTGGTCAAACCCCGACTGTATTACGGTCATACAATGAATCCAGTCGACATTAAATGAAAAGAAAAGGAAATGCGCCAAAACTACTAAAGTGATTCTGCATAATCAAATTCATAGTACAATGTGGAATGTTATGCATGTTACTGATTATAAAGGATATTTTCTTAAGTATTGCACACGCTCAGATGTTGGTATTTGACATGATTATTTGTATAAGGTCTAATTTCCATAAGATACAGACCTAAGAATTCATAGAATGTGTTTTCCAAACCAGTGTTGATACTAATGTCATTGAAATCATTGGGTGGACCGCATAACTACAAACCTGTTTAAAAATAAATTTAAATTAAACTTATTTTTTGGGGGGGGTGGAAAAACACTTTGAGTGTAAATTTAAATGACTAAAATCAGATTAAAAAGTATGTAGAAAAGATAATGGGCATCTGTATGTTAGTTCTCAAAAATGATATTATAAAAACAATCACCAAAATAAAAGCTAGACAGTCATGGAGATGAAAACAATTCCAAAAACAATTAATTTAAAAGTATTGATTTTATTATGTTTGAGCAAAAAAACAGCATTTATCCTTGACAAAATGCATTGATCTGCAAGAAATTGGCTTAAAAATGTCTCTACACGCCAAGATGGGGGGCCTCTAAAAAATATATCCTATGTTCAGCCGTGCTTATAGGCCAGCCGCAGACATTTCCGCGCCCACCCCCTAAGCCTCTTTTTGATCCAGGAAAAACTCTGAGTGTGTGTATGTTATCACACCATTTTCTCCTTGATGTCTTCCATAGCAGTAGCCTCCTCCTCACACCCAGCACATTCCCAGGAGAAATATGACCTCCCTTTGGACACAACAAAGGTCTCCTTACAGAATACGGCTGGCCTGGGAAACCAGGGGCATGGGTGTTTACGCAACAATAGGGAGAACAAAATAGGCGTGAAGACCGGGCTACAGCACTGCATTGCTCTCCTAATACAAAGATGGCCGGGAACAAATGTTTTGTAACAGGCAAAGTAGGTTATTTGAAAAATGTCAGAAAGAAATGCGTTGGATAACTTGGAGCATGTACACTGAGTGTACAAAACATTAGGAACGCCTTCCTAATATTGAGTTGCACCCCCCTTTGCCCTCGGAAAAGCCTAAATTAATCGGGGCATGGAATCTAAATGGTGTCAAGCGTTCCACTGGGATGCTGGCCCATGTTGACTCCAATGCTTCCCACAGTTGTGTCAAGTTGGCTGGATGTCCTGTGAGTGGTGGACCATTCTTGATTCAGATCAGAAACTGTTGAGCATGAAAAACCCTGGCACCTATTACCATACCCCTTTCAAAGGCACTTAAATCTTTTGTCTTGCCCATTCACCCTCTGAATGGCACACATACTCCAGTCCATATCTCAATTGTCTCAAGGCTTAAAGTTCTTCTTTAACCTGTCTCCCCTTCATCTACACTGATAGAAGTGGATTTAACAAGGTACATCAATCAGGGATCATAGCTTTCACCTGGATTCACAAGTCTATGTCAAGGAAAGAGCAGGTTTTCCTAATGTTTCGTACACTCAGTATATGTGGCGAATGGTTAATGTACCTGTTGCATCAGGACTTGCCTTTTGCCCTGAAGCATGATGACAAAATGTAATCTCTCCAGTTTATGGAAGATGAAAACTGAGATTTGGCACTGGATGCTCAGCTCTGTCGTCTGTGCTACAGAAGCACTGAACTCAAAGGGTACTACAGCTTTTGCATACATATTTCCTGAGTCCTGACAAAATGTTGTTGTTTTTTTACACTATTTAAGATGGACAGTGAAGCCTAATCTTATGATAAGGCATTCAGATAAGCTGCCCATCTGAAACTTGGCTGGTCACATGTTATGGTTCTTTTGTTGCTCCCGACTCTGCTCTACTTGTCTAACCTTGGCAAACCTGTCGTAGAGTATGTTACACAGACAAGTAGACTGAGTAACTGTTGTCAGGGGGTGTATTGTCATTGAAAGGCAAAGTTTCTATTCAGGTTCATTCATTGTCGAATTTGGGTTTGTCATTATGCAAAGACACAAAGGCTCCGTCTGTAAAATGTCAGTACTCTTTATTACGTAAACCTTTTGTTTATGTCATACTGTTGCTATTTTGTTAGCTGTGACTTTACTAGACCTGGAATGATGTGCTTCCACTTAAGCAATTAGTCATTCAGTCAATTAAAGCCTACATTTCAAACAAAGTACCTCAGTGTTTGCATTGCAAACAAATACTTTTGAGTTTAGCATGGTTAGTTTGCATGATGTCATGGGAATGCATCACCAGTACGTTATATATCCCCACCAAAGCATTATGTGATGTTAGTTCCAGTGGTTATGAATAGTGGTTGTGTAAGTTTACGGTCCTATGGACCTTAAGCTTTTCTCTATTTGATTATGTGAACCTTTTATGGATACAATCTTTTTTTGTTATCAAGCAGACAAGCATAGTGTTGTAAAAACCAGTGATCGAGAGAGAAGTGAAGAGAGAATAGATGTGCTCATCTTTACTGCTTCATAAAATTAATGACATTATGCCTATTTCCTGTTTATTTGTCAAATGCAAATATGATACGAGCAGTTAGTCAATAGTCCACACCTAAAACAGTGTGTTTGTCTTTCATGCTGTGCTTTGTATTTGGAATACATTAGTGACACTTCTTTCAATGTTCACAGATAGCAATGAGCTTTTAAGTCGATTGATAACAAACTTTTGCAGTCACATGTTATTGCACTTTCTCTGTACTATAATTTGTTTGGAGAGGAAAGGTTTCTCCTATCCATTGGCTACATATGTTATGTCGAATGGTTGATAGGGGCAGAGTTTAGTCAGCTGACTCATTCCTCCTCCTCACCTGGTCCTGGTTCAGGAATATTAGCTATATGTCAGTCCTAGTCACGTTCTCTCTCTCTGACCAAATTTCACAACTGCAATTGTGTCACGTTTCCACAGCAATTGAAATCTAATCAGAAGTAGACTTGTTATTGCTTGTTGGGCATTGTATTCCCACTTTCACAAATGTTTAGTTGACAGATGGTGTGTGGAACTGTATATGATGGAAAGTGTGGTGAACTTGTCAATTGATTACAAGGTAGGCAAATTGCATTGTAATATGTGTGTTGTGACTTTTCCATTAACATTTTGTGCATGGGATGTGAAGCTGCTATGAGTACTCATGTGAATAATTGACTATGATGTGCGGGGACAGTCAGTGTCTCCGATGTCCATATTGGGACATATTTCTGTCTCGCACTATTTTGATCATATAAGGGGAAAATATTCAACCCAAAGCAAGACACTGTAGGATGAAAGCTTTACTTTTGTATGATCTTTAAAACAAAGTCAATTCTTTTTTTAGCTATGACCATATTTTCCTTTTCTCAGCAGTTTTCACTATATGCATGTGTAGTCCTTGGAATCCTCCATAAAATCCTTACACGTTGCATAGCAGTGCAGATGGATATGTCTCCATGGTTTATATTTTCAAAATCATTCATTCTTTCTAATTTACACAAAAGCATAATTATATATATATATACCAGTCTTTTTCTGCTGACAGTGCCATCTTGATGTGCATGGTCTGTGACTGATCTGTTGTGAGGCACTCGGACTCCTGTAAATGACACAACTGAGGAATTTCAATGGAGAATGCTGACCCAAGATCAGCACATTGCTTCTAGATGAACATATTCATGTTAGCATTATGGTAGAGTAAGCTGACCTAGGACCAGGGCATAAGAACAGACACTGTCTAAAACTGTACACGAGTGACAGCAAATTGGAGTTGAAAGCCACCTTGGAGAAGTTGTAAGTCGCTCTGGATAAGAGCGTCTGCTAAATGACTTAAATGTAAATGTAAATCTGCAATTGTTAGACCATTGTTAGTTTGCAATGTAATCTCTCTCTCTGTTTCTAGAGTGCCTTGGAGGTGTACAAGGAGATGCTGTTGCTCTACCTGGAGGAAGGCAGGCGGCTTGTGAACACCAACTGTGAGGCGTTGGAACCATGGCAGATCATTGGAGCCACTCTCATATCTACCTTAGGAGCAGTCTGGGTCAAAGGCTTCCTGTTTCAGCAAGAAAGTACGTTTTCAGATTCAGTAATGAGGCATGTGTTTATTATATGCATGGATAAAAAGTGGCGTGGGTGTTTTTGTGTTTTACATTATGGAGAGTTTTTTTTTTTTGTTGGTTTATTCAGACAATGCTGCTTCATGATTCTTTACCAGTCTGAGTAAGTGTGCACTTGTTCACTTCCTCTCATAGATTTAAAAGGACTGGCGCAATAATATGGTATAAACTCTCTCTAGCTCATGCTTACGTCAATCCAATGCTTGAAAATGTGTTGGGTGAAGTGCTCAAGTGTAGGCTGGTAGAGAATTTAGACGCAGGGAAAGGTGTCAGCATTAAAACACCCAGAGTTGAATTTGAAGTATGGCAGGGATTGACATTAAGGTCTGAAAGGCACAGGAGTATTTTGGGGTTGCCTGAAGATTATGGTTACTTGTTTGAAGTAGCTATTTTTGGCTACTCACAGAGGAGGAATCAGAAAAAAACAGATTTTGAGAATTCATTCCTTTTTGGTTGTTATCAGTAAAAATCCCCTGCTCAATGGGAGCAGGCTCAACTTGTACAACTGCTCAGATCACTTATCCAGGGCAATAGGGCAACCCTTATTGTCAATCCCCAACCTCAGAGCAGGCTCAACTTGCACAACTGCACTTATCACTTGCCCTGAGCAATAGGGCAACCCTTAATGTCAATCCCTGTATGGCCTTGAATACTTATTCCTGATACAATTGTGAGCAAAGATCAGCTGACAAAACAATCTCTGTGATCAGTTAAAGCACTTTAAGGAGAGTGGTTTTTGGTTTAATCAGACGTGTGCTGGCCAGCAATTTTAAATACGTTTGAACTTTAGTTGCTATTTTTCTTCTTGCTCCAAACTTCAGTTTGGCTCTCTTTGTACATTACATGTGTTTTACAGCTATTACAGGTGACATAGCCATTTCAGACATGTTGTGTTCCCACTGATGTTTTGTGCGTTTTCTAGAATTCCACAGATTAGTGATATTCATATTCCAATTCAGGGGAAATTACAATTCGTTTTTTTTGTTGTTGATGGCATTAACTGGCTGTACACATAATCTCATTTGGCAGGATTGTTGGCAAGAAACGGTGTTCCAGTATTAGCTTGTGGGCCAGCTGTTGGCCTTTTTGATTTGTCTGCCATCTCCAATCAGCTGTTTTTATTAATCAAAAAGTCTCCATTGAATTCAGCTTGTGGTTTTCTCCCGTGCACATCTAGCATTCTTTCAACACAATCTTCTCTTTCTTTGTTGCTTAATAGCCCTGACATCCCGAATCAAGAAGCAGTGCTTTCGACTCATCAGAAAAATACCCTTTGTTGGCGCGGCAGTAAGTTTCAAGCGGTTATTTTGTTCCTCTATTCTACAGATGTGCTCGTACTCTTCCTTGTCTAGTGTGGGATGAGTCACTCACTAATGACTGAGTGTCGGCATTGGGGTGAGACCTTTGACACAGTTTACATCATGGACTTGTGATAATTCTGGGTTACTATTGGTCATTGCTGTCTAACCTAACGGAATGACTAAACTGTATTTGGATTCAACTGGAGAGTGTGAATAGGCTACACTTTAATCAGATGGGTATATTCACATAACTGATTTTGCATATCTTATTTTAAATGCTCCCTTGCCACAAATACTAGCCCAGATCTTCCTGGTATGCTATCACCCAGTGTTGTAGTACTCGAGACCACATTTTGAGTGTCTCGTCTTGTGTCGGATACATTTGTACTCGGCCTTGACTCTGTCTCGGGCAGTGAGGAATATTTCTTCCCAAGACCAGCGGAGTTTAAAAAAAACAACTCATAATTATCAGATTCCATTCAGTAAACGCATAAATGCGTGTAGTCCGACATTGTAAATAATAATTTATTCTTAACTGACTTGCCTAGTCAGGTCAAATAAAGGTTAACTAAAGACGATAATAAAGAAACTTCTTTGCCAGGTCAAATGTATTCACTCCTTTCTTTAAACATGAATACCCGCAGTCACCATATACCCACTTTTTTACGGGCATTGCGTATACTCCTTAATCCCCACTGATACGTATCAAAGTGGTGTAGTGGAAGTATACGATTTATCAATTATGTAGTACAATCGAGAAATCATGTGCAAAGTAGCCTACACAATCGAACAGCAAATTAAATATATTCACATGGGTGCCGCACTCAGCCTCGTTTCAGCAGAATATAATCTGCAGGCAGAGAGCGCACTGGTTTTAGCATGGAGCAGCTCACAGAAGAATGATATTGGTAGCCGGTAGGTAGGAAAAACATTTCAATTCATGATATCTACCACTAAATGTTAACTAAGGCAACAATGGGTATGCAAACCAGGTATTGAGAAAGTTTGATCAGTAGTCTTGGTTAGTGGGCTATTTGTGTTGCGCAATTCAGTCATCATGACCTGTTTGCATCAGGGGTGTAGGCTTGAGCAAAAAAAAGACTACATTATTATTTTTCCAGTCCTCGAAAAATAGTCTCTTGATGTGGTTTAAGAATTGTTGTGGATGTCACATAAAAAAGGTGGGGTTTTGAGTGCGACTCTGAAAAAAAAAAAATATGAAAATTAATTTGTAAAAAAAACTGGAAAACACACAGGGTGCCTTTCATTCGCTGGGCAGTCCGTTTGGGATTTTTTTTATGTACAATTTGAATATACCTGCTTCTCCAGGCACCACTACCCTGCATAGGGCTGATGGAAAGACAGCAGTCACACACAGCATGATGTTAAATGATTAACTGTCCATTCACTCGGACATAATAAGCCAGTGGGTCCCAATTAGAAGAATACAAAACACACAACCATTAGGCTAAACGTTTCCTAGTCTAAATGTGCAACTATTACTTCCCATTGCAAAAAAATATTTCATGTTTAGCACACAGTGACTTAAAGTTTAAATGCAACAGTGTTTCACACAAGTTATTTTCAAAGATATGACTAACGGCAAGCAAGCTCCAATACAACAACAGAGGAATGTCCTTGTCCTTCAACATATTTTTTTTTCACCATTCTGAATGTCTTAAGAATCCTTATGTTCTTCTGAATTTTGAACACAGGAATACTGGACATTTTAGACTCTTATGGTGTTGCTTTGACAATTACAATCATGGTCTTGAATTTGACTTTTTCTGGTCTCCCAACCTTTGCCCCCCTCCCGATCTTGACTCTGTCTCGCCTACCCCTCCGGTCTTCGTCTTGACTCAGACTTGATTTACACCGATCTTGGTCTGGAACTGGTCTTGCTTTAGTTGGTCTCGAACACAACACTGCTATCACCTCTACTTTCACAAAAACAAACAAGCCAGTTTTGATTGCTTTCATTGATTTTTCCATATTTTAGATAAGTTGTCAATGCCAGAGTGTTGTAGCCTAGACATTCTCAATGCCATAATGGGTCACTGCTTCTAGGAAATGGTTTGTGTTGTCTGAGCAGTGATGTGTGTAATGTGACTGACTCAGTGTGTCTTTGTGACAGATCCAGACCCAGCTGAACAAGGCCCTGGATGACATGTCTGTCAGTCTTTGCGCACTGAAGGAGGGCATGAACTACACCAAACAGCTGCCTGAACAAGGGCTAACGCAAGTTGAAGTTCTAGACAGGATCAGCGAGTACGAAACACTGAGTAAGTGGCTGAGAGTTATCCCAGGGCATGCTCTGGGGTGCTTTGTTTCTTTGTTTCTTTGTAGTTAAATGGGGCCGATGACCTACAGTGCCCTACTGCCCTAATATGTTTTGTATTGACTAGATCCTAGAAAATGAAACAATCTAAGTTTCCATCCAATTGGTGACAGAATTCCATGCAATAATTCAACAATCTTTTCCCACCAGAGATGTGTTTCCATCAAATTTCCATCAAATTATAGCAAGTGTGCCCATTCTGGTATTGGCACGTGTGCTCACGCTGTTGGCTAGAGCGCACATATAGCCTAAATGATCACATTATTATGTCTGTAGCCTAATAAACTGCATGCTTTCCCAATGAGTGGTAGTGGGAGGACCACACAACACATTATGAATCCAAGTTTACTTCGATATGATTGTTATTATATCAATATATGCGCATAAAAGCATTTTACAGACAAATAGATCCCACCTTGTCTATAGTGTGTTTTGTCAACATTTTTCAGGCCTGTCACAAAAATGTTTTTATTATACAACATGTACTTTACTCACATAAAGAGTTTGGATGGAAACCTGGTTAATTAAGAATTTGCTTTGGCAAGTTCTAGACTGCTTTTTGTTCTTCTGTGGAGCCATAATGCAATTTTAATGACAATATTATGGAGCCAATGACCTACAGTGCCTTTTTGTATTGACTACTTTTATCCTAGAATATGTGACATGTGTGCCAGGGTGTTTTTAGCATATTTTATTTTTAAATTCGTAGTTGATGTGGAGTTACAGTATATAGTTGTTTCCTGAGGCATTGCTGTTGTCTGCTCTTCATAGATGAAGTGGATTGGGAGAATGGACGAGTGTCCGGTGCAGTGTACTGGGGAGATCAGACACTTACCAAACTTTTAGTGAAGGTATGTCTAGTCCACAAACCAACCGTTTTTGTCTTGTTAAACTTCTGTGTGTAGTATTCTGAGTAATACGTTTTCCCTGAAATATGTGAAATTTAGAGCTCATACTACAGTCAGAATATGCCTTGTTGTTTGTATGACAAATCCCATATCTTACTGATTCCCTTTGATATTCCTCCTCTTGTCGCTAGGTGTATGGAGACTTTGCATGGAGCAACCCACTTCACCCAGACATCTTTCCTGGTGTGAGGAAGATGGAGGCAGAGGTTGTAAGAATGACGTGTACCCTCTTCAACGGTGGGCCCAACACTTGTGGCACAGTGAGTTTACCTTTAGTACTCCCACAAGACTCACTGACCCATGGCTTGGGAAATATTCTACTTGAGAGAATAATCAAAACCTATGCACGGGCACATTCTGAACACTGATGGTTCCTTGTTGTTTCTGCTTTGTTCAGGTCACCTCTGGAGGAACTGAAAGCATATTGATGGCATGCAAGGCGTACAGAGACATGGCCTATGAGCGCGGTGTGAAACATCCTGAAATGTAAGTTCACTGTCAAAATGTAGCCTCCAGATTCTTTTTCTTTGAACTGGCACACTAGATGACCTCAGAACAAGCTTGATTTGCATTGTTGAGATGTTGTCTGTCTCATAAATGGTAATATAAAATGCATTTCACAGGTGATATAGTACTGGGAATCATTTGTGTTGTATTTCCTCCCCTAATTTTGCAGCATTGCACCAATTAGTGTCCATGCCGCCTTTGACAAAGCAGCAAACTACTTTGGAATGAAGCTTGTTCACATCCCCCTGGACAAAAATTCAATGAAAGTGGATGTTAAGGTGTGTATATTTATTAGTTCCTGTACAAATGGTTGTTCTAATGAATAAAATCAATCAGTGCTCAACATGCGCTGAAAAGGTCAGAGTAAATGTACGTTTGTTGGTGTACAAATTCCCAATTGAACTGTAGCCTCGACCCCAGCCTACTCTAGGTAACGAGAGTATGGTGTGATGTATATGGCACTTCCGTTACTGACTGGGGATCACATCCTCAGTTTGGACTGTTGAAGATGAACATTTCAGACATGACCGCAGTAGTTACAAAAAACATGGTGGCAACAACTACAATTACTCGTTCTTAGTGAGTGTAGATGAGACTTATCATCACCATAATAATTTGTCTTAAAGCAATATTGTGACACATTCAACTCCTTATAACTCCAACTTGTTTTGTATAGGCGATGAGGAGAGCTATCAGTAAGAACACAGCCATGCTTGTATGTTCCGCACCCCAGTTCCCGCATGGAATCATTGATCCTATTGAGGAAGTAGGAAAGGTAAATTGTCTCATTGTTATGTACTTGTAAAAGGAAAGTCATGGTTATTTTTATTTTTTTTATTTTTTTGGTAATGCTTAAAGGTCCAGTGCAGTAATGTTCCTGTGTTTTTATATATATTTTCACACTAGGAGGTCGGAATAATACTGTGAAATTGTGAAAATAATGACAAGGGCCTTTTAGTGTCGAGGCTGTTTTGAAAAGGCCGCCTGAAATTTCAGCCTATTTTGGTGGGAGGGAGTTTTGGCCTTTCATGGCGACATCCCCATATGGTAAATTAGTTAAGTTCCCAACCTCTCTGCCGATAACAGCAAATTTTCAGTTTTCCACTTCCCACTCAGACTACTCCCACATAGTTGTAGCAAAATTATCGCTTGAGAAATTACTCTTTGCTAAAAAAAAGAAGACATTTTGTAACAATTTTTCTTGAAAAGAATCACAGTAAGGTACTTAATGTTACCCAGAAATGATTTGATATTGAACCAAAAATGTCTGCATTGAATCTTTAACATTAAGTTGCTTGTATACCTGAGTACTGTAGTAACACTGTAATAACAACATTGTTGTGGCATAGTACTTTACATGAAATGACCTAATCCATCCCACATGGTGTTTTTCAGCTGGCTTTAAAGTACAACATCCCTCTGCATGTGGATGCTTGTTTGGGAGGGTTTCTCATCGTGTTCATGGCCAAAGCCAATTATCCACTGGCTCCCTTTGACTTCAGGGTAAAGGGTGTGACCAGTATATCTGCAGACACACACAAGGTAAGAGGGTGTGGATCCCAGGCTGTCTTACCAAACATTTTCTCCCTCTTGATTTTCGATCATAAGATGCTCATTGTTCCATAGACTTGTCGTTTAACCAGTTATGGTGTTGACTAAGAATAGTTTTTTTGATCTACCTCTACTCTCCAGTATGGCTACGCCCCTAAAGGTTCATCAGTGATCCTGTATAGTGACAAGAAGTACAGGCACTACCAGTACTTTGTGGCTCCAGACTGGCAAGGGGGCATCTATGCGTCCCCATCAGTGGCAGGATCTCGGCCAGGCGGTATCATCGCAGCGTGCTGGGCTACCATGATGCACATGGGAGAGGATGGCTACATAAAGGCCACCAAGAAGATAATTGACACTGCACGTACCATCAAGACAGAGTAAGAGACCCATCTTTTACTGCAGTCTTTATCGGCAGAACCTTGATTTCTGGCTTTCTCACTGAACAAGACTTGGATGTATGGTAAAGCGAGACTATTATAGGTACAATCTGAAACATTATGGTAGTTTTTCTCATCAAGATATTAACATTTTAGTAATTTAGCAGACGCTCTAATCCAGAGCGATTTTACAGGAGCAATTAGGGTTAATTGCCTTGCACAAGGGCACATTGACAGATTTTTTTTTCTTCGCCTAGTTGGGCAGGGATTCGAAATGGGGACCTTTCAGTTGCTGGCCCAACACTCTTAACTGCTAGGCTACCTGTGTTGATATTCTTACTGTTGATTCCTAAACCGTCTGTCAACCTATATATAAAATGTTGTTAAATTTGACTGTTTATAAGAGCTCTTGGCAAGCACATTGTGATCTCACTATTTTTAGATGAGATAAACATGTTTTTGTTTATTTCCGGACAGAATCCGTAAGATAAATGGGGTGTTTGTGTTTGGAGACCCTGAAGTGTCCGTGGTGGCAATAGGCTCTGACGTCTTCGACATTTTTCGTTTATCCAACGCACTGACTTCAAAGGGTTGGAATCTCAACATGCTACAGTATCCATCCAGGTATGTTTTCCTCGCCTTTTTCTCATCTTTGAAATTCAGTCATACTTATCAGTTATAATGTATACATTTCATAGAATATTGACTATGCACTTTATTTTGAAGTAGTACCAGCAAGCAAAGACATCACCATGTTGAATCCTTTTGTGTTTTTAAACACAATTCTCTTTCCCATCACAGCATCCATATCTGTTGTACTGTACTGCACACACATGAAGGTGTGGCCAAACAGTTAATCAGTGACATCAAAGAGCAGGTGGCTCTCATTTTGAAAAACCCCAATGAGAAGACCACTGGAATGGTGATTGTTAATGCTGACTCCGTTACCTGGAATACACTACACAGCAGTGCACCATATTAATCCATTCATTTTATGTGATAAATTGGATAAATGGCTCTACATTCATGTGTTCATGTTCTAGGGAGCAATCTATGGCATGGCCCAGTCCATCCCTGACAGATCCATGGTGACCGAGATCTCCCGAGGCTTCTTGGACTGCCTCTACAGCACAGAGGAGCCCAAGTCGTCTCAGCCTCAGAAGACCCATATGAATGGCAATGGCAAGGCCCACTGAGTCAGGAGTAGGGTGGCTGTGGACTGGACACACACCTGGGTCATGTTCATTAGGGAACATAATGGTAAGCGTTGTAAAACTTTTTGCAACGGAAAATGAAAAGGAGCGTTTACTGGATAAGCTCAAGTAGTCCCTCCATGTTTCAGTCCATTTTCTCAGGTCGGTGACTAATGAACACAGCCCAGCTTACCAGCCTGCCTCACCTCTGGTCCACCCACTACATCACTCAACATTTGCCTTATCCTGCCCACCTTTTATCTACCTACTCACCTTTTTTCAGATATGTTCTGAAGCACAAGCCATTGTTTTTAGCTATCGTGAGGAGAATTCTTCAAATATGTAGAAAGTGAAAGCAACTATTGTACAAAAATATATAGAATAGTTGCTCAAACCATTGAGGGGTTTTGGTCTGGTTGTATTAATTGTCCCCCACGATGAAATCAGGGATGGGACTATTGATCTGTCTCCGTACGTTCATACGTTAGTCACACGCGATATCTCAGACAGCACTGGCCCGATTTTGATGAAACTTGTGTGAATGAAGCGTCTACCATGATAAAAAACACTTAATGCTACTCTTTTGACACCAAATGAGCGATCTGCATGAAACTTAATATGTAGCATCTATGAACAAAGGTCTCTCGGCGCAATATTTTCCAGACTAGTACCTAAAACAACATGGCCACTATTGAGTCTAGCTAACCCTCGCAATATTTTGATGGAACTTGGGGGAATTATCTGTCTTTTAGAAAAGTTTGGTCATACGCACATCCTTAACAACATAGGGGCTGGGCTAATAAAGAATATGGGTAAAGAACAGGAAAGCCTGCACCCTGTTAAAGCTCCCAATTCGCAGCTTTATTCACAATGTTTCGATCCAAAACAGATCTTCATCCAGTCAAACAGACTGAGTGCTCACATCCCAAAATATACTAATTTCACCTCACATGACGCATGGTGGGTGTGGAAACAATTCAATTCACTTTTGCGCATAGTCAATCATATAATTAATCCCAGAGGTACTCATGGTCATAAAGGATTAAATACATACAAATTAAAACATGGGCAACAGTAAAAGGATTTGGAAATTGTTGGAATACCCAAACATATGACCATTACGGGTCGTGCAGTGGCCGTAGATATAATTACAATTACCTATTTTTTTTAAACAACTTGCCTACCTCTAATAATTTGATATCAATGAGATGGGCACATGTAGTAGTTACAGAAAATCAAATGTACAAAATGACCAAGTGGAGACCTGGGTGGCAAGACGAATTGAACGTAGCATATTCATGTAAGAAATGGTCTGTTATCAAACTCTTGGTTCAAACCTTTAGGAGACATGGTGGACAAACGGTGAATCCAATACAATTCTCTTCTCAGTAATAGATTATCAGTATTTCCCCTGCTCCTAGTAGCCTTAACATGTTCAATACCAATGTATCTCGGAGATCTGATGTTGTGACGAACCTCCATGAAATGCACAGCCACAGGGTTTCTCAAGAGATCTAATATTATTCCTGTGTTCTGCTATCCTGGTTTTCAGAGATCGTTTTGTTTTTCCTACATAGCATAGACCACAAATACACTTCCTCAGGTATACCACATTAGAACAGGTAATGATACCGTTAATCTTAATGGGGTGATTGAAAATTGTGCATTTGTTAGTGAAATTACACGGGATACATCGGCCACATCTTTAATTACCATCCAGTACATTGTCTAGGAAAGTACTATGTGACACACGGTGGAAGATCAGAACTCACCACCATTTGGCTGATTTTTGGAGACGTGTCTGAAGACTACCCGGGAGGGTTCTTTAAATGTCTTTTCCAGTCGTGGGTCAGTGCTCAAGATGTGGATTTTTTTTTTCATTTTAAATGTAAGATATTGTTGAACTGTTTGTCAAGTGGGGAGTATTGAAGGAACAATTGGACTCGTTAGTCGGGGACGGGATGGTTTGGGAGTGATTGTCATCCTGGGTCATATTTTTGTAACGGTCCCATGCAGCATGCAGCCATTCCTATGGGTTACCTTGCTGTCTGAAGTGCTCATCCAGACCATGTGCTTGTTTGTCATAATCACTCTGTGTACTACAGATCCTGTGTATGCGACTGTACAGGCTTGCGAAAGTATTCACCCCCTTGGCATTTTTCCTGTTGTGTTGCCTTACAACCTGGAATTAAAATAGATTTTTTTTGGGGGGGGGGGGTTGTTTGATTTACACAACATGCCTACCATTTTGAAGATGCAAAATATTTTTATTGTGAAACGGTAAGTCAATACTTTGTAGAGCTACCTTTTGCAGCAATTACAGCTCTATTAGCTTGACACATCTAGCTACTGGGATTTTTGCCCATTCTTCAAGGCATAACCTTTTTCATTTCACTTCAACAATTTTGACCATTTTGTATATGTCCATTTATATGTCATCCAAATAAAAAAATCCACTTAAATTACAGGTTGTAATGCAACAAAATGGGAAAAATGCCAAGGGGGATGACCACTTTTTACAATGCACTGTATTGGCTGATAGGGGGGCTCATAAGGGTGTAAGCTATCTCTGCGTAACAGGGAATTCCTGTTCCGCCGGCTCCCTATAGGTCTGTGCTAAAGCCAACTCCCTCTTTATCCAAATGTCTTGCCCGAGAGATCTAGCATTTACAGAATTACTCATTGGCCCAAGGGAGGCACTATAGTAAGCAACTGTATGTACATTAGTCACATGTGATATCTGACAACTGCACTGCATCATTTGTGGAGGATGACATGTTCATTGTTGCCTTGTTTAACACCGGATTTAAAAAAGCACATCTCAATAGGTGGTTCAGGTAAATCATGATATCGCTAAAGGGGGACTTTCCTATTTTTCTCTATTGCGCCTCTACTTTTCCTCAAGCAAGGGAGAGGCTGACTTTTTATTTTTTTACCCTTTAGTGTGTGTACTTTGGGATATCGCTTTAACAGTAAAAAAAAATAATAATAATCGCCAGAGGACATCTTTCATACTCAATGTTCCAGGTACAAACAACAGTGTTTGTCAGTCTCTGATTCATCTACAACAAATAATGGTTTTAACTGAAAAGCACCAATGTCCTAGTGAAATAAATACCCAGTGAACAGGAGGGAGCAATGTTCTCTGCATGTATTTGTAAGGACAACATACTTGAATCATTTAAGACTTGAGCCCATTTTGAATTTAACATTACCTACCTAGGTTCTTGTACTATATTGCATATATACATGTATGACTAATTGCGGTCAGTTTGTGGCTAATTGCATCTTTCAGTAATAATTTAGACTGCAAGAAACCCTGGCTGCTGTAACACATCACCTAGTATACTGTACACCGCCACTATGTTATTAAGAATCTGAGACTGCAATCCACTGATTTGACAACATATTCATTACCCCCTCTATTCATTGAGACAATGGTTTAGCCCTTAATTGAATGGTTTAGACCTGAAATGATCTCAAAGAACAGAATACACACTGAAATATCTTTAGAAGTTGTAAAGTCTCCATCTCAATGATGTGTTCTTGTAGCTAATTAATTGATTTGGCTTCTAATTTTATCTACCTCCGTTTCTGTTCAATGCAATTGTGTTGCTTGTTCAGTCATTATAGGTCTAAAGAATACCAGAAAAGCCTGCCTCAGTTTTTCATATGTAACATTTAAAACGTATGGCATTTGATAAACTGCAGTGTTCTTAAAAAAGCAATACTGGTATAAAACTGTTTGCAAAAAAAAAAAAAAAAAAAACTACTGGATGTACACTTGGTATGCCCCCAAAACACTTTAAATGATCTTTCCATCAAAATGTTCCATGTGCTTTCACATTTGTGTTTGCAGTCAAACTTAAGTGAATATCCACTTTTCTTTCCATGTCTGTAGCTAGGTTTCTATCCAATTGACAGATTCATACGAATATTTAAAAAATTAACAAAGAAAATACTGCATGCTCACTTTCCCACCATATTTATAAAATTGTACCGAAACTTCCATTTAAAAAAAATAATACTTTTACTTTACTCACAACTGTGGAGGGAAATGTGGTTTGTGTCGTAGATGTTTTACCTTCTGGAGTCATTAAAAAGGGAAATAATCTGACAATGTTATGATGATGTGATGGCTTTTAAATCATACCATTTTACTTTTAGCCCAGTCCTGTTGTATAATTCTTAAGCATTGTCTGTGTGACCACTGTTTTTATTCTTATTAATCACTGTGATTTTTCTTATCTGCAACGATTGTGTTTTGGGGTAAATACTCATTTGTGGGTCATTCCTGGTCCTTGAAGGCTGCGGTGTCTCGTTTGTTCTTTTGATTGGTTTTCTAGCTCAAAATCAATGCTTGATTATATAGCAACTATGAAAACCAATAGACAGGGTGGCCCTCAGACGAGTTGAAGAGACTAGCTGGATTACCTGAAAATATACAGTAAATATAGTAGTTAATGGAACCATACAGTACCACTGAACAAAAGAGTCAAAGATCTGACAATGGGTAGTTTCTATTTTTTTAGGTGGAGCCATCAATGGAGAAATAACCACTAATATGTTGACATTTTTAATAGCCAGGAGTATATTAAATTGCGAAAGAAACATAAAGGTAATTTAATGTAAATTGTGATAGTACCTGAATTGCTGCTTAGTGCTTACCCCACCATAGTCTAAATTGTACAGTGTAAATCTTAACAAAGCGCCTTGCCCTCAAGGAGGTAGGGTTAAGATCATGCCTTCTGTTATTGTCTAAGGGCATAATCTTCACAGCAATAAATCACATTCACCTGTATGCCTTCAGAGGCCAGATTAATGAGGGCTGTTGGATAATACCAATGTATAGAATCTCAAAATGTAGATTCTATTTATATGTATCGATTAGCCTTAGGGATTTGGCTTTGCAACATCAAGTTCAGTAAGGTCCAGTTAATTTATACTGTACATGTAAATTGTAATATCATTAAATGTTTTTGAAAATCTAAAAATATAGTAGCATGAATTTGTAGCTATTTGTATTATTGAGTAGTTTCTTGCTACCCTTCATAATTCCAGAGAAAACCCCTTTGGAAAGCATTTGTTGGCCATGGTTACACTCCTTTCAGCACAACAATTGATTCCAAAATACTTTCAGCACACAGGAAGCTGAGCACCATAACAATTTCAATAAACCTACAACAGCTGTTCCATTTGTTGTTTTTAGAGATTCATTCAATGTGATAACCTTGTTTTATAATATGATTTCTAGGAGGGGTGAAATATTGAGGCTGACCCCATTTTGTCTGTAGGCTACACTTTGGACAAATGAATAAACAGACACTTACTGGTTATTCAAACAACTATTTGTCACTTACAAAACATTACACAGGAAAACCATTTCAGACACACAGACTAGACAGACTGACAAAGTCAGTGTTTTATATAGCAAATATGTTGGAATGATCAAATCGATTTTCCCCAGATTTCAAAGAGTCTGAGCTAGAGTTATGTACATTAGACACTTGATTTTACATTACCTGATTCTGCTCAGTTGGGGACAGAGGAATGTTTGATATACAGTATCTATGGTATTTTTACTGGCTAATCACTGGTTGCTAATAAATCCACTTTCCACCAAAGCAATTTTTAAAAAGGTATATTTGGCTTCATCAGTCAAGCAACAAACACCACACCAGCAAAATGTTTGAATTAAAAGTGACCTGTAAACATTAAATATTAATTGGGATTCTGTGATGTAATTTCCTGTTTGATAATTTCCTGTTAAAGGTTAGTCATCTGAATGAATGTATGGAGAGCGATTTAATAGGCAGGCTCTGCTCTGGGTTCCACCACTGAAATGATCAACTGAAATGGCAGCAGTCCACGTGTTGTTTAGAGGACCGATGCTTGGTCAACGAAGGTAGCCAAAGTGATGTCTCTCTGAGAGAGGCCCCCACAGTCGTGTGTGCTGAGTGTGATTTGGACCTGGGGGAAAGGGGAAGATGGAGTGAGGATAAGGATGAGAGACTGCAGGCAAGACATGGTAAATGGAAACCAGAATGACAGGAATGGGTGAGAATGAGACATACAGAGGGACATTTTAAATTTAAAAAATGTCAAGTCACAACGTACCTTTTACAACGAGTGATGCTAACTGGTTTGTCTATATCTATTTTACCCCAGGCAGTGGGCCTTGGGCAGGGGCTTATTGAAATACCTTGTTGTACACGTTAAACCACTCAGGGTGATGGTCCATCTTCTCAGCTTGTAGTGCCACCCTGGACATGAAACCAAAGGCCTGTGATAAAGTAGCAGATTATACTTCCAAGGTCTTATTGTCACAGTCAAGTAATATGCATTGTATAGCCTACAGCCATTTATTAGCAAGTTTCTTATTTTGTTTGATGTCACATTGTCAGAAAATAATCTGTGTCTGTATTCAAAAAGTATCTCAGAGTAGGAGTGCTGATCTAGCTAGGATCAGTGTTGACTTTTAGAACATAATGAATAATATAGCATGGACAGAGAGCACCTGATCTTAGATAAAACAGACACTTTATAAATAATGGGCCCTGAGCTCTAATTTGAGTATATTGTCCAAGCCTTTCTGACCTGGTTAAAGTCTTTGAAGATGAACTCTTTGTAGATGGCATCCCTGCCCACAACCTCCACCCATTGGGCGTTCCGTAGCAGGGGGAGTAAGTGGTCCCTCTCCTCCTCACTCAAACCCTGGATTTTACTGGCCTGGAAGAGCAAAGCAAACATTCACCGGATTCCAATGTAAAGGGGGCAGTTGCATAAATGCAAACTGTGATTGGTTACAAAGAAGCCCATCTGGATTCAATAGAGTGTTGCATAGCATTCCCAAGGCCTGTTCATAAGGGTGCAATGTTACAGAACGTTCAGATAGAAATTTTGTAGAACAAGACATGTACAATTACCTGTTATGTAGAATTGGGAATTGTGTCAGCTTTATTAATAAAAAACAATTCACCCTAACTGCAAACACCCTGGTTTTCAAAAAGAGGGAGGCTTCATTGCTTTCTCCATATCGCTTCAATATAATTCCCATAGAGATAGATAGAGGACTCAAGTGCCCAAAAGCCCGTTTTAGGATGGGTCGAGGACTTTCACCATTTGGAAGTAGTCAACTGGGTGGGACTTCCTATGGGATAAGGAAGGATCACACAATTCCATCCTGGTCACCAGGAGGGCTCAGCCAATTAATTATACTTGTGATGAAACATTCCATAACTGCAGATGGCAGTAAATCGCCAACCTTGTCTTTATACCTGTTCAAACAACACACTAGCTGGCAGTGTGCACACTTTCAGTTTGTTTACCAACTCATAGAAGTAGTGGAAGAAGAAAATGGGCCATTTCAAAATGGAGATGGCATCATAAGCGCTGCCCATGCTCTCAGACACCATAATGGGACAGATATAATGATGCAATGTCTAAGTCTATGGGATTCCCACAGCGCTTCACACATGATGTGGTATCACGTGAGCTTAAAACTCAGTTAATTCTGAAAGGTGAATCAAAAAGGAGGCTTATGTCAGCTGCAGTTGTGGACGGAAAAGGCACAGACTATGGAGTGCAATAATAAGCAAATTACTCATCTTCAACTAATTTGTGTTATAGATTAAAAGGCATGCAACTCAATAAATGAAGGGGGATATTTTTAGAGGATTTGTCAATGCCCCCAAATGAACGTAATGTTGTTGAGCCAACATAGACACAAAGCAAACATGTCACAATGAAGTAGTCGATACTGCTGATAAAGTGGAACGAAGTCAACAGGTATCTTAGCAACAGGCTAATCTGTTCTATCTGAGAAACGCTGACAGATTTTGGGGACAGCACATTGAGCACAGGCATACAATAACCTGAGGCTTCAACCTCATCTCATCCAATGATTGGCTGCATAGAGACTGTTCCTGTCAGGACAATAATATGTTTTATTGCAAAACAACGTATACACTTTAGGTGCCATCTCATGTTATAATATTGAGTTAGTATTCTGTTCGTCAAATATTCTATTTGAAATGATCAATCAACAGTAAAAACTCATATTGCTTCATCTTCAGTATCTATTGAAGACAACGCAGCAACATAACAATACAGTGTGTCAGTCAGAATACAGTTGGCACTTGGCTATAAGCAGCGCCCTCTGATAAGATTGAAGCAATTCACTCACCATGGTTTTTGTCTGTTCTCAGAGGGCTCGGCTTCTGCTCGTTTCACTTGCAGTGAGTCAATCTGCTATTGCAGTTAGCAGCTGGAATGCAAGCGGGGGTCCTGTTTCAGCTGTCCATGCAGAAGCCTGAAGAGAAATGCCCTCTTCTGGTTATACTGCCCAGCTTTTCTTCAGCATGGCAATCATCATAAATCCTCTGCCGTTGCCCGTAACAACGCCATTTCTCTAGCCAGTCTTTATGAGGGAAAATTGAAAAGGGCATCCATGTAGGATTATGTTTTCTTCGTGAAAGGATGATCACATATTATGTTCTCATATACAACAGCACTCACTGTAAACAAAAATCACTGATTGATGTCATTCACATGAGTGCAGGATACTAATGTTCAATGGTTTACTGCGATGGAGACGTAGACTTAGCTAAATGATGTCTGAGCGAGTATATGTCTCTGAGCGAGTCGACGGTTACCTCTGTCCCACTGTCATGGTCCAATGCAGGTCAAAGTTTAATGAGTTGCCCTACTGTGAGATGACCCCTGTGAATTCAGCCCTCACGGGGAGCGTACATGGAAATTAACTAGTTAATGAAATGAACCGAGGGAGAGGATGTGACAAGTGATAATGTTAAATGGCTGAATGAGTGTGGGAAATGAATATGCTGCTTCAGTGGTTTGGTTTGATTTGCACTGCAAAGGATTTGTTAATGTGCATATATTAAGTGGCTAGAACTCGAGGTAGATGGATAATGGGGGTTGTTGTACTGATAGAGGGTTGTTTGAGCTCTCTTCTTTCCCCCAAATGATATCACCTTAGAATATGGCTCCCTCTCATCCATATATCCTTTGGTGTAAGACAGACCCTGGGATGGTACACCAATAGAGTCTTAGTACCAACATATCAATGCACACATTCATGTTCATATTGCAATGGGTTTCAAATGTGTGGGTTAAACCTTTAGATACCATGTACTATGAATACCCCCTTCATAATACATTATAAGCACACGGATAACTCCTTATGTGACTGTTTATGTTGTCTTATCTTCTCAATCCAAACCCAAAGACACTCCAAGCCAAACGAGGGGAACTACTCTGCACGCATGCATACTGCCCTTTAAACACTATTAGTAACTGGCTGTCATAAAGATGAGTGGCAGTGATATTGTTTTGTAGTAGGAAATGGAGCTCAGAAGAATTCAAACACAGACACTATTTTTTTGCTCCTTCTTTACAACCAAGCTAAATTAAGGAAAGCATAATGCAAAGTTGTATTCAGGTGAGTGTTCTCATTCAGGGGTAAAGGCGAAAGAGGTGGTCTTATTTTGATGTCCAACAGAGAATGTGTAAGACTGTGTATGCATAGTAGAACAGCAAAGTTCTATCCACGTGGCTGTATATATAGTACCGTGGCTTCACTTTATCAACTGTAACCAAAATGAGCAACGTTTTTACATATTAGATCATTTTCTTCAGGGCAGCGTAAAATTATGTGTCAGTTTACTTTTCTGTATTTACTGTTACCACTTTTTAACCAACTTTTAAGAACAATTTGTCACAGCTTTTCCATATCTTAAAGTACAATGAAATGTGTAGATTTTACATTGAATATAATTTAAAAGAGGAAAGAGAATTTGCAAACTGTCATTTGTTGTCATTTGTGACTAATTTCACTTAATTTACTGCGCGGTCATCTTCATTATATAGGCATGCTATTTACAGTGTTTTACGCCTGCTTTATCGTTATGATTCAGATAAAGCTTTTTCATGGAATTGTAAATGACTGTATTCATATTTTTATGAATCCATTGTTTTTAGGACTGCCTGCATTGAAAATGGACCAGACATGGCTTACGCTCCATAACCTTCTACCAACCAAAGTTGATGTCCTCGACATCTCTGACTACTGTTACAAGGTACAGTGTCTGTCTATAAATTCTACAAGGTTGAAAAGGGGTAAAAAAAAAAAGTCAACTAGAGATTTACAGAGAGGTAACAATATTGTTAGATAAAAATGCAAAAAGACAGTTTCATATTTTAGCTTCATTCACAGGTGTCACAATGCTCAGTAAATCTGGTTCAGAGTGCACATTCTTGCATATTTGTATAAAACAAAGAAAGTGCATGCAGTGTTTGACGGTGACATTATGCCCAAACATCACAAACCAGTGGATTTTTACAATCTACTTAACCTGTTTTCTCTTCCATGCAGGGTCTGTACCAGCCCTTTGTCAGTGTTTGTCACAGCTTTGCTGTTACAACCAATGGGGGGGTGGCACGACTCTGTGCAGATAATGTATTCACAGATATTGTGCACATAATTAAACATAAGACATAACATCTACACAAGCAAAACATATCAACTGCCGTAGGCATTGTTGCCATCAATGAGCAACATACATGACTTAAAACATGATATACATAGACTTGAATTAGTGTACTGAACATTCCACATAACATCATGATTTGTAAGTAAATCACTACACATTCTAGTTCCTTGTGTTTTTGATAATAAGAGTCCTCTCTCAGTGGACTGGCTGCAGGTCTGTAACTTTCCCAGATCCTGACACAGAGCAGAATATACTGCTTTGGCATTCTGATGATTGCATTTGCAATCCATGAGATTATTTCCTGGGGTGGGAGTGTAATCCTGACCTGGTTTCTGAGCCTGACAAATGCATCTGCTGAAACTACCTCGCCACGTATTGATCAGAGGCCCTTTGTGGGGTTAATAGGAGCTGACACGCCAATAATGATGGAAAGAGCCATTAAGCCTGCAAAGATACTGGTGGAAACCTCAGAAGGCATGTTACGGCAGTGGCCGTATTTATAAACAATCAGAGCGTTACAAGACATCAGGGTAGAGCATTGACATTTGGGGGTCACCTTAAACGTGCTCCAAGGGATCTGGTTTCACAGGACAAGGCAGGTTTATCTTCTCCTCTTCAGTATGGGTCTAGTCTTGGACTTCCTATAGATCAATGCCGAGGTCCCTAACCAGAGTGAGCCACTATCGAATTCCTTTCCCCCTTAAAAAAAACACTCCAAGTGATAGCTAGTATGTCATCCCCCAGTCAATCAATAGGAGCTTGTAATGCACATTTTGGGGGGAGGGGGGGGGGTGAAACTGGAGACATATAGGATACAGCTGAAGGCTGCACTACTGGCTTATGGACACTAAGTGTCCCCCACGAGCTACATTGGTTCCTGTGAGGACCCTTCAGAGGGGAGGGTGTGGAAAGGACCATTTACTACTATGGGAAATTCATACAAATGTGTACTGCAGAAATGTCGAGTGAATGTGTGACAGATACAAAGGACAATCAAATGCATGCTTTTTGATGATCACTGGAAAAAAACGTAATGATGAGCTGGTCGTTCGTTGCCTTTGTGTCTTCCCCCTATGGAGTGCATTGTTGTTGATACAGGCATAGGTCTTCCATCAATGACACCTGCTACCATACTGTGCATGTCAGTCCAAGTAACACTAATTTGCTTGTGTAAACAAAAACAATTTCCTGTCATTTTGAAAACAAAATATTTAGAACAGCATACTTTTATTTATTTTTTTACTTTGGATACTTTTTTAACTATAGATAAATAATTTTACTGACAATGTCCAATCAACTGGACAAGATGATTTAAGATATGGACTTTTATGTACGTTTTATGTGCTTTTTGTGACATCACGATTACTTAGTACAGTGGATGATAACTGTTAATAATGGCAAATGCCAACAAAAGTGAAAGTAGACAGTACTAAAGTACTTGTGACTCCTAGGAGTAAGGCTAAGCCTGAGACTTTGATCCTCACAGTTCCTAATTGAGTCAGCAAAGAGGAGCCGTGTTGTACACTCCTATTGAGAAGTAATTCTCTCTCCTCTCATGGGACAAGATGTGTATCGATTAGATAAGACAGTCTTTCTTGAAGCGGATAAAAGAAAAGCTTTTCTGTTTGTTTTGGATGGTGCTCTGCACAGGAAAGGGATTGTGGGTTATACATTAGGGAGCATGGAGGGATTAAGCCGTAATGGGATTTTGAAAGCGTCTCTCCATAATGTACACTCTACTTAACAATATTTCAGATTATGTTGTAGATCAGACTTTTAAGGCCAAGTAGCCATTATCTGACAGATATATGGCTAGTGTGACAGCACCCCCCGCAGTATTATGAGCTTCCATTAGCTTCACTGTCTGGTGATTATAGTCAGGCCCCATAGGGCTCTCACAGCATTAAGTAATGTGCTGGTCATCAGCAGAAGCTAAAGTCAGAGGAGCAGGTTAGAGTTAGCCTTTGCAATTTAAAAAGTTAACTTTAACCCTATCAGTCTCGAGACCCCAGCAAAAAGAGTATTTTCATTTATCTGACTTTCATTTATCTGCACGTCCAGCCCTTATATTTAGCCTCACAATTAAGTGTTTTACTATTTTATTTCAGGACAACCAGGGCTACAAGAAGAATCAAAAACAATTTGACATGAACAGTTGCATTCATGATTTTTATTGACAAATGTCAATAAATCAAAAAAGGTCAGGAGGAAGCAAAAACATAATATAAATTCATTTCTATGAATGCTGTGTACAGAAATGGTTTGCTCAGTGGGAAATTAGTTTGGAGTTAATGAGCATATTACAGTATTATAGACACTGTGTCCTGGGCTATAAAATCTATAAAATCCCTGAATATTTCAGTGGACATGCAAGACCACTCTCTAATGGGCGGCAGGGTAGCCTAGTGGTTAGAGCATTGGACCAGTAACCGAAAGGTTGCAAGTTCGAATCCCTGAGCTGACAAGGTACAATTCTGTCGTTCTGCCCCTGAACAGGCCGTTAACCCACTGTTCCTAGGCCGTCATTGAAAATAAGAATTTGTTCTTAACTGACTATTAAAATAAAGGTAAAAAAAAAACTTCTTTTTTTAAAAAATCAGGACGTCAAACTGAGACCAACGCCTCTTTACATGAGCCATGAATTACATAAATGACAGAAAATACACATCAAAATATGAATACAGTGCCAGCAGAAATGCCAGGTGTACATTGGGCCATAGCACACAGTCCAGGGAGAGGCTGGCATTTACCCTCTGGATGGTGGCAGGGTGGAAATCTCTCCTCTGGAGAAGGGTAGATATTACAATCTTAGCAAGAGGAATGATGGTGGAGGCCCTCTCTATCAGTCCCCTTAGTGATGTGGCCACCCTCTCTTGTAGGGCATGCAGGTCATTGGTCCCCGTGTGAATGATGATATGGCTGAGGGTGACAAGCTGGGCAACAGTCAAGAGCTCCACAGCACTCTCTGTTGTGGGGCCCCATAACTTTGCCATTAGAGAAACGTTTATTCTCTAATATAAACTTTCCATTGCAGTCCGTCATTCATATAATGCCTGGTTTCTCGTCAGGTCTGTGGAGTGATGGGAGGAATTATGGGCTGTGAGATGGGGATGGAGGGGGTCAGCTGGGTTGGTGCATTGGTTGGTTGGGTTGGTTGGTGTGTTCTGATTTAGCTGTTGGCTTGGTCCTGGGTTTCTTTTGGGACTCTTTGTAGAGTGGAGGGTGGTGGCGGGGAAATTCCTGCCTTAGCTCATGTAGCTCCATCTGCAGGTCCTCCATCTGGCTGGTGGCTATAAGATGCTGTGGTACTGCAGGTGTCACATGTGAGAGACACATGCCCAGGACTGTGTCTGCTGCAGGCAAGGGAGGGAGTGGGACACTGGGGACTACATACTGGGGCACAGAGGGAGTGGAGGATGCTGTAGGTAGTGGACAGTGGAGAAGTTATGTTCAGCAACAAGAGGTTTTATTTGCCAATAGTAGTGGAAATATTTATCCAGACTGGCCCCCGAACCTTGAACCATCACAGTGCCGTTATTATAAGTATTAATGTTACATTTTGGAGGTGGTATCAATGTACAGTTGCCCCATTGATCTGTTTTTCTGACATTTTAAGTTGTTGGTCTTGTGGAGAGCTGTTTTAGGATGAAGTCTGCCCTCAGAGTCTCTGGGGATTCTATTAGCAAATTCTTTTAGATTTTTTTTCCCTGACTCACTTGTAACATTTTCAGGATATGTGATGGCAAGGTCTCTGAAAGAAATGCTTAGAGAATACATCCATCTTCATCTCCATGGTGACCTATTTTAAAAATGCACTCTGCTATAGAATGATGTGCATGTGCCTATTGATGAAAGCACCTATTTAAATAATGTGCCTATAGATAAATGCACTTCTTTAGTAATAATACAAATAAACATATTGATATATATATATATATATATATATATATATATATATATATATATATATATATATATATATATATATATATATATATATATATAACACATTACACATAAGATACTCTCTCAATGTTCAGAATGTTCCCACCTCCTTTCCAAGTGCTCTTTTGCCTTCTTGTTTGTTTGTTTACTGAACGATCTTCCAGAAATACCTCAAAAATCCTTCCTCTTTCTCCCACTGTTGGTTATCTATGTCCTAATTCTTCTTGTTGTCCTTGTTGGGTTTACAGTCCCCCAATCCCAATCCTTCCTTGTGTTGCCTGATGATTCAGTAGATGAGCCATGCAAGAACCAAGCCGATCAATCTCTCAACGTCTCTCCAAACCGTTTCCACAAAATAAAAGTATCTTCCAATTCCTCTAGATGTGCAAAACACAACAATACACTAAAAATAAACTGTTCACATATACTAAAATAATTTAACAAAACATTGACATTTAAGGAGGAGCTCATGGAATTGGTTGCTAGGAGACTTGTGTTGCACTTACAGTAGCTCAAACCACAAGTCACCTGCCAGGTTAATGTAAGAAACAATGCTTCCAGAGTGGTTTGTGATATAGTGACGATTATTAAGTATTAATTAAACTAATACACATGACTTAGTCATTTTTGGATCTAATTTCCATGTCTAATGCTGTTTTTGAGTTTAAATGTATCCCTACTCCGTAAGCTATTTAGCTGATAATAAAGATGACTCTACTGTACAGTACATATATAATGGGTTTTAATTACTTTTGCAAAGACACGATTTCCTTTCATATCACATTTCTATCAGGAGGATAAGAAACTAGGGCCAACGCACCATACCCACATTTACCTCCCATGTATTGAGAGTAATATGGGTTTTTAATGAGTGACTGACAGAGAGATTGGACTTTTTCAGAATTGATCTAGTGTGTATTCTTTGTTCAGAGTGGATGTCATAGTGCCCATTCAAACAAGTATTAAATGGCCTCTCATTGTCTGTTTTTCAACTCTATGACGGACAGGGAGCACTGTGTTTCCTGTCCCCTCTGCTTTGAGGCCTCTATTTTCATAGCTGTTTTCAAATTCTATAAACAACACATTACACACAAATTAAGATACTCTCCCAATGTTCAGAATGTTCCTTCCTCCTTTCCAAGTGCTCATTTACTTTTGTGTTTGTTTGTCTGAAAGCTTGTTTCACTATCACGGCCTGAACTATCGTTCAGAGATCCCTCAGAAATCCTTCCTCTTTCTCCCTCTGTTGGTTTTGTGTTTGTTAGTCTATGTCCTAATTGTTATTGTTGTCCTTGTTGGGTTTACAGTCCCCCAATCCCAATCCTTCCTTGTGTTGCCTGATGAGTCAGTAGATGAGCCTTGCAAGAACCAAGTCGATCAATCTCTCAAAATCTCTCCAAGTTTCTTCCAATTCCTCTAGATGTGCAGAACATATTAATGCACTAACATGACTCAACTGTTTAAATATAATGTGTTTTTTACAACAACAAAAATGCAATTTAAGGAGGAGCTCATGGAATTTGTTGCTAGGAGACTTGTGCTGCACATACAGTACCTCAGACCACAAGTCTCCTGCCAGGTTAATGTAAGCCACAATGCTTCCAGAGTGGTTTGTAATATAGTGACGATTATTCAGTTTTAATTAAACTAATATACATGACAAAGTCATTTTAGGATCTAATTTCCATGTCCAATACAATTTCTGAGTTTAAATGTATCCAGACTCTGTAAGCTATTTAGCTGACAATACAGATGACTCTACTGTACATATGTCAAGGGTTTAAATTACTTTAGCAAAGACATAATTTCCTTTCATATCAGGATAAGGAACTAGGGCCAATGCACCATACCCACATTTTCCTCCCATGTTTTGAGAGTAATATGGGTTTTTAATGAGTGACTGACAGAGAGGTTGGACTTTTTCAGAAGTGATCTAGTGTGTATTGTTTGTTCAGAGTGGATGTCATAGTGCCCATTCAACAAAAGATTAAAATGGCCACTCATTGTTTTTCCACTCTACGACAGACAGGGAGCACCTTGATTCCTTTCCCCTCTGCATTGAGGCCTCTAATAACATAGCTGTTTTCAAATTCTATAGGTCAATGACACTTGTTTGGCCAATTTATTGTAGTTTACCTTTTATATTATATGGCTATCATCTTTCAATATAGCTGTAACGAGTGCTCTAAGAGTCGGGAAGCAAGTTCAGGGAGTGAGTGTTTTAATAAATAAAATAAACACGAAACACAAACAACGCACCGACATGAAAACAGAGACAATAACACCTGAGGAAAGAACCAACGGGAGTGACAGATATAGGGAAGATGATCAATGAGGTGATTGAGTCCAGGCGAGTGTCATGAGGCGCAGGTACGCGACACGATGGTGACAGGTGTGTGGGATAATCAGAAGCCTGACCTCGAGGCCGGAGAGGGAGTATATGTGACAACAGCACATTAAGGTGTTAATGCAGTGGTTTAAACTTCACTGTTTCTTACTAAACAAGACAGTAGTCATAATAAACCAGTGTAGTAATTGCAGATTTTTGTTGCTGATACAAAGGTATCTGTAGGTGATTCATAGGATTTCACAGATTACATTATTATGATTTGAAACCTATCCAAAAAAAGCAGTATCGCTATTCTGTCTGTGCCCTGCCGCTGACACATATTAGTCTACTGCACATACGTATAGTAATCCCCAAAAGCATTCTGTATCATTGATGACAGTCCACTACACTCAATCCATCTTTGTTTCCTTGTTCTGTTACAAAGTAGCCTAAGAGAATGTTCATTTTTGGATACCTTAAGGCTCAGATTACCTAGATTGACTGCTCTGTGATGGATTGGTCTAGTGTTCCATATTAGGGCTGTTTCTCTCCCTCGAGGGACCCCCTGTGACACTGGTTGTGTGACAGAATGCCACTGGGGAGCCTAGAAACAGACGATAGGGAGAAAATCATTTGAGCTGGCCTGGAAGTGGTAGTCAGCTCTAGTCAGATCCTGGTTTGATAGAGAGGTATATAACACTGACATGGACATGATATGGACATCCAGACAGGGCTGTGATGTAACCTAGGAAGTTGTTGTCTGGTTTCTCTGTTCAGTTCAGTCGGAAAGGCTTTGGGTCTTTTAAACTTTATGTATTCATTGTTCATAGTTTTTTTTAGAATGATTTAAAAAAATACGTTTTTTTTATTTTTTTTTTTTTAATCTTCCAAATTTACAAGGGAAGTCCATTCTCCGCTTCCCATCTGCACAGGCAGACGCTTACCTTTTTGATTGTGCTGCTGACACATTGCTCGCCTATGTGTCATTGCTCCCTACCTGTACAGGTACTGTATTTGTTTAATTCTACAGAAGACTTTGTAAATGCTCCTTGTTTTCTGTTTACAGGAGGTGCTGTATGACAAAGCGTATCGAGACTGTTTGCTGCAAAGGCCCACAGTATGCAATGGATGCTGGTAATAATATTCATATTCACTTATTGCAATGCAAATCTCAAGTTAGGATTTAAAGGGAAAGTGCAGCCAAAAACGTGACTTTCCTGTGTTTAGACATTGAGTTAAAAAAGTTGGATCTTTCACCCTACTATGTTCTCTATACAATATATTATGTTTATACATCCAAAACATCACTCATCTTAAAGAATGCATTGTCCTTTGGAATCAAAACTCAACGAGCTTAGATTTACCAAATGCATTGAGACGCTTTCGTCAACTTATTCTATGACATTTGAGAGGCATTTGAAATTACTGAAAGCCTCCAGACTCCAGTCAAAGTCATTTGTGAGATGCTAATATGATAATTGATAAAAAATGTTAGCGGAGTCAGCAGACCTACATTAGAGTGATAGATCAAGCATTGTGTCTATCCTCTTGTTTTAGTCCATAACATGACAGCCTGACAGGTTCATGTGTATTTTTGGAGAGCATGAATAGCTCCTCTCATCTTCTGGAGGAAGAGGCCTTCATCTCCCATATGCTCTCATGATGGCAGTCAGATCCATCATACAGAATTAGTGCTAGTGTCTTCCTGCTCTGGCCCTACAAACTGCAGCATGGAGGCCAACAGGCCAGGGTAATCAAACTGGGAGAGCAGAGGGCCAGAGTAATCCAAGCCTGCTAATCAAAAAACAAGGAAGTAGTGGCCAACTACTACTCACCACAGCTAGAAGGAAGGATAGAGACATACAAGTCCAACCCGATCCATCTGACTCATTTTGGTACTCATTAACTGCAAATTCAAGTTTTGTTTGCATTTGTTACACATTAGCAGAGGCAATACTAAGTAAGCATGATTTGACGATTGTAAAATAAACAGAATCATGTTTTTGGCAACACTGAACATTACATGCTGTTTACATTATTACAGGGTATTTATTTACTAGGGCCTAACTTATGTAATGTGTTTAAGTCATGGCATGTACTTACAAGCTTGTTACATGGTTATAACTGGTTGTTACTTTGATATAAGGCCTAAGTATCATAAAGAAGTACCCAAAAATGAAACTTTGTTGACTGAAATGTTTTTGTTCAGGATGAAACCCAAGGGTGGGTGGATGAGGCTAACACTGCCAAACCAAAATCAACATGACTGCACTCCCTTGATACTTTCCGAGGGTATGTACATGGATAACTGTTTCTCTCTAGCGCCACATACGACTTGTTTACAAGCTAATTGATTTCAGGCTAATCATAAAAGCATGCTGAAGTTATACAATACACACTATGTTTTGTGTTCTGTACAAGTGTGTATTGTATAATGAAAGATCATTGGGGTCACTGTCTGGTTACATGGTCACTTAAGCCTATGTTTTCAGGCAATCGCTTTGGGCATGATTTGTAATATCTCTTGTTGTCTATCTACCGTTGAGAAGAGTGTATTTCTGTTGGACAGGAGTGATGTGATTTAATCTCGGATCCCTGCTCTTCTCTCTGGAAACAGGAAGCTGGTGTGGGTTTTACCTCCCCCTTGCCAAATAATTGATGTAATAATACCGTCAACATATCAGCACACATTCACTGAACCATAGATCTACAGCTGAGATAGAAAGGAAAGAGCTTCCCAGAGCAAGGTTTTTAGTATCGCGCAGATTGCTCCATGTCTGCTCCCTTCACTTTAATGTAGGGAAATGATTTGTCAGCTGTAAGAATAAATTGGACAGATTATTTTGGAAATGTTGAAATCTCATTCACTGTGTCCGCTCAATCTGATTTAATATTGTTTTGGTCATAGAAAAAGAATAAGAAAGGGAGCGCTGCTAGGATAAAAAATAAAAAATAAATCCATATTAGGCTTTACAATCATTGACAAAAATGAACATGACAGTAAGGATCTTTAAAAAGAACTTGCAGTGTTTTGTGTTGGCGGTTGTCCTATCTGTTTTGGTAAAGGGTTTAATTGGTCATCAACAAAAACGAGGACCAAGGCACTCATGTACTTAAAATGCCTTTATTGTTACGGCATGTTCAATGGAACAAAGATTTAAAAACTTTCAGTATAGGCTTTCATCAGAAAGTACAAAAGGTAACATTGTATATCTTCAAATCAACATACCAAGCCTTCCTCAACTGGGACATTAAATTGCTCAACATCACGTTGTTTCAAAATGCTTTTAGGTACCAGGAAATGACCATGATGTAGATACTGTATAATACATCTTAATGAATCACATTTTCAAATGCTCTAGAGAAGACAAGTACAAGTTAAAAGCCAAATTAGAAGCTTGTGAAAACAAGTGTTCTAACTGCTGTTCCCTGACACGAACCAGTAGCCTAACTTTTCTCTGGGCTTTACACATATAGTCAACAACAGACCTCTCATTAGAAATATGTCAGAATGTTGAAATGTGTTGGATGTGCTCTAACAATGCAATTGTTATTTGTCCAAAACTGTTTACTTTCCCTGAATATGTAATTTAAAAAACATTTGATCAAAACAATTAAAGAATGTTCAAATGTTGAAAGACTAAAACGTAACCACCCTTTGCCTTGAG
This sequence comes from Oncorhynchus masou masou, assembly GCF_036934945.1. Taxonomy (NCBI): domain Eukaryota; kingdom Metazoa; phylum Chordata; class Actinopteri; order Salmoniformes; family Salmonidae; genus Oncorhynchus; species Oncorhynchus masou. The sequence goes on from NC_088235.1 coordinate 64,689,920, forward strand.
GACAGCTTTGAGCCAATCAGTTGTATTGTGACAAGGGAGGACTGGTATACAGAAAATAGCCCTACTTGGTAAAAGACTAAGTCCATATTTAGGCAAGAACTGCTCAAATAAACAAAGAGAAACGAAAGTACATCACTACTGACATGAAGGTCAGTCAATACAGAACATTTCATGGACATTTAAAGTTTCTTCAACTGCAGTCGCAAAAAACATCAAGTGCTGTGATGAAATTGGCTCTCATGAGGACCGCCACAGGAAAGGAAGACCCGAGTTACCTCTGCTGCAGAGGATAAGTTCATTAGTTACCAGCCTCAGAAATGTCAGTCCAAATATGGTGCTTGCCTACGGAGCTGTGAGGGGAACGGCACCGCAGTACCTCCAGGCTCTGATCAGGCCCTACACCCAAACAAGGGCACTGCGTTCATCCACCTCTGGCCTGCTCGCCTCCCTACCACTGAGGAAGTACAGTTCCCGCTCAGCCCAGTCAAAACTGTTCGCTGCTCTGGCCCCCCAATGGTGAAACAAACTCCCTCACGACGCCAGGACAGCGGAGTCAATCACCACCTTCCGGAGACACCTGAAACCCCACCTCTTTAAGGAATACCTAGGATAGGATAAAGTTATCCTTCTCACCCCCCCCTTAAATGATTTAGATGCACTATTGTAAAGTGGCTGTTCCACTGGATGTCATTAGGTGAATTCACCAATTTGTAAGTCGCTCTGGATAAGAGCATCTGCCAAATGACTTAAATGTAAATGTAAATAAATGCTTCACAGATTTAAAGTAACAGACACATCTCAACATCAACTGTTCAGAGGAGACTGTGAATCAGGCCTTCATGGTCAAATTGCTGCAAAGAAACCACTTCTAAAGGACATCAATAAGAAGAAGAGACTTGCTTGGGCCAAGAAACACAAACAATGAACATTAGACCAGTAGAAATCTGTCCTTTGGTCTGATGAGTCCAAATTTGACATTTTTAGTTCCAACCTCCATGGCTTTGTGAGACGCAGAGTAGGTGAACGGATGCTCTCTGCATGTGTGGTTCCCACCGTGAAGCATGAAGGAGGAGGTATGATGGCGTGGGGGTGCTTTTCTGGTGACACTGTCTGATTTCTTTAGAATTCGAGGCACACTTAACCAGCATGGCTACCACAGCATTCTGCAGCAATACTCCATCCCATCTGGTTTGGGCTTAGTGGGACTATCATTTGTTTTTCAACAGGACAATTACCCAACAAACCACAAAGCTGTGTAAAGGCTATTTGACCAAGAAGTAAAAAGTTGGAGTGATGCATCAGATGACCTGGCCTCCACAATCACCCGCCCTCAACCCAATTGAGATGGTTTGGGATGAGTTGGACCGCAGAGTGAAGGAAAAGCAGTTAACAAGGCGTAGGGGTTAGTAATCTTCTCTAGTTGCGCCATGATTGGCTCAGTGTTCTGTCACTCATGGGGACACTACTTCACCGCAAAATCTACAGGGAGAGCTAGAAAGTTCAAGCCAACTTGGGTGCTGCCATAGATTTACATTAGAAGTGCCCATCCAATAAGGCACAGCTATAACGCGATTTGAATTAATTTTTATCTACCGTAGCTTTGCTTGAACTGATCATCATGTCAACATCATACTTTCAAAATCTTAGCGAGCAAGCTAGAAAATCAACATGGATCACGTCGACAATCTATTGGCAAATCCTTTTCAATCCTAGTCATATGAAGAAAAAAATATAGACAACATTTATTGGTGATCATTGGCCATTTGACAAACATTACACAACAAGTTGGAAATCATTAATTCAACAATGACTGGTTTGGAAGGAATCAGTGGCTAATGGCAAGCGTTGCAAAGCAATGACTATTTTTCTTCCCCTGCTATTCATTGGAGAGGGTGTGTAGTCCAAGTCTGGGTTTAAGAGTCTCTTTTCAAAGCTAAAAAGGATAAACAGTTACCAGAAACAACATGGGCCAGAATAGGATGGGAAAAAAACTAGCTCCGACTGGAAAAATACGTTTTGAATGGTCATCCAACTCGAAATTCCAAGTCGGGAACTCTGGTCTCTTTCTAAAGCTCCGACCTGAAGATCACTGACGTCTTGATTCAACCTTGTTTTTTTCCAGAGTTCCCAGTTGTCTTGAAAGCACCATAAATCCAGAGAATGCCAGACTTTGATGACAATTTGCCCACAAGAAGGACCGCCGCGCCACCTTCCTGTTCAAGTGAGCACAACGGTAAGTCCAAAAATGTATTGTATGCTGCTTCATAAATTATGTTATATGCCAGGGAAATATGTATACTGTATCTAAGAAAGTAATATTAAGTATACAGTATGTTGTGTGGTAATCTGTTAGTAGTCCATGTGCGGCACCCAATAATTTGGTCCCTATCCCCCTCATCACTTAGCCTACTGTTCTGACTTGGTGGTGCACACGTAGCCTATAGCCTGTTTTAAAGAAATTTCATCTAATATTTTAAGAGCTTTCATTGTATGCTCATATGCCCCCTTTATTTATCATACGGTCCTGACTTGGTGTGCTGGGTGAATACTGAATACTGTAAGAACGGCCCATGTTCTGAATTCTGTTGCTGTACATTTTGAAAGCGCTCAAGAAACATTTATATTGGCTACGTCCATCGTAGCTCGCTCATTCATTTCTTAATCAAAATTACGGATTGCCTCTTATCCGCTCGTCATCCCCTTATGCCATAGTTTGTACATCTCAATTGTCAGTAGAAACCACATGTGTTTAAGCAAGTCAGCCATATCAGTTATATTTTTTTTATAAAGGGAGTAAAATTAGTCTGAATAACTGTTTTGCTGCCAGACAAGGCTCTGCTGATAGCCAGGTAAATCAGTGGTAAGGATTCACTCCACGGTGCTGAAAAGAAAGCTCTGTTGTTGGGACAGCTTTATGTAGGGCTTAACAGTTTGTGGGCACCATTTGTCACCACTATAGTGCAACTAATGTATTGTTTAGTGTTGTGTTGTGGCTTTGCTGGCATGCATCTAAAAAAAAAACATGTTGAGTTTGCCCCACCAAGATTCAAATGCTCTAATCGGCAAAGTGAATGAATGATACTACAACACTTTTTATGACAGGTTTCATAAAGGTGTTGTGAATGCTTTATGTATACCTCCTTCAAGTAAAGTGTTACTGTATTTTCTCATATCCTATGTAATACAAATGTAAAGATGTCAGAGGATATATTGAGACAACCTGTAAAATATTGATGTTCTCATGCTTAATCAAAACCTGACTCAGGGCTCAAAATTCATATTCCAATGCACCTCAACAGGCTGAGTTATGATCCAGATGCCAGTAACAACTTTCCATTGAGGAGAGGAGGCATCAGTCATCTGTCATGAAGCTACATTTTTTTAAGCCAAAAGGGTTTAGTCTCCTCTGAAAGACTTTTCAGCTCATTCCTCAGACTCCACTGACATGAGTTATAGAGAACAGCTAGACTGCGTAAAAACAATTCTAAAAGGATCTTGATTTTTATCTTGTGTCCACTGCTAAAAGCCTGCAGCAATTTCACGTATTTTGAAGAATACATACCTAAATATTATTGTAATATATTAGGAGACGCAGCAATACAGCAAAACAGGATGGTGTCAATTACAAAAGGTACCAAGGGACTGAAATAATGACATGGTCTCATTAGAATGTCAAAGTAGTGACATTTAACCTTTGCAGTTATACAGTATGTCACCTAAGATGACATGTCACAGTGTGGTTGGGGACAGGTTAATGGATAGGGTTAGGGACATGTTAATGGATAGGGTTAGGGAATACAACCACTATGTTTAAATGTTACGCTTGTCGTTGGAAGGAGTAGACCAAAGTGCAGCGTGGTAGGCGTACATCTTTCACATATCGATGACACCGGAAAAACAAATACAAAACGAAACGCACAGTTCTGTAGGGCTGGAAAGCAACAGTACAAAAACAAGATCTCACAAATTAAGGTGGAAAAAAGGCTGCCTAAGTATGATCCCCAATCAGACACAACGATAGGCAGCTGCCTCTGATAGGGAACCATACTCGGCCAACAAATAAATAGACAACATAGATTGCCCACCCTGACCTAACCAAATAGAGAATAAAAGATCAGGTCGTGACAGTACCCCCCCCCCAAAGGTGCGGATTCCGGCCGCAAACCTGAACCTATAGGGGAGAGTCCGGGTGGGCATCTACCCTCGGTGGTGGCTCTGGTGCGGGACGCAGACCCCGCTCAGCTAGTGGCTCCGTCAACTTCGGTGGCGCCTCTGGTGCGGGGATCGTCGCCGGGAGCTCCGGACCATGAATCATCGCCAGAAGAATCGAACCGTGGATCATTGCCGGGGATTCCAGACCGTAGATTGTCGCAGAAGGCTCCAGGCTGGGATCAGTCGCTGGAGGCTCCGGGCCATGGATCATCACTGGACTCCTCGGGCCATGGATCATCACTGCAGGCTCCGGGCCATGGATCATCACTGGAGGTCTGGAGCGTTGAGCTGGCACCACGCATCCTGGACAAAGGACAACCCTTGCAACGGCAAGTGTGGGGAGCTGGCACAGGACGCACTGGGCTGTGAAGGCGCACTGGAGACACAGTGCATAAGGCCGGCGCAGGATATACTGGGCCATGGAGGCGCACTGGAGGTCTGGATCGTAGAGCTGGCACAACGTGTCCTGGACAAAGGACTACCTTTATACGGCAAGTGCGGGGAGCTGGCACAGGGCGCACTGGGCTGTGAAGGCGCACCGGAGACACAGTGCGTAGAGCCGGCGCAGGATATCCTGGACCGTGGAGGCGCACTGGAGACCAGGCTTGCTGAGCCGGCACCACCCGTCCTGGACAGATGCCCATTTTTGCACGGAAAATGCGGGGAGCTGGCACAGAACGCACCAGGCTGTGGATGCGCACTGGAGACACAGTGCGTATCATCGCAAAAACATGGTGCCTGACCGGTCACATGCTCCCCACGATGAGTACAGGGAGTTGGCTCTGGTTCAACCCCTGGCTCCGCCAACCACCCCGTGTGCCTCCCCTCCCAATTGTTTTTTGGGGGGGGCTGCCTCTCGGGCTCCCGTCGTGGTTGCAAACCCCGAAGTCATCGTTGATCCTCCTTCGCTGCCTCCGCCTGCTTCCATGGCAGGCTCTTGTCTCCTGCAATGATCTCCTACTACTTCCAGGAATTCCTCCAATCCCTGCTCCTCCTGGCCACGCTGCTTGGTCCGTTTGTGGTTGGATCTTCTGTTATGATCGTTGGAAGGAGTAGATCAAGGTGCAGCGTGATAGGCGTACATCTTTCATTTATCGATGACACCAACAAAAAAAAAAAATACAAAACGAAACGGACAGTTCTGTTGGTCTGGAAAACAACAGTACAAAAACAATATGCCACAAACTAAGGTGGATAAAAGGCTGCCTAAGTATGATCCCCAATTAGAGACAACGATAGACAGCTGCCTCTGATTGGGACCCATACCCGGCCAACAAAGAAATAGACAACATAGATTGCCCACCCTAGTCACACCCTGACCTAACCAAATAGAGAACAAATATCTCTAAGGTCAGGGCGTGAAATTCAATGTTAACATTCTGACGTATTTCGAATGAGGTACAGTATGTGTGGAGTCAACCCTGTCAATAAAGTACTTAATTGTTACAAAATATGAACAACTTAGCACATTGTGTGCGCCAATGTTATTGACAGAATCGGAAAGGGTGTTGTTAATTGAGAGGACAATCTATACTTTTCATTCTGATATGCATCCATGTTTGGCCACTGAAATAGGTGGCATGACATTTCGTTTCAAGTCCATGACATTTGTAACAACTAGGTTGTACTTGATGTGGCTAGCAATAATGTAAGTTACTCAATAGTGATTGAGTGTAGCCATCCATTTGCTTTAAGGATAGAGAGGCAGTGTATTGAACTAAAAACCTAATTGCTGATGCATGTAAAGAGATCAAAATCCAAGAAATGTGATGGCGTTATCATCCAAAAGCATCTATTATCCATGACGGTGTGTCTGTGGTTGTATAGAAATTATGTGGTGTTTTGTGGTCATTCACCTGTATCTGTCTGGTGTTCATAAAACTGTTATTAATCAAAAAAACGTTATTTGTATGCTGACAGGCTTGATCTATTCAATTTGCTGTTAAAGTGGTAAAAATTAGTCATATGATATTTTGGACAACAATCAAGTCTATACAAATAAGGAGCTTTACACTGACAATCTTTTGAATTTGAACTAAGTGTATATTTAGTTTTGTATTGTAACGTATCTTAATAATTACAATCTGTGTCCCTCTATCGGGCCAATTTCATAAGGCAATGGAAGGTTAAAGAATTGATAGTTTAGTCTGACTAAGATGGTTCTCTTACAGAAGTAGGCCAGAGAGTTGACACCAAAAGCATTACATTAAAAAGATTGGCAATAAGGTACTATATTGCAGCAATTTACACAGAGCTCATCTGGAAAATGGCTTAACCTTTGTTTCTGTTTCTATGATGACTAATGGACGTATTCGTTACAATCTGAATGAGAATGCACAGGAGGTGTGTGTGAAAAAGGGTTTGCGTGCATGTGTGTGCAGAAGTGCATGCATGTATTCATGTGTCAGTGTGTGTCTGTGTATATGCACGTGTGAATGCATGTGCATGCATGTGCGTGTATGCAGAGTTCGCTTGGCTTTATTAGCCCTTTTGAGATGATAGTGCCAGATTAAAATCTTGAATCAGCAGGTTAGGGCAATAGAGAGTCGTAATGGCTTCTGGTGTACTTCTTAATTGCATCTGGGTAGAAAAAAAACAAAGGGAGGCTCAAGCTTAGGTAGAAACAGTGCAACTTATCAGACCACCTCTACTGGGAGCTTGCTTTAATCTCTTTATGGTCCTTAAAGACAGCCTAATGTTTTATTTCTTCCATTAAAATGACTCGAATCAAAAGCAGAAACTGCCTTTTAAGCTGGTGGAAGGAGTCAAGCTGCGATAGAGAAAGCCACTGCACTATACCTGACACTGGGCGTTTTGTGTATTCCACAAAGCAAATCTGTGCAATGTAATGCAAATACACACTTTATGACACGTGAAACAAGCACCCATCTCCAGTAGCAGCTGATTCAGTGTAGTATTCCGTCAGGCATGCATGCTGTGTTTCAGCAGCTCTCGCGAGCAGTAAGTTGTAAGTGTGTCATAAATTAGAGCCAAAGTCTTAAGTCAGCAGTCCTGCACGAGGAGATCTGGAGGACAAGTGTTCATTTCCTGAGTGATTCATAATGCTTAGATTGCATTATCTTGTATTGCATTTCCCTGTGTGACGGAATATATGCCCCACCCTTGGCCTTTGGATCTTTGATTTAGAAGTTATGTCTTTATTAAAAGGTAAACGATGGAAACTGAGTGGTATTCTAAAACCATTATACAGTATACCGTAAAGACATTTTTTTATAATTTCATGTTAGGTGTCAAAGACCAATAGAAACAATGTTAGCCTACAAACTGAATCTATTTTTCCCCCCAATATTTTATAGACTTTCCCTGACAATCATGTCTTTTGTAAACTATGGAGGTGTTGGGTACTGGATATATGAACATGCACCGTGGACTGGTTAGTGTACAATTCTATGATACATCACCAAACTCTCTCCACTATCAATGCTACTGTAAATTCAGGCTGTGATGTAATTTCTTATCTGGACCATATCAAGGACCCTCCCAATGGATCAATAACACTAACAACCTAAGGGGAGATGAGGAGGGAGGCTTGGATGTTACATTTTAATGAAGACTATTACCAAATACATCTCCCACAGTATTTAATAAAGGTGAACTCAATTTAAGTTGTATAATAGCCCCTTCATCACATCCGCTGAATCGTATTGATTCCAGAGGATAGTTGATGGATTTTGATATTACGACGAGGCTCCTTACTGTCATGGAGGTTCGGACGTTTAGAAATCCCTCAGTCTGAAAATCCAACTATAATAAGAAAAGCTGTATTTTAAGGGTATTGAATAAATTATTATTAAATCACACGCTCAGGCTGTTTTGGAGTGTTGCCAAGTTTGTACATAGGAAGCCCTGATTATCTGGATATAAGATCAATAACTATACTGTATATCGGTAGTAGTATAGTAGGTATACTGTATGTTTTGTTTCTCACAATGAGTATATATAGTCCTGCACTTAAGACAGTATGCATCTGTCTGCCTGTCTGTTTGGTCTATCCATCTGTATTGATACGCATGTCTCGGTCTTCCAAGTCTTACTGTGGCCGATGTTGTGGGTTTGACTGCAATAACTATTCAATAAATCACTGTTGAATTATTTGCAGGCATGAGTAGAGGAAGCTCTTATACATAGCACAAATGAATGCTGCTCCTACAGTGCAGACACAGTAAATCAGTTCACTCAAGTTACTAAAACTACACTAATGGTGTTTCAGTACCTTTGTTTCAATTTCAGAATTTATTGACAGTGGGTTGTTTGAAGGTTCCTTGGCGAAGGCTTTCAGACACTCATTTTGACAAGGACAATTATTGAATATTACGCACTAAATAGTTTTGTCCTATGTTTATTTAACACAAAAGGCTCTAAGAGGTCTCATGATGTGATTAGATGTGGAGCTTCATAGTCAGGAACTTTAAATGGGTGGTGTATCACTGTAACAGAATAGCCAATTTAGCAGACCAATCATTATGTCAGCGCAGTCATTTGGTAAACATTACAAAGAATACAGTGAATTATAGATTGACATTTGATAACAGGAAATGCTATTAGACCCTTTAACCAGCAAGATTATCCTTTATCCTTCGGTATTGTGACTAATTAAAGGGATATTACACTCAAATCAAAGTTTGTCCGATTTTTTTGATTTTCCTCAAAATGAGTCTTTTGAGAAGTCCACAGCCTATGTCTTCGGTTTAGATGATTCCTGGGTAGTCTCTCAGTCCCTGCCACTGAAAAACATCCCCATCCTGCCACCACCATTTTTACTTTATTTATTTAACCTTTATTTAACCAGGAAGGGCTCATTGAGATTTAAAATCTATTTTTCAAGAGCGTCCTGGCCAAGATAGGCAGCACCAAGTCATTACAAAAATTACAGACAAACAACATGAAAAACTACAAGTAATATAGTAAAAACCATAGAATTCACAAGAGTATAACAAAATCAAAAACAGCAAATTAAAAACATTGACAGGTCAGGGAATCAAATCAAAATGAAATCAAATGTATTTATATAGACCTTCGTACATCAGCTGATATCTCAAAGTGCTGTACAGAAACCCAGCCTAAAACCCCAAACAGCAAGCAATGCAGGTGTAGAAGCACAGTGGCTAGGAAAAACTCCCTAGAAAGGCCAAAACCTAGGAAGAAACCTCGAGAGGAACCAGGCTATTTGGGGTGGCCAGTCCTCTTCTGGCTGTGTCGGGTGGAGATTATAACAGAACATGGCCAAGATGTTCAAATGTTCATAAATGACCAGCATGGTCAAATAATAATAATCACAGTAGTTGTCGAGGGTGCAGCAAGTCAGCACATCAGGAGTAAATGTCTCATGTAAATCAGTCTCAAGATCATTCATCAGTGATTTAAAAATACCAATCGGGACAAGTTCTTCCAGTTTAAAAGTATTTTGTAAGTTGTTCCAAGACGATGGCGCAGAGTACATAAAATCCCTTTTACCAAATTCAGTTTGGACATTTGGAACAGTTAGCAGGATAAAGTCCAGCGAACGAAGAGAGTACCCACCACATTTCTGAACAATAAAATGCCTAAATACAAAGGTAGTAAACCCAAAATGGCTTCGTAAATAAAAGTATACCAGTGCCTGAGCCTACGAGTGACTAGAGAAGGCCAGCCAACCCTGGTATACAAAGTGCAGTGGTGCGTAAAGGTTTTGCAGTTTAAAATAAATCTCAAAGAGCCATGGTAAAGGGTGTCAATTGATCTCAAACACTGAGCGGAAGCATTCATATATAAAATATCCCCATAGTCTAGTAAAGGCATACATGTAGCTGACACTAGCCTCCTTCTGGCATCAAAAGAAAAACAGGCCTTATTCCTAAAATAAAATCCCAATTTCAGTTTAAATTGTTTTGTAAGTTGTTGAATATGCAATTTAAAAGAGGCCGTCATCAATTAGAATTCCAAGATATTTATATGAGATTACAACCTCAAACTCCTTGCCCTGATAGGTAGGTGAAAGGTTCAGAGGTCTATTTCTTGCTTTAGAAAACTCCATTAGTTTAGTTTTGTCAGTATTGAGGATAAGCTTCAATTGACACGGTATGTTGAACAGTATAAAATGCAGTTTGCAACTTCTGGAAAACTTTTGTAAGAGACGAGGCACAACAGTAAATAACAGTATCAACAGCATAAAAATGAAGTTGCGCATTTTGGACATTTTTGTCTAAATAATTTATATAAATAGTGAATAAGAGAGGAACAAGTACAAAGCCTTGGGGCACACCATTAAAGACAGACAATTTAACAGACATAAGCCCATCAAATTGAGTGCACTGAGTTCTATCAGACAGATAGTTAGCAAACCATGCAACTGCATGCTCTGAAAGACCTACACTCGACAACCATGATTAACCGTGGGGATGGTATTGGCCAGGTAATGAGAAGTGTCTGGTTTCCTCCAGACGTGACACTTGGCATTCAGGCCAGAGAGTTCAATCTTGGTTTCGTCAGACCAGAGAATCTTGTTTCTCATGGTCTGAGAGTCTTTAAGTGCCTTTTGGCATACTCCAAGCGGGCTGTCATGTGCTTTTTACTGAAGAGTGGCTTCCATCTGGCCACTCTACCATAAAGGCCTGAATGGTGGAGTGCTGTAGAGATGGTTTTCCTTCTGGAAGATTCTCCAATTTCAACAGTGGATCTTTGGAACTCTGTCAGAGTGACCACCCTTCTCGCCCAATTGTTCAGCTCCAGGAAGAGTCTTGGTGGTTCCAAACTTCTTCCATTTAAGAATGTTGGAGGCCACTGTGTTCTTGTGGACCTTCAATGCTGCAGAAATGTTTTGGTACCCTTCCCCAGATCTGTGCCTCGACACAATCCTGTCTCGGACATCTATGGACAATTCCTTCGACCTCATGGCTTGGTTTTTGCTCTGACATGCACTGTGAACTGTGGGACCATATATAGATAGGTGTGTGCCTTTCCAAATCATGTCCAATCAATTCAATTTACCACAGGTGGACTCCAATCAAGTTGTAGAAACATCAAGGTTTTCCTCAATGGAAACAGGATGCACCTGAGCTCAATTTCAAGTCTCTAAGCAAAGGGTCTGAAAACTTATGTAAATAAGGTAGTTCTTTTCTACATTTGCAAAAATGTCTAAAAACCTGTTTTCGCTTTTTCATCATGGGGTATTGTGTGTAGATGGATACATTTTTTAAAACCGTTTTAGAATAAGGCTGTAACGTAACAATGTGGAAAAAGTCCAGGGTTGTGAATACTGTCCGAATGCAATGTATTTTACAGTACCAGTCAAAAGTTCGGACACACTTACTCATTCCAGGGTTTTTCTTTATTTTTACTTTTTTTCTACATTGTAGAATAATAGTGAAGACATCGAAACTATGAAATAACACATATGGAATCATGTTGGAACCAAAAAAGTGTTAAACAAATCCAATATATTTTAGATTCTTCAAAGTAGCCACCCTTTGCATTGATTACAGCATTGCACACTCTTGGCATTCTCTCAACCACCTTCACGAGGAATGCTTTTCCAACCGTCTTGAAGGAGTTCCCACATATGCTGAGCACTTGTTGGGTGCTTTTTTCCTTTACTCTGCGGTCCAACTCATCCCAAACCATCTCAATTGGGTTGATGTCGGTTGGTTTTGGAGACCAGGTCATTTGATGAAGCACTCCATCAATCTCCTTGGTGAAATAACCCTTACACAGCCTGGGCGTGTGTTGGATTATTGTCCTGTTGAGAAACAAATCATAGTCAAACTAAGCGCAAACCAGATGGAATGGCGTATTGCTGCAGAATGCTGTGGTAGCCATGCTGGTTTAGTGTGCCATAAATTATAAATAAATCACAGACCGTGTCATCAGCAAAGCACCCCCACACCATCACACCTCCTCCTCCATGCTTCATGGTGGGAACCACATATGCGGAGATCATCCGTTCTGTGTCTCAAAAGACGCAGCTGTTCGAACCAAAAATCAGACCAAAGTACAGATTTCCACTGGTCTAATGTCCATTGCTTGTGTTTCCTGGCCCAAGCAAGTCTCTTCTTATTATTGGTGTCCTATGGTAGTGGTTTCTTTGCAGAAATTTGACAATGAAGGCCTGATTCATGCAGTCTCCTCTGAACAGTTGATGTTGAAATGTGTCTGTTACTTGAACTCTATGAAGCATTTATTTGGGCTGTAATTTCTGAGGATGGTAACTCTAATTAATTTATTCTCTGCAGCAGAGGTAACTCTGGGCCTTCCTTTCCTGTGGCGGTCCTCATGAGAGGAAGTGCAACTGCACGTAAAGAAACTTTCAAAGTTCTTAATGTTCTGTATTGACTGACCTTCATGTCTTAAAGTAATGAGGGACTGTCATTTCGCTTTGCTTATTTGAGCTGATTTTGCCATAATATGGACTTGCTTTTACCAAATAGGGCTATACCACCCCCATCTTGTCACAGCACAACTGATTGGCTCAAACGCATTAAGGAGGAAGGAAATTAACTTTTAACATGGCACACCTGTTAATTGAAATGCATTCCAGGTGACTACCTCATGAAGCTGGTCAAGAGAATGCCAACAGTGTGCAAAGAGGTCAACAAGGCAAAGGATGGCTACCTCGAAGAATCTAATATCTAAAATATATTTTGATTTGTTTAACACTTTTTTGGTTACTACATGATTCCATAGGTTTTATTTTATGGTTTTGATGTCTTCACTATTATTCTACAATGTAGAAAAAAGTAGAAAATAAAGAAAAACCCTGGAATTAATAGGTGTGTCCAAACGTTTGACTGGTACTGTATAAATATATACATGCTCCCAACAATTTAAATGGGGAAACATTTTTTTGCAAAAATGTTGTTTGATTTACGAAGGAGAAACAGATTTTTTTGGTTGTAAAAACAGTAACAAAGTGATACACTGTTAAAATGAAGTGTTTTATAACTCTACAACTAGTGACAACTGAGCTGCCACCAATGTTAAGGAGACACATTGCTTTGATGGCATTTCGAAACAAGTGTGTGTAAGGGGCTATGAGACAGATTTAAGATGTACTGAAACATTCATCCTTTGGTGGTCTGAAGCATGACATGGTGTGTTGTAACACAACTTCATCAATGGTGTGGTGGTATTTCTTTTAGGTGAGGGAGCTTTTAAAATGACGTCAAAATTTCCTCAAAGTTTGTATCGACAAATGTAGCCAATTGAATAGCCTATCATTATAGAATATGCATTAATACCCTTAAACACCAAGTTAGTCATAGGCTGCCTAATTTCAAAATAAGCCATCATCACTATCAATCATGAATGATAATTCTTCACATTTTACAGGTGAAACATCCAAACTGCATCTCCATCTCAATCAGTTTCATAGGAATATGCATTTAGATCTTCTTGAATGACTGTTTCGTGAGCGAATTAGAGCAGATGGTGTTAACAAACTATTAGCCTTTCTTGTATTTTGTTTCAATCAAATCACACTGTATGTTCTGCCTAGTGACGCGCTCTGTTGAGTTTTGGCGCATTCATTTTTGTTGTTGTTGACTATTCAGGTTCAGCTAACCAGCCTAAAATCTTATGAGAAAAAAAGTGTTTTTTGGTGTAATAGTAATGTTATAGGCCTCCTATGCTATCATATTCGGTTCTGTTATGTAAAATGCTAATGAATCATTATGTGATTTTGCGAGACATTGATTCCGCTATGGTCTAACTTTACTAAACAAGCACCATTGTGAGAAGCAGTGGTGGTAAAAGTAACCCATTTTCATACTTGAGTAAAAGTAAAGATACCTTAATAGAACTTCTTATGGGCAGTATTGAATAGCTTGGATGAATAAGGTGCCCAGAGTAAACTGCCTGCTACTCAGTCCCAGTTGCTAATATATGCAGATTATTAGTATATTTGGATAGAAAACACTATGAAGCTTCTAAAACTGTTTGAATGATATCTGTGAGTATAACAGAACTCATATGGCAGGCAAAAACTTGAGAAAAAATCCAACCAGGAAGTAGGAAATTTGAAGTTGTTCGTTTTTCAACTCATTCCCTATTGAAGATACAGTGGGATATTGGTCATGTTGCACTTCCTAAGGCTTCCACTAGATGTCAACAGTCTTTAGAAACTTGTTTGAGGCTTCTACTGTAAAGGAGGGGCTCATAAGGGCTCTTTGAGTCAGTGGTCTGGCAGAGTGCCACAAGCTCGTGACGCTCGTTCATGTGAGAGTTAGCTCGCGTTCCATTGCTTTTTCTTTTTTACAGACAAAGGAATTCTCTGGTTGGAACATTATTGAAGATTTATGTTAAAAACATCCTAAAGATTTTTTCTATACATCGTTTGACATGTTTCTACGGACTGTAATGGAACTTTTTGACATTTCGTCTGCTCCTAGTGAACTCGCTTCGTGAGGTTGGATTTGTTTACAAAACGCGTTAACAAATGAATGATGGACAAAAAAGAAGAAAAACATTTTTTATTGTGGAACTGGGATTCCTGGGAGTGCATTCTGATGAATATCATCAAAGGTAAGTGATTATTTATAATGTTATTTTTGACTTCTGTTGACTGCACAATATGGCAGATATCTTTGTGGCTTGTTTTGTCTCTGAGCGCCGTACTCAGACTATTGCATGGTTTGCTTTTTCCGTAAAGCTTTTTTGAAATCTGACACAGCGGTTGCATTATGGAGAAGTTTATCTAAAGTTCCATGCAACATTTATTATGAGAATTTCTGTAAATTGATGTGGCTCTCTGCAAAATCACCAGATGTTTTTGGAACTACTGAACATAACGCGCCAATGTATAATTAGATTTTTTGATATAAATATGAACTTTATCGAACAAAACATACATGTATTGTGTAACATGAAGTCCTATGAGTGTCATCTGATGATCATCATCAAAAGGTTAGTGATGAATTCTATCTCTATTTCTGATTTTTGTGATTCCTCTCTTTGGCTGGAAAAATGGCTGGGTTTTTCAGTGACTTGGCTCTGACCTAACATAATCGTTTGTGGTGCTTTCGCCGTAAAGCCTATTTGAAATCGGACACTGTGGTGGGATTAACAAGAAGTGTGTCTTTAAAATGGTGTGAATTACTTCTATGTTTGAGGAATTTTAATTACGGGATTTCTGTTGTTTTGAATTTGATGCCCTGCACTTTCATATCGATCCCATTAGTGGGATCTCAGCTCTAAGAAGTTTTTAATAGAAAATGACTCAAGTAAAAGTGAAAGTCACCCACTAAAATACTACTTGAGTAAAAGTCTAAAAGTATTTGGTTTTAAATATACTTAGGTATCAAAAGTAAATGTCATTGCTAAAATATACTTAAAAATAAAAAAGTAAAAGTCAATTCCTTATATAAAGCAAACCAGACAGCAACATTTACTTTTTTTTTATTTTTAAATTTACGGTTAGCCAGGGGCACGCTCCAACACTCAGACATAATTTACAACCGAAGCATGTGTTTAGTGTGTCCGCCAGATCTGAGGCAGTAGGGATGACCAGGGATGTGCTCTTGGTAAGTGTGTGAATTAGACAATTTTCCTGTCCTGCTAAGCATTCAAAATGTAAATGGGTACTTTTGGGTGTCAGGGAAAATGTATGGAATAAAAAAAAGAAAGAAAAAGAAAATTAAGTAAAAGTACTTTACACCACTGGGGAGAATTGATAAACTCATAATAATAAGTGATAAGTATGACTATTAGGCATAGGCAACAGATCTTGATGAAATGTCATTTGAAATGTTTGGAGTGCCTTTCATGGTTCTAAAAGGACAGCGCCAGGATTGCACAATGATGTTAAAGAAGTTGAACCAACTTGTGGTGCTGAAGGATAGTTCTGTGCATTTGGCCAGTTCAGGAATAAACCTGGTATAGCTATTTGTAGGCTATAGCATAATGTAAATACATACAGTTGAAGTCGGAACTTCAACTATATGTATAACAAACTGTTTGTATAACAAACTGTTTTGGCAAGTATGTTAGGACATCTACTTTGTGCATGACACAAGTCATTTTTCCAACAATTGTTTACAGACAGATTATTTCACTTATAATTCACTGTATCACAATTCCAGTGGGTCAAAAGTTTACATACACTCAGTTGATTGTGCCTTTAAACAATTGGAAAATTCCAGAAAATTATGTCATTGGTTTAGAAGCTTCTGATTGACATAAGTTGGCGGTGAACCTGTGGATGTATTTCAAGTTCTACCAACAAATGCAGTGCCACTTTGCTTGATATCATGGGGAAAATCAAAAGAAATCAGCCAAGACCTCAGAAAAATTATTGTTGACCTCCACAAGTCTGGTTCATCCTTGGCAGCAATTTCCAAATGTCTGAAGGTACCATGTTCATCTGTACAAACAATAATGTGCAAGTATAAACACCATGGGACCACTCAGCAGTCATACCACTCAGGAAAGAGACACGTTCTGTCTTCTAGAGATGAACGTACTTTGGTGCGAAAAGTGCAAATCAACAGCAAAGGACCTTGTGAAGATGCTGGAGGAAACAGGTACAAAAGTATCTATATCCACAGTAAAACGAGTCCTATATCGACAAAACCTGAAAGGCCACTCAGCAAGGAAGACTCCACTGCTCCAAAACCACCATCAAAAGCCAGACTACGGTTTGCAACTGCACATGGGGACAAAGATCGTACTTTTTGGAGAAATGTCCTCTGGTCTGATGAAACAAAAATTGAACTGTTTGGCCATAATGACCATCGTTATGTTTGTAGGAAAAAGGAGGAGGCTTGCAAGCCGAAGAACTCCATCCCAACCGTGAGGCATGGGTGTGGCAGCATCATGTTGTGGGGGTGCTTTGCTGCAGGAGGGACTGGTGCAAAATAGATGGCTTCATGAGGAATGAAAATTATGTGGATATATTGAAGCAACATCTCAAGACATCAGTCAGGAAGTTAAAGCTTGGTCGCAAATGGGTCTTCCAAATGAAAAATGACCCCAAGCATCCTTCCAATGTTGTGGCAAAATGGCTTGAGGACAACAAAGTCAAGGTATTGGAGTGGCCATCACAAAGCCCTGACCTCAATCCTATAGAAAATTTGTTGGCAGAACTGAAAAAGCATGTGCGAGCAAGGAGGCCTACAAACCTGACTCAGTTACACCAGCTCTGTCAGGAGGAATGGGCCAAAATTCACCCAACTTCTTGTAGGAAGTTTGTGGAAGGCTACACAAAACATTTGACCCAAGTTAAACAATTTAAAGGCAATGCTACCAAATACTACTTAAGTGTATGTAAACTTCTGACCCACTGGGAATGTAATGGAAAAAAATAAAAGCTGAAATAAATAATTAACTCTACTATTATTCTGACATTAACATTCTTAAAATAAAGTGGTGATCCTAACTGACCTAAGACAGGGAATTTTACTTGGATTAAATGTCATGAATTGGGAAAACTGGAGTTTAAATATATTTGGCTAAGGTGTATGTAAACTTCTGACTTCAACTGTATAGCTTAATATCGTTGCACTGTTTGCGAGGAGAGCTTTATTGCGAGTAGGCATTTAGTTGTATTGTGTAGCTTGTGTATCATAAATAAAACTTTGATTTGATTAGCTTGAACACATGGTTACAATATGCCCTATTACAGAATAAAAGAAAACAGAGAGGTGAACTATCTTTTCATATAATACATTTTCATAGATTAAACATGCTATCAAATCAATTGACCAAGACGTGAACACAAATCATTACTATGTACAATTGCAGGAAATTCATTTAGAACAACCATATTTTTTGGTGTGGTGTATTCATGCATGTCAATAAACTATAACTTAAGTGCATTATTACCTCCAACTTGGCCCAATTAACATTTCCAATTGCCCACCCTGACATACCAAACTAGAATGGGTCCTGTGTCTCAACAAATAGCCAATGTATGCCAAATATCCCAAGCAGGGCTACAGTAAGTTCCAGAGAGGGCCACTTTGGTTTGGGTGTCCTCAGCAGTGGTGTCTCCGTTACCAAGTGGTCAGATATTGTTCTGGGTTCCACTGTTTAAGAATGTGTTTAAGAAGGTCCGTGGAGGTTTATGAACATCAAGGCAGACACAGTGAATTATGATTTTTTTTTTTCAACATTCTGATTGGCCAAAGTAGTCAAGACGCCGCAGTGCATACATGTAGCCTATATAGTTCATCATTCTCCCCACCGCCAGAGAAGACATGGAAGAAACCAGCATTTACCTACCTCTAGGCTGCTATACATATTTATTTGGTTTGTCATATCGTTTTTCCATTGAATGTTTTGAGCTAATTAAATATAATTTATTTAGAATGTATCAGAATTCATTTTCCAGGAATAGTTTTACCAGCTCTGTGTATTCTCAAATTGAAAAAAAAAGTGAGGGAGTGCCGCTCCTCCGCACTCTGGCAGCACTACACCCCTGCACTCAAGAGATGTGCAACACTGTCTAGTCTAGAATTAGATTCCTTCTACTGGAGTTTCAAAATTCTGTAAATGGTGTTCCTCCTCTTTGAGTATCATCCCTAATCTTATATGGTGTGCTAATAAACTCCTCGTTGGTAATTCCAAAAGGTCAACTGTACAATATTATGCTCAAACAAAGGATATGAGGAAATATAGTTTGATGAAAATAAAAATGTATACATTTGTCCAGGATAATAATTAATGAGTACAAAATTATTTTTTCAATACATGATTTTGAAGCTTCAAATGCTTTATTTTCACATTTTTATATTGATAAATTAAGACAGTTCAAAAATCTGTAAGGTATTGATGATATTAATATTCTTCAAAATTAAGGGAAATATTGCATTATATTTCACATTCATTGAAAAGAAATACAGGCTATGACTGCTACTGTTATCAGTAGCACTCATACAAAACTTGTACAAAACTTCAGTCATAGAATTATGCTAATGTATCTGACCTGAGTCTTTAAATTCAGATTCAGATGGTGCATGGAAGGTTGTTCAGATGGATTGAATCACGAAACAGTTGAATTAGATGATATGATTGACAGCTCAATTGGCATTAGTCTGTGATCCTTGTCTTGATTGGCTTTGGTTATGATTAGCTTGTTGTGGGTGACGTAGTATGTACAGTATGTAAACTCAGCAAAAAAAAAGAAATGTCCTCACTGTCAACCGCATTTATATTCAGCAAACATAACATGTGTAAATATTTGTATAAACATAAGACTCAATAACTGAGACATAAACTGAACAAGTTCCACAGACATGTGACTAACAGAAATTGAATAATGTGTCCCTGAACAAAGGAGGTGGGGGGGTCCAAATCAAAAGTAACAGTCAGTATCTGGTGTGGCCACCAGCTGCATTAAAACCTCTTAAAGCTCGGGGGCACTATTTTTATGTTTGGAAAAATAACGTTCCCGGCCTATTTCTCAGGACCAGATGCTAGAATATGCATAATATTGAAAGATTAGGATAGTAAACACTCTAAAGTTTCCAAAACTGTCACATTTTGTCTGTGAGTTAAACAGAACTGATATTGCAGGCTAAAACCTGATGAAAACCAATCAGGAAGTGCCCCTTTTTTTGAAACCTCTCTGTTGTTATGCATTCCTATCGCCCATTTAAAGGGATATCAACCAGATTCCTTTTTCTATGGCTTCCCTAAGGTGTCAATTTGGAATTTTTGTCTGTGTTGTCGTGACCACTCTTTCCGGTGGAAACGCACCAAACTAACGCACCAAACTAACGGAGGTATTTGGATATAAAAAATATCTTTATGGAACAAAAGGAACATTTGTTGTCTAACTGGGAGTCTCATGAGTGAAAACATCAGAAGATCAAAGGTAAACGATTAATTTGATTGCTTTTCTGATTTTCGTGACCAAGTTACCTGATGCTAAGTGTACTTATTGATTTGTCGAGCGATCAATAAACTTACACAAACGCTTGTATTGCTTTCGCTGTAAAGCATAATTTCAAAATCTGAGACGACAGGTGGATTAACAAAAGGCTAAGCTGTGTTTTGCAATATTGCACTTGTGATTTCATGAATATGAATATTTTCTAGTAATATTATTTGACTGTGGCGCTATGCTATTCAGCATTGCTTATGACAATTATACCGGATCCGGGATGGGTGGTTCAGAGAGGTTAAGTACTGCAGAGCATCTCCTTCTCATGGACTGCACCAGATTTGCCAATTCTTGCTGTAAGATGTTACCCCACTCTTCCACCAAGGCATCTGCAAGTTCCCAGACATTTCTGGGGGGAATGGCCCTCACCCTCCTATTCAACAGGTCCTAGACATGCTCAATGGGATTGTGATCTGGGCTCTTCGCTGGCCATGGCAGAACACTGACATTCCTGTCTTGCAGGAAATCACACACAGAATGAGCAGTATGGCTGGTGGCATTGTCATGCTGAAGGGTCATGTCAGGACGAGCCTGCAGGAAGGGTACCACATGAGGGAGGAGGATCTATTCCCTGTAATGCACAGCCTTGAGATTGCCTGCAATGACAACAAGCTCAGTCTGATGATACTGTGACACACCGCCCCAGACCATGACGGACCCTCCACCTCCAAAATCAATCCCACTCCAGAGTACAGGCCTCAGTGCAGCCCTCATTCCTTCGACGATAAACGCGAATCCGACTATCACCCCTGGTGAGAGAAAAACGCGACCCGTCAGTGAAGAGCACTTTTTTCCAGTCCCGTCTGGTCCAGCGATAGTGGGTTTGTGCCCATAGGTGGCATTGTTGCCGGTGAGGTCTGGTGAGGACCTGCCAACAGGCCTACAAGCCCTCAGTCCAGCCTCTCTTAGCCTATTTCGGACAGTCTGAGCACTGATGGAGGGATTGTGTGTTCCTGGTGTAACTCGGGCAGTTGTTGTTGCCATCCTGTACCTGTTCCGCAGGTGTGATGTTTGGATGTACCGAACCTGTGCAGGTGTAGTTACACGTGGTCTGCCACTGCAAGGACAATCAGCTGTCCGTCCTGTCTCCCTGTAGCTCTGTCTTAGGCATCTCACAGTACGGACATTGCAATTTATTGCCTTGGCCACATCTGCAGTCTTCATTCCTCCTTGCAGCATGTCTAAGGCACGTTCACGCAGATGAGCAGGGACCCTGGGCATCTTTCTTTGATGTTTTTGAGAGTCAGTAGAAAGGCCTCTTTAGTGTCCTAAGTGTTCATAACTGTGACCTTAATTGCCTACAGTCTGTAAGCTGTTAATGTCTTAACGACCGTTCCACAGGTGCATGTTCATTAGTTGTTTATGGTTCATTGAGCAAGCATGGGAAACAGTGTTTAAACCCTTTACAATGAAGATCTGTGATGTTATTTGGATTTTTACAAATTATCTTTGAAAGACAGGGTCCTGAAAAAGTTTATGTATGCATGTTTTTCTGCAGGGAGACAGAAAATGCAAATAATAACAAGCAATAATTACAGTACATGACTGCATAATTAAGTTATTAACAGCTTTAATATTAGTAAATTACAATAGAAATACGCAATTATTAAGCATATCAACATCAATATACAAATCAAGCTATGCAAATATGGCAACAAGATAACAATATTAATAATGTCAAAAGTGTGATGCAATAACATGTGGTGGGATAGGCCAGAACTTGAGCAGGCTAAATTGTTAGTGGCTATTTAGCGTAGCATATAGCATGTGGGGCAAGCATCGAATAAAATATAAAGCTCATAAAGCTGGTTGGAAAACAAACCTGCAGTATTATCTCCAAAACAGGCCTTAATTTGCATTTTTTTTTTCAAACTAGTGCACAAACTGTGCAAACCATGACGTGTTAATTAACAACTACATGTAGAAATCAAGAAAACTGATCAATTAATTGAAATGGCTGTTTGACTTGGACTATAAGTATAGAGTGACCATTAGCAGCCAAAATGCTCCACAAAACAAATGTTCTTGTCGAATGAATTCCCTTTCCATTTCCTTCTTTGTTAAATTCCCCAGTTTCTGTGTTGTTTTGGGTTTGTATTTGTATGTTTGTGTATATGTTTCAGGATGGCCTCCTGGATTCCAAGCAGCTGATTGGTCGGCCTCATTGCAGTTTGGAGCTCTGACCCCCCCTCTCGTCAGGGGATACAGCTGTCTGCAATTACCAACTCCTTCTGCAACTTGAAAAGCCGGTGTTCCTTTGTTATGAGAAAGAGCTTCTTTTTATGTACTGTGTTGGTTGTTGGTCTGGTAAATTTGATGTAAAGTGTTTTGTAGCTGATCCTGAAGAGGTATGTGTTTGCTTGGTAAGACTTGGGTGGACCACCCCCTGTATTTTGGTTAGCACACCGGGTGGCGTTAAGAATAGTTTTTTTTTTTTATTTAACCAGGCATGTCAGTTAAGAACAAATTCTTATTTTCAATGACGGCCTGGGAACAGTGGGTTAACTGCCTGTTCACGGGCAGAATGACAGATTTGTACCTTGTCAGCTCAGGGGTTTGAACTCGCAACCTTCCGGTTACTAGTCCAACGCTCTAACCACTAGGCTACCCTGCCGCCCCGTTAAGAAGTGGGTAGGTAGGAGAGGGGACTAACTTTTACTTTCTTTGCTTTGGTTCCGTCCAGAACCCCCCCCCCCCCCTCCCCACATTTACCATGGTAATTAAATAAATTCCCTGTGAACGGTAATATTCTCTGCCTCTGTCTTCCTTACCCCCACCTACAATCCCATACCTCTTTCACTCCACAGGGAGTTGAGTTGTAGCGGGGTGTTGCGTTCCTCCACCAAGAGGCGTACGTAACATTCTTCATAGCAGTAACATTTTTGTACTCACGTTGTAATTGACGCATACTTTTTGGATTTGTTTTGGAGTGTTTCACCTGAGCTTTATTCATGCTCTTTCCTGTCTACGTTTGTGAAGGCCCTAAATACAGGGGAGGCACCTGCAAACTTGCCTATTTATATACTTGACCATAGAGTTTGCTAGAGGGCACACCTGATACAAATGACCTCTCTCCACCTCCATGCCCCAGGCTTGGGGAATTCTGAACAGTACAGCAGCACAATCCTTGAAGTTCACATTTTGCCTTTAATCAAAACAATTGTCTCCTGATATGGGGGCCCAAATTCTTCACAGAATGTTTGGTTGAGTGGGTATTATTCCAAATAGATTTGCCATCTTACTGCCCAAAAGTCATGGGTTAAATTCCTGCTTCAACTGTCCAACTTTCACTCCTTCTGTGTCCTGTTTCTATTATGTCTAAGCAAAGAAAAAATGAATGTGGAATTCTTATTGAGATTTTTGTTGATTTAACATTTAATATTTTTGCTTTAGTCTGTTTTATTGAGTCCATGTTGTCTACTAACCTCAAGTCTGAATCGGGCCCCATGTGCTGAACATAAGAAGGGTGGTTCAGCATAAGAGTTTAGTCCCGAAGACTGGCTGAGTGGACTAATGCAATGTTTTGACAAGCATGAGACCCGGATTCACAACCACCTTCTCACGTTATGACCCAATTTTGTACGTTACCCCTGTTATAACTTACATAACCATAAACATTAACTGTCACGCCCTGACCTTAGAGACTTTTTATTTCTCTATTTGGTTAGGTCAGGGTGTGATTTGGGTGGGCATTCTAGTTTGTCTATTTCTTTGTTGGCCGGGTATGGTTCCCAATCAGAGGCAGCTGTCTATCGTTGTCTCTGATTGGGGATCATACTTAGGCAGCCCTTTTTCCCACCTTCAGTTGTGGGATCTTGTTTGTGTGTAGTTGCTTTTTGCACTGCATATAGCTTTACGTTCGTTTTCTTATTTAGTTCGTTTTTCGGTGTCATTTTGAATAAAGAAAAAATGTAGGCCTACCACGCTGCACCTTGGTCTCATTCTAACGATGGACGTAACATTAACCCTATAATTAGTGTCATTGTCTACCCTATGAAAATAATTAAATTCCCAGTGTCTTCTTTAAAATGTTAATTAAAATATTGTCTGACATTCAGCAATAATCATTATTTACACTATAAACCATTGGCATTTCAAAACCATTTGATTGTATGAGAGACAGTCTGCCAAAACATGCTGTTTGTGTGCAAAACATGCACTGAAACCCCAACAATGGTTTTCACAAGACTCTTAACGTCAATATTCAGATTTAGGACTACAGTGTTTCAGAGTACTTCCATTCTGTTTTAAATTAAATTCAGTGTATTAAAACATTTACTTTGGCTTAGATTCAAACACCCTCCAAACACCAGATCTCAGCTTAGGTGCACTACTTTTCACGGTTTCATTACACAATGATGGTGTTTTGAGTCTTTCTATTTTAATAGTGTACAAGAAAGTATCAATGTGTTTCTCTGTGACATAGAATTGGTGAGCCGAGATGTCTCCATTTGGAATCATAATAGTTTTATTTTAATGCTAAAGGAACGTTGTGAACCATAAATCATAATGCCTGCATGCACCAGGAATATACAGGAGTAATGTAACATGCAAAAAGTAATTAAAGTTATAATGTCTATCCAAACTTTGGATAGACATTATAGGTCAGGAGCTAAATCTGTGGCAAGTCATTGCAAACTTTCAACCCTAGCATCTTCCTGTTTCCATATGACCTTAAAGTGATGAGTTTGGAAGACTATTATTTAGATACCGTTAGATAACTTCATAATCATAATCCTGCAGGGACTTTACATAAGTAAACCATTCCAATTATTCCTGCATTTAGCCTGGCAACCAAGAACAAGAGCTAGGATGTATTGAACTCTACAGTTTGTAATGAAGTCTGGCAGCGTGGGGTGGCGGGCAGCGGCTGGCTGCCAGAGACGTGACAGTGTTAAATGAGGAAAGCTGTCAGGATGGCGTGGAGTTATTGCTGTCCACCAAGGGCCAGAACGGGCGCCCTTCACACATTAGCCAACCCCGGCGCTAATGGACTTTCCTAGGTGGATGTCTCTGTAACCGGGTTAACAAAAATATTGTTATTCCTCGCAGTGGCGAAACACAGCATCAGGGGACATTGTGCAAAAACATCCAGTGTTGTTGTAATGGACAATTACATCAGATGATGTTACATGGTACCAGCTGTAGACAGTAGATGCTGTATAGTGTAAAACCTCTCTGAGTTTTACCATCAACCACTGGAGACAGTGTTGTTTTGCCCCTTTCGCTCTCCCTCTCTTTCCATCATGCCCTTGTTCTGTTCAATATGTTGAACTGCTCATGTGTCTCATGAAGATGTTATGATCTTTGACGTGTGTTTTACCCATTAGAAATGGCCAGTCCCTTGTTGAAATGACAAGTTCAGCTTTACTGCCCATCTACAGATTGGTTTAAGTTTTGGAGCACAAGTTAGCTAATAGCTGTTATGAGGTGATTGCGTGTACAGCAATAGTTTATTGCAGGGTTTGGATTCATTTCTGTATTCAACTTTGATTCAAGTCCCGCTCCACAAAATGTCCTTCTGTTTGATTCTTCATCAGGATGCTCTATTGCAGGACGCCCATTTACTTCCACTTTGCAATAAAATGTTTTTCTGTTTTCCAACTGGAAAAACTTTCTTGACTTCTTATATAATATTGAGCTTTAAACAGTCCAAACTTTAGGCTACTACACAGAAGACTCATTATAGCTATTTATATCGATCAAAGCCATATGCCACCAAAAAATGAACACAAAAAAAAGTGTGCAATTTTAATATTGATGCATGACTCGTTTACGTAAAGAACAAGAAGTAGCCATAATGATTCATTTCAAAGTAACTTTCGTAGATGCTTTCACATTGAACTTGATAATGATGAATGTCGTGAGAGATAGCAGAGACGAGGGACCAATCTCGGAGAGGTGTAATTTACGGACTTAACAAACGTGTCATTAGTCATCCAAAGCGCTTTCTCCTTTCCTGTGAAAAAATAAATTTCCGCTTCTTATTTGATTTGCCCAGATCAATGGATGGGATTATATTGTTTTTTACAGCACTTTGTGCCGCCAAGAGGTTTTCAATTAACTAATGTGGAGATTACCATCAATCTCTGAACCGAAGGCCATTCCCATCCTCCCCAATTTGCCTGGGCCTGGAGATAACTGGGAATCTTTGATGAGCTTTCCACCTCCCTGACAGACACCTCGACATCCGAAGACTGACACCCATTTCCTCCCATATCCTCCCATAATGCATCCTGTCATCCTCCCTCAGGGAAGGTATTATTGTGGTCTCCCAGCTGTCGATGGGTGATGCTATTAATTTCCTGAGCAAAGATTAGCTTAAGTCTACAGAAATAGTTTTGCATCATTTAAAGAACTTCTGTATTTCATTTTCTCATTACATCTATGCTCACTGTCGAGCCTGTAACTCCAGTATAGAAGTATAACTCTAGACAACCATACAGTTGGAGCTCTTGTATTGGACATGTATTTGTTGCAGATGGTTCATTTTTGTTCTCAAAATAACATCCTATATAGTGCACTACTTTTGAACAGAGTAGTGTCTTGTGAGAATTTGACCAAAAGTAGTGCCCTATTCGCGAAATAGGGTGCCATTTCAGACACAGACCAGAATGCAGCTATTCTGTCTGTGTTGGCTATGCTGACAGTATTACAGTGTTCTGGTCTATTCCCACAGGTACAGTATGTGTGAAGAGTCATTCTATTTGTGTTACAGTATCATGGTCTTAGCTGAAGATCCCTGGAGTCCTCCATTGTCTTGGATTCACCTACTTCATACTGTCTCTGATGCAGACTTTCTGGGGCCAGAGAGAGATCTCACTGAGCTGGAAGAGACACTGACTTAGTCAGGTTCATTTTCATCTGTAATTACACACTGGAAAGCAACCTTATATGACCATAGTGTAGCTGGGTGCCAAGCACAGGTTTATGCAATGTATAACCCCAGGCAAACTAGGGTGCTACTCATAAATAACATCCTGCCGACTACGCCAAGTTTAACATGACAATTATATGAATTTTGCTTGATCTCAACTATAGGATTGCTCGTGGAACCCTGTCCAGGATGTGGTCTTGTATTGGCCAGAGTGGATGTTCATTATTCTCTTGAAGACACAATGGCTGCGTCTCCCCTTTTTACTGCCCATGCCTAACTGCCCCACGTAAGTCAAATCTACCTGAACACACTCAACAGGCTTTTTAGTTTATCATGTGATTATCACCATAAAAGTCATGATAGATGATGACTATGTCATGTGTCAAATCCAATAAACAATTATCTTCTCTATACAATGCTGTCACGAACCGGCTCAAAGCCCGTAACAAAGGGAGACAACGTGGAGATAAGGAGTAACAAAATACATATTTATTAACCAAAGCAACTAAGGAAAATATACAATGGTGTGTGTAATCAGTAATCAGTAGTGTAAGTGAGTGTTTTGCATGCATGAATGTGATAATGCAAGGTGTTGAAAGGTGCCAATGCAAACAAACAATAGGCCACCAAGAACCACAACACAATCTACAAAGGTGTCTGCATGGAGAGAGTCACCTCCATGAATGTGGAAGAGGTCTATTTATCCTGGGACACACCTGGCCCAGGTGTTTCCCATGTAGCTGACGACCCTCCCCAACTCCGCCCACCGGCATCCTAATAAGGAAACAAGAACAAAGACAGAATACGGCAGACAGAGTGGGAGGGTCGTCACAATGCCATGGAATTTGGATGTGTGACTCTGTCCTAATATGGACACCGTATGAATTATTTTTTAAACCAAGGAGAGATAATAAATACAATAATTTTGAACATTTCTACATGCTGCGGTGATGTGATAATAGGGCCATTAAACTGGGGTGATGCTGCGACTGTGGCTGTAGCTCAGCTTGTGTTAGTGTGCAGCATGTGTTGCGCTTGCTAGCTGGTGTTATGAGCCACTGTGATTTATGGTTCTGTGGTGGACGCTTCAGAGGGCATAATTAGCCAATCTCAGTCTGTCATGTGCAATAAGAGGAGGCAAGGCAGAGGATCCATCTTCCTCTCTCTCCCCCACCCCTGTCTCTCCCTCATCCCTGTCTCTCCCTTCGCTGTCTTCACACCTATTCCTCCTTTTCAGTTTTTCTGTGATCTTCTCTCCTCTGTGCTTGACCCTGCCTGGCACTGTTGTGATACTAATGCAGCTTAGTATGTTTGAGTAAATGTAGATTATCAGAGTGAATAAAGACCATTTCAATTGTCCTTGTCTTTATCATAAACATGCACACGTGTGTTGGGATTCGATTTGGATGTGACAAAAACCTCATACCTCTGCACATTGATCTGGTTCTGGCACTTGCTGTATGCATTCTGAAAGAATTCAGACCCTTCCCTTTTTCCACATTTTGTTATGTTACAGCCTTATTCTAAAATGTATTAAATACATTTTTTCCCTCATTAATCTACACACAATACCCCATAATAACAAAGCGAAAACAAGTTCCTAGACAGGATTGTGTCGAGGCATAGATCTGGGGAAGGGGACCAAAACTGCAGCATTAAAGGTCCCCAAGTACACAGTGGCCTCCATCAATGGAAGAAGTTAAGAACCACCTAGACTTTTCCTAGAGCTGGCAATAATGAGCCATCGGGGGACAGGGCCTTGGTCAGGAAGTTGAGCAAGAACCCAATGGTCACTCTGACAGAGCTCCAGCACGGTGGTGGCAGCGTCATACTGTGGGGATGTTTTTCAGCAACAGGGACTTGGAGACTAGTCAGGATTGAGGGAAGATGAATGGAGCAAAGTACAGAGAGATCCTTGATGAAAATCTTCTCCAGAGTGCTCAGCACTTCAGATTGAGGCGAAGGTTTGCCTTCCAACAGGAAAACGACCCTAAGCACACAGCCAAGACAATGCAGGAGTGGCTTCATGTCACGTTCTGACCATAGAGAGTCCTTATTTTCTATGGTAGAGTAGGTCAGGGAATGACTGGGGGGTTAGTCTAGTTTATTATTTCTATGTGGGGTTCTAGGTTTGTTTTTCTATGTTGGTGATTGTGTATGATTCCCAATTAGAGGCAGCTGGTAATCGTTGTCTCTAATTGGGGATCATATTTAAGTAGCTGTTTTTCCCACTTGTGTTTTATGGGATATTGTTTAGTGCACATAGCATCTCTGTAGTCACGGTTCGTTGTTAGTTTATTGTTTATTTGTTTTTGTCTTTGCTAAGTTTCACATTCTAATAAATAATGTGGAACTCAACATCCGCTGCGCCTTGGTCTGACATTTATTCCAACGAACGTGACACTTCAGGGGAAATCTCTGAATGTCCTTGAGTGGCCCAGCCAGAGCCCAGACTTGAACCCGATCTAACATCTCTGGAGAGACCGGAAAATAGCTGTGTAGCGACGCTACACATCCAAACTGACAGAGCTTGAGAGGATCTGCAGAGAAGAATGTGAGAAACTCCCCAAATGCAGATGTGCCAAGTTTGTAGCGTTATACCCAAGAAGACTCGAGGCTGTAATCTCTGCCAAAGGTGCTTCAACAAAGTACTCTGAATACATATGTAAATGTGATATTTCCATTTTATTTTCTATAAAATGTGCAAACATTTCTAAAAACCTGTTTTTGCTTTGTCATTATCGGGTATTGTGTGTAGATGAGGGGGGGAAACAA
This sequence comes from Oncorhynchus masou masou, assembly GCF_036934945.1. Classification (NCBI taxonomy): domain Eukaryota; kingdom Metazoa; phylum Chordata; class Actinopteri; order Salmoniformes; family Salmonidae; genus Oncorhynchus; species Oncorhynchus masou. The sequence goes on from NC_088235.1 coordinate 64,719,658, forward strand.
TTTAATCAATTTTAGAATAAGGCTGAAACGTAACAAAATGTGGCAAAGGTGAAGGTGTCTAAATACTTTCCGAATGCAGTGTAGCTCCATTCTTCTGTATTTCATTTGATTCCTCTTGCATTACTATTCTTTTTGACTTCTTTTTGAAGTCTGCCTCGTTAGGAAGGGCTCATAAGCAAGCATTTCAAATTGGATTTGATTTGTTTGGCACTAGTAGAATTTTTGTATCCAATACAGGTTATTTGGGTGCTGGGGGGGGGGTGTACCTAACTGTACTGGAGGGGCAGTCAGGTACATTGACAAGTGGTTATTAGCTAAATCTGGTGCAATTGCATGTTGTACATGGTCCCTGACAAATAAATAAATAACATCTACCATTGACAAACATGCGGGGTAAGGAATATTACAGTTTCTCTTTACCATATGTGATATAGTATTTAACATTTCAACACTTATTTTTAAGTCTGTAAACGATAAAGAGAGAAACTAATAGGGAATCTAATAGAAAGCACTTTATTACACAACAAATTCAACATCAGATAGATTATTTCACATTCGTGAAATTCTCTTAACATTAACCTGCTCCATATGAAATGGCTTGTTTGTTATTTCTTCTCATGTTGTACACGAATTGCAAAAATCGCTGAAGTTGGAGACTTTTATCTCCCTCACCAACTTCAAACATCTGCTATCTGAGCAGCTAACCGATCGCTGCAGCTGTACATAGTCTATAGGTAAATAGCCCACCCAATTTTACCTACCTCTTCCCTATACTGTTTATATTTATTTACTTTTCTGCTCTTTTGCACACCAATATCTCTACCTGTACATGACCATCTGATCATTTATCACTCCAGTGTTAATCTGCAAAATTGTAATTATTCGCCTACCTCCTCATGCCTTTTGCACACAATGTATATAGACTTTTTTTTCTACTGTGTTATTGACTTGTTAATTGTTTACTCCATGTGTAACTCTGTGTTGTTGTCTGTTCACACTGCTATGCTTTATCTTGGCCAGAACGCAGTTGCAAATGAGAACTTGTTCTCAACTAGCCTACCTGGTTAAATAAAGGTGAAATAAAAATAAATAAATAAAACATGCAGGCAATGTATCATCCTACCCAGCCCTTTGACCCAGAGAGGGTTCTGGATCACAGGCTGCTGCTGAGTGGAGGACGGCTCATAACAATGGCTGGAAAGGCAGAGAATGGAATGGCATCAAACACATGGAAACCCCGTGTTTGATGTATTTGATATCATTCCACTAATTCCGTTCCAGCCATTACAACAAACCCGTCATCTTCAATTAAGGTGCCACATTGGGATGCAAGCTAGCAAAATTTTACCAGATGAGTATATTTGTACCTCAATCTTCACTTAAGAAAATGCCAAAGGTTTTACATCCATCTTATGCATGTGTTTAAGATATTTCAAGACTTAATGTAAGATACAGTGTGGAAATCATGTAAACTCGAACTTAGAAACAAACTTGATTTCAGCCTTTTATTTCGTTTCAGTTTTTCATTTTGGTCTCTCAATTAATTTCAGTTTTTAATGATTTGTCCCTGCATCATGACACGAAGGTTGAGTCATTAGTCTACTAAAATGGAGGTTGGCTCAGGGAGATTTTCCCGCCTCATGTCTGCACAACTGCTCTACTTTATTGACACAGAATGTCGTCTGAAGGTGAGGACGGAGCTTTGGGGTCTTTAGGGTGAGAGCCTTTAAAACAGCTCACGCACTTGGATGGTGACAGCGTCCTGTTAAACCATTTTCACAGTGGTAAGTTGCCATGCGAAAGTAGCTCAATTCCCTGTATGCGGTTAGCGCTGAGCCCTTCAGTCAGCGAGTCTTAAATGACATGCCAGGTGTCCTCTCCCCTCGTCTGTGTTTGCCCATGCTAATGTCCTCAGCTGAGACATATTCATCATCACCAAATTAATCAGAGCTCGCCGTTGCCTTGCATGCCACATCTGGCATCATGGGAATATGAGAAATATCTATATACTATCTTCAATGGCTCATTCATCCCCCTCCTCTCCCCTGTAACTATTCCCCAGGTCGTTGCTGCAAATGAGAACGTGTTCTCAGTCAACTTACCTGGTAAAATTATTTTATTTTACCAGGTAAGTTGGATTATTTATCTGAAGAAATATTTTGAAATGCTGTCATGGGGCAGCTGGAAATGGTGTTTGTATACAATGTAGTATCGTACCTTATGTAGGCTATGTGCATGCTACAGCGCATCTCGTGTGAATTCTTATATCGATTATACAGTGCATTCAGGGATGTTTTTCAGCCGTAGGGACTGGGAGACTAGTCAGGATTGAGGGAAAGATGAATGGAGAAAAGTACAGAGAAATCCTTAATGAAAACCTGCTCCAGAGCACTCAGGACCTCAGACTGGTGCAAAGGTTCACCTTCCAATACAACAACAACCCTAAGCACACAGCCAAGACAATGCATTAGTGGCTTTGGGACAGTCTCTGAATGTCCTTGAGTGGCCCAGCCAGAGCCTGGACTTGAACCTGATTGAACATCTCTGGAGAGACCTGAAAATAGCTGTGCAGCAACGCTCCCCATCTAACCTGACAGAGTTTGAGAGGATCTGCAGAGAAGAATGGGAGAAACTCCAAATACAGGTGTGCCAAGCTTGTACAGTAGCCTCATACCCAAGAAGACTCGATGCTGTAATCACTGCCAAAGGTGCTTCAACAAAGTATTATGTAAACGTCATATTTCAAAAAAATATATAAATTACCAAACATTTCTAAAATCCTGTTTTTGCTTTTTCATTATGGGGTATTGTGTGTAGATTGAAGAAAAAAAACAAATGAAACAATTTTAGAGTAAGGCTGCAACGTAACAAAGTGTGGAAAAGGTCAAGGGGTCTGAATACTTTCCGAATGCACTGTATTTATCTTCTGTTCCAGAGGGTAGTCTCTTTCTCTCATTTCTTGTGTGTCTCTCATGTGTGGTTTCAAAATGTACAAATCCTGCATATGAATTACATTGAGCTCCAACATCATGGCAAAGAGCACATGTTCTCCTCTCCGTTTACATTGCTCTGCTGAAGTGTACAATTATACCATACCCTAAGACTCAATACATAGTAGCAGTAGTCCAAACACACAGATCTTGGTTTAATGCTAGGCCTACAGTATAAACCAGTGTTCCACACTATTCAAAGACAGTATTGTGTTGACATTTGTCCTTTAAATCAAATGTATTTATTTTTTAATCTACCAATCATGAAGTCCAAGATAAGCTAAATGCCTGGACCAGAATTAAAGTACACTCGTGGTATTGATGTAAAGATAAGTCATTATGAAATAAATGTGATTCTTAGTTAGTGGTAATGTTAATGTTTTGGTGGGACAGTGCTCAATGTGGGTGGTCTCAAAATATAAAGGGGCACAAGCTGTCCACTATGTCAATGGGGGGGGGTCTGTCCCATGGGGAAAACAAAGCTAAGTGTTATATGAAATTCAGACCCCTCTTTGCATCTGTTCGCCAACAAAGGGAAGACCTTCCACTCAAACGAGATTGACAAATCCCATGTAGTGATTTTATGTTTAGCCTAATCATGTGGACTATGTTAATTATGTCAAGTATAGGGAAAAGTGCATGCTGCAGAGCTGTCAGAGTTGCACTGCATTGGCTGTAGTGAGAGGATCCATGATACAGTGGGAGGGAAGGTACCTTGAGTTCCAGGACCCTGTCTCCAGGGGTGGTGATGGAGAGGTTTTAGCTGGATCAGAAACCCTTTGAAGTCTCACTACAGCAAGGAAGAACAAGGAACCAAAACAGACTTGAGGCCTCTTTAAAAACTGTTGGAGGAGGACTTTGCCTTGTTATAGAGTTTTATTAAGTCTTATTAAGTTTTATTCCAAACATTCAAATTTGCGTGGGTTCGATTTTCCATTAAATCATAATTCCTTTCATGTTGACAGATCTATTTGATAGAATATATTATGTTAACGTGTAGCAATTCTTTCGAGAATTATCTAGAACAAAACAGAGCCTAATTTCGGTACAATGATACCTTATTAGAAGCAGCTTGTATAAATGGGATTAAGATGCACCTCCCTATAAAAAAGGGAATGTATTTGTGTGTTCTGTGAACCAGTTCAACATCAGAGGCATTTAAATGTTGTTATTATCCTCAACACCTATGACAAATCTGTCCATTATGTTTCTTGTGTTGAATCTTATTAACTACTACTGTAAGGGAGAGTGGCTTGGGGGAAGCAAAATAAATTAGATTTCATATTGCTCTTCCCAGAGGCGCAAGGTGATAGAGTAAACCTTCAAGTAAAAACATTATCAGCCTGTTTGTTCTATTTTGATATTTCTATCACACGGTTTACCAGTCAGCAATAGCAGCATGAAAATATTAGGATACAATACTCTTTACTGTATGCTGTTGTTCTGTTTGAGGTGTCCCATAGAATAGGCAGTTAACCCATAGTTCCCCGGGTGCCGAAGATGTGGGTGCCGATTAAGGCAGCTCAGAGGGGTTGTGTTAAATGTGAAAGACACATTTCAGTTGAATGCATTCAGTTGTACAACTGACTAGGTATCCCCTTTTCCCGTGGCAGACAGATGTATGAAATCTAGCACACAGCCATGCAATCGCCATAGACAAACATTGGCAGTAGAATCGCCTTACTAAAGAGCTCAGTGACTTTCAACGTGGCACTGTCATAGGATGTCAGTTCATCAAATTTATGCCCCGCTAGAGCTGCCCGTCAACTGTAAGTGCTGTTATTGTGAAGTGGAAACGTCTAGGAGCAACAACGGCTCAGCCGCAAAGTGGTAGGCCACACAAGCTCACAGAACGGGACCGGCGGGTGCTAAAGAATGTAGCATGTAAAAATCATCTGTCCTCGGGTTGCAACACTTACTACAGAGTTCCAAACTGTCTCTGGAAGCAACGTCAGCACAATAACTTTTTGTTGGGAGCTTCATGAAATGGAGCCATTGGACTCTGCAGCAATGAACACGTATTCTCTGTACTGATGAATCAGTTTGGGGAAGGCCCTTTCCTGTTTCAGCATGACAATGTCCCTGTGCACAAAGGGAGGTCCATACAAAAGTGGTTTGTCGAGATCGATGTGGAAGAACTTGACTGGCTTATACAGAGCCCTGAACTCAACTCCATTGAACATTTTTGGGATGAATTGAAATGCAGACTGCGAGTCATGCCTAATCACCCAACATCAGTGCGCTACCTCACTAATGCGCTTGTGGGTGAATGGTAATGCTCTTGTGGCTGAATGGAAGCAGGTCCCGTAGCAAAGTTCCAACATTTAGTGGAAAGCCTTCCCAGAAGGGTGGAGGCTGTTAAAGCAGCAAAGGGGGGAACCAACTCCATATTAATGGCCATGATTTTGGAATGAGATGTTGGACAAGCAGGTGTCCACATACTTTTGGTCATGTAGATCATGTAGATCATGTCAGAAAAGTTGAGGGTGTAATGCTTGTTCTGTAGAGGTGTCCCTTCTGCCTTCATGTTCTCTTAAGTGTTTCTGAGATACGAACATGCTACAAACAAAGTCACTACATTTGTCGATGATTACCCTTTTATTGGAATTCTAGCCCGTCTTACTTATAGTCACGTGGAACAGTGTTAAGTGCCTTTTCCCATATGGCTAGTGAAATGAGTCAGACTGATTGACCAGCTGTTATTGTCGACTCGTCTGATAAGATGTGACCTTCTAGGAGAGGTTTGAAGCTGTCCTTGAGCAGCCTCTTGTATCAGAAATGTGCTCTTGACATTAGTGGATAGCTCTGCCTGGCAGAGTAAGGAGCTAATTGATGCAGCCAGACAACCACAGAGTGTTTCATACAAACCTATAATACCTATGGACCAGAGACAGTGTTATATACAGTACAGACTCAGCTTCAGGCAGAACAGTAACACAGTTGGTGTCCGAAACCTCATGTTTTTTTTTTTAACTTAAAATATAATAATGTCCTCTTTTAATTGTGAATGAGAATTGTGCCTATTCTTTCTGATTCACAGACTCCAGACAGACAGTTGACCACTAGGAGGGACAGACAGGATGTTTCAGTAATGTTGTTGTGGTGTGTTTTCTGGCTGACTGACGGTGCCTTGATATTCCGGGGCGACCATGCATCCTCATCCCAATAAACAGCAGCCAGAGTTAATTAAAGCTCAATGATAAAGGCTGGGGACTGAGAGATTGAAATTGAGCGATTGCCCCACATACCAGCCCGTCACACATCCTGCCTGCGTGCATAGCCTGGAGACTCAATCTAGCCACAGCCAGGCTATTTCCACACCATCGATTCTGTCATCTATACAAATGATGGATATCCACCTAACAAGCATGTGTGGGTTCGAATCTACAGGGTTTCTTAAAGGAACGCAAAAGCCCAACAACAAAATTGAAATAAAGCTAGTCATATACTGTAGGTAAATAAATAGATAACGCTATAAAAGTGTGTATTGATATTTGACATAAACAAATATGCATATATAGTGTATAAGAATTGCTAGGACCGAAACATTCTTCTTCTAGGCTAACAGTGGATTCACCATGAGCTGATAGAGATCCAACTGTAACAGTATAATTTTAAACCGTCCCCTCGCCCATACCCGGGCGTGAACCAGGGCGTGAACCTTCTGCACACATCAACAACTGACACCCTCGAAGCGTCGTTACCCATCGCTCCACAAAAACCGCAGCCCTTGCAGAGCAAGGGGAACTACTACTTCAAGGTCTCAGAGCAAGTGACGTCACCGATTGAAACGCTATTTAGCGCACACCGCTAACTAAGCTAGCCGTTTCACATCCGTTACACAACTATGGCTCTTTCTTCCAGTTGGTTTACAGTTCTGTATTTCATGTGGGCATCTGGGCGAGACCTGGGGGACCTTGTTGATCGGAGGCTTAGATAATCGGTTAATCTGCCTGACTCGCTTGATTCTGTTGGCCCACGTTTTAGAAGGCCCAATACAACTTGCTTTATCGCCTGCATCGATTTGAAATCTGTTTCATTTCCACCCTCAGGGAATCTCCGCAGCCATCCTTTCTAAGTGCACGCGAGACAAAGGATTTATACTTGTCAATAAAAACCTTTGGTAAGTGCTTCCTGACCCTCTAAATCCAGCCAATTTTCCTCACAAAAGAAAGGATGAGTTTCCAGCAGGCACAAATCAAGGCCTGCTAAAACATGCGTTTACTTACCTTTAACGACAGATACGACTGTAAATAATCACCTCGGCTGTCAGGGAGTGTGAGGCAAACCGGGCGATACATCCTCCGTCAAGATCACTCTTCTTTACAGCCAAGAGAAAAACAGGCTTTTTTACACTCCCTCCCTACCCACCATCGTGGCAGGAAAACTGTTCCTTCACTGGCACACTGTAAAAGGTTTTACCTGGAATCAAAAAGGGTTCTCCTACTAGGACAGCTGAAGAACCCTTCATGGTTCTAGGTAGCCCTCCCTTTTCTAAGAGTGTAGAGGGAACTCACACAAAGCTCACTGTATTCCCACAGAGTATATCCCATCAAATGCTATTTAATGAACATTTCAATCACTGTAATGATTTTGCATGAAAGTACAATAACAGCTACAGTATATACATTATGTGGACACCCCTTCAAATGAGTGGATTCAGCTATTTCAGGCACATCCGTTGCTGACAGGTGAATAAAACCGGGCACACAGCCATGCAATCTCCACAGACAAACATTGCCAGTAGAATGGCCTGAACTGAAGAGCTCAATGACTTTCAACGTGGCACCCTCATAGGATGCCACCTTTCCAACAAGTCAGATCGTCAAATTTATGCCCTGCAAGAGCTGCCCCGGTCAACTGTACAGTAAGTGCTGCTATTGTGAAGTGGAAATGTCTAGGAGCAACAGTGACTCAGCTGCAAAGTAGTAGGCCACACAAGCTCACAGAACGGGACCACCGAGTGCTGAAGCGCCTAAAAATTATCTTTCATCAGTTGCAACACTCACTAACGAGTTCCAAACAGCCTCTGGAAGCAACATCAGCACAATAACTGTTCCTCGGGAGCTTCATGAAATGGATTTCCATGACCGATCAGCCACACACAAGCCTAAAACCACCATGTGCTATGCCAAGAGGCGACTGGAGTGGTGTAAAGCTCACTTCCATTGGACTCTGGAGCAGTGAATCACATTTCACCATCTGGCAATCTGACGAACAAATCTGGGTTTAGAGGATGCCAGGAGAACGCTACCGGCCTGAATGCATAGTGCCAACTGTAAAGTTTGGTGGAGGAGACATAATGGTCTGGGAGCTTTTTCATTTTCATTGTTCGGTCTAGGCCCCTTAGTTCCATTGAAGGGACATCTTAGCGCTACAGCATACAATGACATTCTAGACGATTCTGTGCTTCCAACTTTGTGGCAACAGTTTGGGGAAGGCCCTTTCCTGTTTCAGCATAACAATGTCCCCATGCACAAAGCAAGATCCATACAGAAATGGTTTGTCTAGATCAGTGTGGAAGAACTTGACTGGCCTACACAGAGCCCTGACCTCAAACCAATCACACACCTTTTGGATGAATTGGAACGCCGACTACGACGCAGGCCTAATCGCCCAACATGAAAGCCCAATCTTATTAATGCTCTTGTGGCTGATTGGAAGCAAGTCCCTGCAGCAATGTTCCAACATCTAGTGGAAAGCCTTCCCAAAATAGTGGATGGAGGCTGTTATAGCAGCAAAGGAGGGACCAATTCTATATTAATGCCCATGATTTTGGAAAGAGATGTTGGACGAGCAGGTGTCCACATACTTTTGGTCATGTTTTGTATGTTATAGTCGTTATATTACTTCCACACTTACAATAGATGTAATATGAATATAAGTCATTTATATGTCATGTCAGACAGAGTATAAATTAACCTCTGATATGTAAGCAAAATCTCCCATGATTCTCCCACAGGATCTTCTTCTCTATAGCCATGTTCATGCTTAGCCATTATACCTACCCTGGTTTTATAGACAGTTCATCATGCGCAGGTTATTGAGCTCTTGAGTATGAGTCCCTGCCGGAATATCTCAAAGTAATTAACTCCCAGCCTTAGTGTATTTTTTTGGCCCTCCTTCAGATGAGATAAAAGATGCCTACTGCTGCTGCAAGGATCTGGGATGTGGCCATTTTACATTAGATGATATTACATCAAACATTCTTGCACTTAGGAACAGACAGGGACATGACTCGCTGGCATGGCTCCATGGGGCGCGTGCCAAGGATCCACTACTAACACTAATGCATCATAGTAGCCTACCATACTGTAGCTCGGCATCAGCAGCAAAATCTATTATTTATTTATATGGCTGCTCAGTGTTGTTTACGCTTTGTTGTTCGCACTTTGTACTGGTCATCCAAACTGTTAATCACAAGTGCCGAGCTTCCCCATGGAAAAGTGTACACGTAGTGCACTCCTGATACATACAGTGGATTCGGGAAAGTATTCCCACATTTTGTTACGTTACAGCCTCATTCTAAAATGGATTAAATAAAAAACATTCCTCGTCAATCTACACACAATAACACCTAATGACAACATTAAAATATTATCTTTGGTCTCTTTGTTGCCCTCTGATTAATGCCCTCCTTGCCTGGTCTGTGAATTGTGGTTGGCGGCTCTCTCTTGGCAGGTTGGTTGTTGTGCCATATTCTCCCCATGTTTTAATAATGCATTTCATGGTGCTCCGTAAGATGTTTAAAGTTTCTGATATTTTTTTTATAACCCAACCCTGATCTTTACTTCTCCACAACTTTGTCCCTGACCTCTTTGGAGAGCTCCTTGGTCTTCATGATGTCACTTGATTGGTGGTGCCCCTTGCTTAGTGGTGTTGCAGACTCATGGGCCTTTCAGAACAGCCAGGTGTATATATACTGAGATCATGTGACAGATCATGTAACACTTAGATTGCACACAGTTGGACTTTATTTAACTAATTATGTGACTTCTGAAGGTAATTGGTTGCACCGGATCTTATTGATGGGCTTCAAAGCAAAGGCGGTGAATACATATGCACACACCACTTTTCCGTTTTTAATTTTTTAGATTTATATAAAAAAAATACATATATATATATATATATATCTTTTTTTTTTTCATTTCACTTCACCAATTTGGACTAGTTTGTGTATGTCCAGTACATGAAACAAAATAATTTTAAATTGCAGGTTGCAATGCAACAAAATAGGAAAAACGCCAAGGGGGATGAATACTTTTACAAGGCACTGTATTCAAACCCTTTGCAATGAGACTTGAAATTGAGCTCAGGTGCACCCTGTTTCCATTGATCATCCTTGAGATGTTTCTACAACTTGATTGGAGTTCACCTGGGGTAAATTCAATTGATTGGACATGATTTGGAAACACACACACCTGTCTATATAAAGGCCCACAGTTGACAGTGCATGTCAGAGCAAAAACCAAGCCATGAGGTTGAAGGAATTGTCTGTAGATGTCCAAGACAGCAGTGTGTCGAGGCACAGATCTGGGGAAAGGTACCAAAAAATGTCTGCAGCATTGAAGATCCCCAAGAACACAGTGGCCTCCATCATTCTTAAATGGAAGAAGTTAGGAACCACCAAGACTCTTCCTGGAGCTGGCCGTCTGGCCAAACTGAGCAATCGGGGGAGAAGGGCCTTGGCCAGGGTGGTGACCAACATCCCAACAGTCACTTTGACAGATATCCAGAATTCCTCTGTGGAGATGGGAGAACCTTCTAGGGGGACAACCATCTCTGCAGCACTCCACCAATCAGCCCTTTATGTTAGAGTTTCCAGATGGAAGCCACTCCTCAGTAAAAGGCACACGACAGCTCGCTTGATGTTTGCCAAAAGCAACCTAAAGGACTCAGACCATGAGAAACAAAATTCTCTGGTCTGATGAAACCAAGATTGAACTCTCTGGCCTGAACGCCAAGCGTCATGTCTGGAGGAAACCTAGCACCATCCTTACAGTGATCCTTGATGAAAACCTGCTCCAGAGTGCTCAGAACCTCGGACTGGGCCCGAAGGTTCCCCTTCCAACATGACAACAACCCTAAGCACACAGTCAAGACAATGCAGGAGTGGCTTCGGGACAAGTCTCTGAATGTACTTGAGTGAACCAGCCAGAGCCCGGACTTGAACCTGATCGAACATCTTTGTAGAGACCTGAAAATGACTGTCCCCATCCAACCTGACAGAGCTCAAAAGGATCTGCAGCGAAGAATGTGAGAAACTCCCCAAGAACAGGTGTGCCAAGCTTGTAGCGTCATACCCCAGAAGACTTGAGACTGTAGTTGCTGCAAAAGTTGCTACTCAACAAAGTGCTGAGTATAGGGTTTGAATACTTATGTAAATGTTTTTTTTTATTTTTTGTTTTTTTTATACATTTGCAAGAATATCTAAAAGCCTGTTTTTGCTTTGTCATTATGGGGTATTGTGTGTAGATTGATGAGGGGGAAAAATGTATTTAATACATTTTAGAAGAAGGCTGTAACGTGACAAAAAGGGAAAATCTGAGTTCACTGTATACAGGTAACTGCCTAAATAAAGGAAACACCAACATGAAGTGTCTTAATAGAGTGACCACGAGCCAGAACAGCTGCAATGCACCTTGGCATAGATTCTAAGGCACAGCAGGTAGTTGTGTCACCAAGTCAGCTCAGAGATTCAAACCAGCAACCTTTTGGTTATTGACCAAACTCTTAACCGCAAAGGCCACCTGTTGTCCCTTGTTTTAACAAAATCTACAAATGTATGGAACTCTATTGGAGGGATGTGACACCATTCTTCCACAAGAAATTCCATAATTTGGTGTTTTGTTGATGGTGGTGGGAAACGCTGTCTCAGGCACCACTCCAGAATCTCCTATATAAGCATTTCGCTACACCAACAATAACATCTTCAAAATATGTGTATGCGACCAATAAAATTTGATTTGGTAAGTGTTCAATTGGGTTTAGATCTGGTGACTGAGACACACACACCCTTAATTAAAACCCCCATATGCTCCTTTGAGACCCCTCTTTCAAAGTCACTGAGATCTCTTCTAGCCATGGCACCCAAAATAATGGGCAACTGGACATTTTATACATGATCCTAAGCATGATGGGATGTTAATTGCTTAATTAACTCAGGAACCACACCTGTGTGGAAGCACCTGCTTCTAGGAGGGCGTCGTGTCATGTCATTGGAGGAGTGGGTGAGTGACTGACTTTTTCTCCTCATATCGGAAGAGTAATGGGGTTCCTTAATAAATAAAAATAAATACAAGTAGCACAATAAAGTGAATTTGTGTTGTGCATTTATATATAGGGAGCTCCAAAATTATCGGGACAGTGACAATTTTGTTGTTGTTTTGGATCTGTACTCCAGTACTTTCGATGAGGTTAAAGGGCAGTTTGTCAGCTTTAATTTGAGAGTATTTTCATTCATGTCGGGTGAATTGTTTAGAGGTCACAGCACTTTTTGTACATAGTCCCCCCGTTTTAGGGGTCCAAATGTATTGGAACAAATTCACTTAGTGTAAATCAAATCAAATTTTATTGGTCACATACACGTGGTTAGCAGATGTTATTGTAGCGAAATGATTGTGCTTCTAGATCAGACAGTGCAGCAGTATCTAACAGGTAATATGGAACAATTCCACAACAACCTAATATCTAACAAATTCCACAACAAAACCAAATACATCCAATCTAGTAAAATATTAAAGTGTATTAAAGTAGTAAAAAGTTATGTTGATCCATATTCATAGCACTCAATGACTACATCAAGCTTTTTTGTTGGATGCATTTGCTGTTTGTTTCAGTTGTGTTTCGGATTATTTTGTGCCCAATAGAAATGAATGATAATGTATTTTGTCATTATGGAGTTACTTTTATTGTAAATAAGAATAGAATGTTTCTAGACACTTCTACATTAATGTGGATGCTACCATGACTACGGATAATCCTGAATGAATTGTGAATAATGATGAGTGAGAAAGTTACAAAGGAATAAATATCATACCCCGTTGGCCACTCTCTCCTGTGGTACTACATCCTCTTCGGCTGGGAGATGCGCTTTACGGACAGCCGCTGTGAGGGGCTGTTCCAGAGCCTGTGGGCCACCTTTCTCTGGGTCACACTCCTGCTCTAGAGGAAGAAGTTATTTCTCAAAATCTAACAGCACCACATTCCCACTCCTTTCATCCACTGTCTGCTTTCATTCTGAGCCATTGTTGTGGGATTTATTGCAAATGCTCGATTTTTTTGTTTTACTGTAAAGTGTGTTGTGATTTTAAATTAACATTAAAGTTTGATTTGACAGTATATGTGGATTATTATTTTATATGTGTAATGAATTACATTGTGTTCAATGGTATATTGTATATAGTATACCTATGTGTATAACCACACAATAGTCTCGTCTTGATAATGGTATGAAATCTGGCCTTATGCTACAGCTCAATTACTCAAAAACGGGAGTTGTATTGAAAGCAGATGTTTGATTTACTGTCTTGTATGGACACCCCGGGATGTTTTATTTGGTGTCAGTTGTGTTAGGCACTGAATACAGTGATTAAATCAAATATACTGAGGTGGTACTTAACAAATTAGAGCCAGCGATTCCCCAACACCAGGGTAGCTATTATGAGTCTGTTGCCATGGCCACTCCACCTCTCTTAGGTGGAGTGTGTGTACCATCTGCTCTCCAAGTGACAACACTTTAATGGGGGTCAAGATTGACAGCTCACTAAGGAGTGTCATTATGACCAACACCTCTTGCCACTCATATTAATGCAAAATCTGGGCAATAACACATCCACTCAATTTTCCCACTGATATCAAAGCTGCTCAAAATGTCCCAGAAATAAAACTAATTTCAATTCGTATTTCAATACATTTCTGCAAAGTTGTTTGTGGAGTTATATCAGTTGGCCCAGCACAAGCAAGAATTAAGCTTTTAGAACTAGGCCTACATTGTTCCAAGCACTCAGCAATAACTGTATTGTAAGGGTCGGTTAGCTAAATAGAACTTGAATGATTGATTGATGTTGTCTTGTGGAATTCCTATGTTCCATCTCTGTATTACTGAGATACTAAAGGGAATCTGTCATGATAAGATTTAATCTCCCTTCCTGGGAGGACCATTCTCAATCATCTCTGGGTAATTGCTCACTAAAACAATTATTTCACGATGTAAGTTTCTGTAAATTAACATGAAAAAGTACTACAATTATTTAATAAACGTAATGTAATCATTTGCATCTTGAATAGCTGTTAATTTTCATTCTGTATTTTTCATATTTCAGTGTTTAAAGCATATTATCTTCTTGTAATGAAATAATGCAATATTTTCCATCTCTAAGTTCTTAAATAGCAGTAACGATATGATGTAACATGGTGTAGTGGTTTTGGTCATTTGTGGTTGGTTCAAATCCCAGGAGAAGCATCCTGCCTTCTTGAACGAAGGACAACACTGTAATTTCCGTGTAAAGTACACTACCTACCCACTGGGCATAGAAGTCAGTTCAACGTCTAGTTTTGAGTTGTCAACTAACGTGAATTCAATGTGAAATAGACAAAACATTTCACCATATCATTTGATTTAGGCTGAAAGTTGAGTAAAAAAATAAATAATAAAAAATAATAATAATCAGTTTTCCACACTGATTCAACGTCATCACATTAAATTAATTTGTTGAAATGACATGGAAACAATGTTGATTCAACCAGTTTTTGCCCAGTGGGTGGTGCCTAGCTGTAGAAATGTAGTACTCGCTAAACACCAGTCTCAACGTCAACAGTGAAAAGGCGACTCCGGGATAGTGGCCTTCTAGGCAGAGTTCCTCTGTCCAGTGTCTGTATTATTTTGCCCATTTTAATCTTTTATTTTTATTGGCCAGTCTGAGATATGGCTTTTTCTTTGCAACTCTGCCTAGAAAGCCAGCATCCCGGAGTCACCTCTTCACTGTTGACATTGAGACTGGTGTTTTGCAGGTACTATTTAATGATGCTGCCAATTGAGGACTTGTGAGGCGTCTGTTTGTCAAACTAGACACTCTAATGTACTTGTCCTCTTGCTCAGTTGAGCACCGGGGCCTCCCACTACTCTTTCTATTCTGGTTAGAGCCTGTTCTGTGAAGGGGGTAGTACAATGCGTTGTACGAGATCATCAATATCTTGGCAATTTCTCACATGGAATAGCCTTCATTTCTCATGACAAGAATATAGTGACGAGTTTCAGAAGAAAGGTCTTTTCTAAGTGAACCCAAACTTTTGAACGGTAGTGTACTTATACAGTATTGTACAAATGCCAACATCTCCTAAGGCACATGCCTATGAAACAGATCTGAAGCTATACTAACTCTCCAGAAAGTAAAACCTCGGATAACGTTGTGGTTCCACATGTCATGAGATCGATGCCACAGTTCCTTGTTTCCATATTGATTCACATCGACCATATGTCTCTGGATACCTATAGTCTGACATATGGTAACTTTAGCTTTGTTAATACGTTCTAATGGCAATGAGCCACATTCACTTCTATATAATTGTCCTCTGATATAGTAATATTACCCTTTCTTTCTTTGAATTCTTTTTTTTTACAGAACATTGCTTAGATGTATTTAAAGTAGTATTTGCGGTACAGGCAATATGGACAGGGATGGTGAACAGTTGTCTGGATGAAAACCAGAGGTTACTGCAATATTAGGGTGGGTGACACATTGCATGGGAAAGTTAACAGAAATACACTGTCAGAGAAATCCCAAAACACATCCGACACATCTCTGGTTCAACAAACAGGCACTCTGAACCAACCGACATGATACATAAGACATGGACTTTATTCCCTGAACTGAGTGAGCTAGTCAGTCAATTAAAAAACACATAGGCCTGCAGCTAAAAAAGCTTGTTGCATAAAATCATATTTTTTGATATATATATATATATATATATATAGGCGTCGTCGTTGTCGGTGATCAGGCCTACCACTTTTGTGTCATCAGCAAATGTAATGATGGTGTTGGAGTCGTTCCTGGCCGTGCAGTCATGAGTGAAGTACAGGAGGGGACTGAGCACGCACCCCTAAGGGGCCCCTGTGTTGAGGATCAGCGTGGCTGATGTGTTGTTACCTACCCTTACCACCTGGGGGCACCCGTCAGGAAGTCCAGGATATAGTTGCAGAGGGAGGTGTTTAGTCCCAGGGTTCTTAGCTTATTGATGAGCTTTGAGGTCACTATGGTGTTGAACGCTGAGCTGTAGTCAAGGAATAGCATTCTCACATAGGTGTTCCTTTTGTCCATGTGGGAAAGGGCAGTGTGGAGTGCAATAGAGATTGCATCATCTGTGGATCTTTTGGGGTGATATGCAAATTAGAGTGGGTCTAGGGTTTCTGGGATAATGGTGTTGATGTCAGCCATGACCAGCCTTTCAAAGCACTTCATGGCTACTGACGTGAGTACTACGGGTCGGTAGTCACTTAGGTAGGTTACCTTAGTGTTCTTGGGCACAGGCGCTATGGTGGTCTGCTTAAACAGGTTAGTATTACAGTCTCGGACAGGAAAAGGTTGAAAATGTCAGTGAAGACACTTGCCAGTTGGTCAGCGCATGCTCGCAGTACACGTCCTGGCAATCCATCTGGCCCTGCAGCCTTGTGAATGTTGACCTGTTTAAAGGTCTTACTCACATTGGCTGCGGAGAGCGTGATCACACAGTTTTCCAGAACAGCTGGTGCTCTCATGCATGTTTCAGTGTTATTAGCCTCGAAGTGTGCATAGAAGTAGTTTATCTTGTCTGGTAGGCTTGTGTCACTGGGCAGCTCTCGGCTGTGCATCCCTTTGTAGTCTGTAATGGTTTGCCTTGCCTGGTTTACCAGCTCAAGCCTTTAGCTCAGTGAGGATGCTGCCTGTAATCCATTGCTTCTGGTTGGCGTATGTACGTATAGTCACTGTAGGGAAGACGTCATCGATGCACTTATTGATGAAGCCAATTACCAATGTGGTGTATTCCTCAATGCCATCGGAGGAATCCCGGAACATATTCCAGTCTGTGCTAGCAAAACAGTCCTGTAGCTTAGCATCTGCTTCATCTGACCATTTTTTAAATTGATCTAGTCACTGGTGCTTCCTGCTTTAATTTTTACTTGGAAGCAGGAATCAGAAGTATAGAATTATGGTCAGATTTGCCAAATGGAGGGCGAGGGAGAGCTTTATATGCGTCTCTATGTGTGGAGTAAAAGGTGGTCCAGGTATTTTTCTTCTGGTTGCACATGTAACATGCTGATAGAAATTTGATAAAAACGGATTTAAGTTTCCCTGCATTAAAGTCCCCGGCCACTAGATGTGCCGCCTCTGGGTTAGCGTTTTCTTGTTCGCTTATGGCGGAATACAGCTCATTCAATGCTGTCTTAGTTCCAGCCTCTGACTGTGGTGGTATGTAAACAGCTACTACAGATGAAAACTCTCTCGGTAGATAGTGTGGTCTACAGCTTACCATGAGATATTCTACCTTAGTCGAGCAATAGCTCAAGACCTCGTTAGATATCGTGCACCACCTGTTATTTACAAAAATACATAGTCTGCCGCCCCTTGTCTTACCAGACGCCGCTGTTCTATCCTGCGTATAACCCGCCAGCTGTATGTTGATGGTGTCGTCGTTCAGCCACGACTCCGTGAAGCATAAGATGTTACAGTTTTTAATGTCCCGTTGGTAATGTTCCATGTAGCTCATCGACTTTATTCTCCAAAGACTGCACGTTTGCTAGCAGAATGGAGGGAAGTGGGGGTGTATTCGATTACCTACGAATTCTCAGAAGGCAGCCCGCCCTTCGGTCCCTCTTTCTCCACCTCCTCTTCAGCAGATCATGAGGATCAGGGCCAGTTCCCGAGAAAGCAGTATATCCTTCGCATCGGGCTCGTCAGAGTCGTGAAAGGAAAAAAGGATTCTGCTAGTCTGTGGTGAGTAATTGCAGTTCTGATGTCTAGAACTTATTTTCAGTCATAAGAGATGGTAGCGGCAACATTATGTACAAAATTTGTTTAAAAAGTAAGTTACAAACTACGCAAACAAACAAACAAAAAAACACAATCGGTAAGGGGCACTGAGGACGTCTGCTTTCTTCTCCGGCACCATGCCGTTGAGGCTGGTCTGATGGTATTAGATTGTATTGTATTCTGAGGTATAACTTGACTCTCTAGAAGATGTATTTTCAACATTGGGTGCATGTACTGTCAAGAGGACCACATGTTAGGGTCTCCTTCCATTTGAAGCACTTGCTTCAAACTATTATATGCACTGGAGAGCAGCACAAAGTATATTTGTTATGTTCATGTGGTGGGTAATATTTGATCTATATGCATACTATATACATGTGACTCATAATAAGACTAGTCAATTAGCCTGTTCAAATGTTTATCTGACCCCATGTAAACCATGTGCAATTAAGTATTATGAGTTTAGCTCACTAAGCTCAAGGAATGGTCATAAGGAGTGAATATCAAAGCAAGTATTATTTAATGAATGGATTCACATTCAAGGCATAAAGCTTAAGTCACGAGGCAATACTGACATTAACATTTCATAATTCTAGGCATGGATCATAGCCTCGACAGCACCCCCTCCACAAACATCTTCCCACAGCCATAGACTGGATACAGGATAAGAGAGAGAACAAAACCATTTAATTCCATTTAGAATATTTGAAGGTGTAACTCCTTCAACCCAAAACCAACCACCACTGACCAATCAAACGATACCAAGTTTACAGAAACCTGACCACCAGGGCCAATCTCCACGGGGTGTCACAGCATCTAAAGGCTTGAGTAGGGGATAAGACCAATGTAAATAAGACAGGAATTCTGAGAGGAACATAAAACCCCTTTGAATAGAGTAATTTAGAGTACACCCTGTACTGAGATACAAGTCACCACAGAGATCATACATACATCCATACGTACATACATATAGCTTCAGAGTCCTCTTTAGGAGACAAGTTTCAGATAGATACCAGACATGGATTCTGTAGTATTATTCCACCACCCAGTCAATAGTCAGTCCTCTAGATACTTTAACAGATACATTTTGTCCCCTCAGATGAGGAATGGCTGACTAGACCTGGGGCAGTATGCTTTGTGCTTTCCTTGTGTTTCTGGATCATTTGCCATGCAGCTTCAGGTGACAGGGAGCACATAAATGAATGCCGAGCCTACATTAACAATACACAAATAATGTGATTTAAATGACTGTGATATTGAACATGTTGCGTTGCAGTCTTGCAGAAGTCACTTCTTGTAGTGTGTGTGGGCATGTGTGAGTGTGTGCGTTTGTGCGTGTGGTTGGGCATGCGGGCATGTGTGATTCTCTCTGTGTGTGCATTTGTCTCTCTGCCTTTCTCTCTCTCTGGTGTTTGGCTGTACAGACATTGATTGAAGTGATTGTTGTGTGATTGACTGGTGTGCTGCCCTGGGGCAGAGTAATGCATCACTCCACAGAAACCAACCGAAAACAAGATAATCCGCCAGCCTGAGAGTAATCCTAGAAAAAGACAAAAAGTTTTAAAATTCAGAAACACCCCCCACTCTTCGGGTAACAAGGGCCAGCTCTCACTATAACCCTTGGTTAGGGCCTGAGCTACACAGAGAACAGCTAAGACAGAGCACAGCTCCCATTCACAGGATTGGATGCTTTGTGTAAGAAATGCCTGTTGGTTTAAAACAATTATAATTGTTCTGTAATGCCACCAGGGGAAATGTCCTAATAGATTAAATCAAGGTAATCATCACCATCACTGCCTAGCACACCTCATATAAAATATCCTTGAAACAAATGGGAGTCTTTTTTTATTGGGCCCCCAGTGGAATGGATACATCAACGGAGGACTCGGCGCCTTGGCACAGCATCCAGCTAAACCCTGCCATCCACTTGTTGGCAGAAGTTCAGTAAGTGTGCACACTCACAGAGCTGACTGGTTATCAATCTATGGTGAACAGATAGCATGGCAGTACAGAATTTTCAACAGACCTACTTATATCTTCTCAACGAATTCTGCCATGGGGCAGAGAGAACAAAGTGCAGTTTTATAATGTTATTCTACTAATTTTGTCATGAGTCTTGACATGTTGATGCAGGGAGTCAGGAAGCAGGTGGATGGTTCAATATAAACAAAACACGTAACGATACAAATCCAAGGAAAGCATCTGAACATGGAAACAGAGACAATACCACCTGATGGGAAATAACAACTGAGTGCTATATATAGGGGGAGTAATCAAGGAAGTGATAAGGTCCAGGTGTGCCTGATAACGAGGCACAGGTGTGCGTAATGAAGGGCTGCCAGGACCAGTGGTTAGTAAACCAGCGACGTCGAACGCCAGAGGGGAGGAGCAGACGTGACAAGTCTGAGAGAAAATGTTGCCATTTTAAAGCTAATTTCCTACAATTCTACACATTTTGCCATGGGGCAGGCAGAAAAATGTCCTGTTTTATAGCTCCTCTCATGCTATTCTTCACATTTTCCTATGAGGATGAGAGAAAAGGTTGCAGTTTTAATACTTATTTCCAACTACTCTACACATTTTGCCATGAGACAGAGAAAATGATGCAGCTTTTAAGTACTGTCCAGTGAAAATCTAACTTTTAAATGTTCGTCTTCTGGTAACTCATACACATATACTCGCATTTGTGGCCAAAGCATAAATTGGAGAGAAAAACACTTCATCCTCTATGAGGAAATAGCAAGCACTGTTTAAATGGTCTGTTTGAGATATAAGTTTGAGATGCGGTTTTTAATGTCATCCTCCTGAGGAGGATGAGCTGGCCAATCAATGTTCTACTCACATTCATATGTTTTATGACCGTTATACACCCACACCATTCTGTTGTTGGGGTAACGCCCACACCATTCCAACACAGAAAATCTGCTTTTAAAACATACTTAATTCAGAACATTTGGAAGGAAAACTATTTCACTCATATTGTAACTAATTATAGGGCATATTTCACAGAAATCTGGAAACACTGGACAGTTACTTCAAAGGTCGACTTTGGGCAAAACGCAAAACAATTGCTTTAAACTTTATAACCGATCAATGCACCATCCTACCGGGTAATGTAACGCTTAAAAACTGACTGGATTAATAAGATATTTAGCTACAGAAGTGCCATTTCTTTTATTTATTTACATTTTGGGGGGTTCTAACCACCAACCCCCTCTTCGGAGGATAAAAATAAACTATTTGTCACTTTTTAACTTTTTTACAGTAGTTACATAGCAAGAATAAATTAATTTTACATTTTATATACAGTATGAGTCAAAGTTTGGACACACCTACTTATTCAAGGGTTTTTCTTAATTTTGACTATTTTCTACATTGTAGAATAATAGTGAAGACATCAAAACTATAAAATAACACATATGGAATCATGGAGTAACCAAAAAGTGCTAAACAAATATATTTTAGATTTTAGATTCTTGAAAATAGCCACCCTTTGCACACTCTTGGCATTCTCTCAACCAGCTTCATGAGGAATGCTTTCCCAACAGTCTTGAAGGAGTTCCCATATATGCTGAGCACTTGTTGGCTGCTTTTCCTTCACTCTGCAGTCCAGATACAAAACCATCTCAGTTGGGTTGAGGTCAGGTGATTGTGGAAGCTAGGTCATCTGATGCAGCACTCCATCACTCTCCGTCTTGGTCAAATAGCCCTAACACAGCCTGGAGGTGAGTTGAGTTATTGTCCTGTTGAAAAGCAAATGATACTCCCACTAAGTGCAAACCAGATGGGATGGCATATCGCTGTAGAATGCTGTGGTAGCCATGTTGGTTAAGTGTGCCTTAAGTTCTAAAAATATCACTGACAGTGTCACCAGGAAAGCACCCTCACACCATCACACCTTCTCCTCCATGCTTCACAGTGGGAACCACACATGCAGAGATTCACCTACGCTGCATCTCACAAAGACAAGTCAGTTGGAACCAAAAATCTCAAATTTAGACTCATCAGACCAAAGGACAGATTTCCACCAGTCTAATGTCCATTGCTAGTGTTTCTTGGCCCAAGCAACTCTTCTTCTTAATGGTGTCCTTTAGTGGTGGTTTCTTTGCAGCAATACGACCATGGAGGCCTGATTCACGCAGTCTCCTCTGAACAGTTGATGTTGAGATTTGTCTGTTACTTGAACTCTGTGAAGCATTTATTTGAGCTGCAATTTCTGAGGATTGTAACTCTAATGATCTTATCCTCTGCAGCAGAGGTAACTCTGTGGCGGTCCTCACGAGAGCCAGTTTCATCATAGCGCTTGATGGTTTTTGCAACTACACTTGAAGAAACTTTCAAAGTTCTTGAAATGTTCCGGATTGACTGACCTTCATGTCTTAAAGTAATGATGGACTGTCATTTCTCTTTGCTTATTTGAGCTGTTCTTGCCATAATATGGACTTGGTCTTACCCAAATAGGGCTATCTTCTGTATACCACCTCTACCTTGTCACAACACATCTGATTAGCTCAAACAGATTAAGCAGGAAACAAATCCCACAAGGCACACTTGTTAATTGAAATGCATTCCAGGTGACTACCTCATGAAACTGGTTGAAAGAATGCCAACTGTGTGCAAAGCTGTCATCAAAGCAAAGGGTGGCTATTTGAAGAATCTAAAATATAATGTTTAATACTTTTTTGGTTACTACATGAGGGGCTCTACTGTGATTTTTGCTTATTCATCCTGAAACTTTCACTTATGATTTTCGATTATGGGGCCAACGTGTGGTTTCTCTCTGGGAAACATCGTTCTGGTCCTCCTGCTGTTGTGTGAAGGTAAGGGTCAACCTCAATTAGCCTATGTGTTATTTCATAGTTTTGATGTCTTCACTATTATTCTACAATGTAGAAAATAGTAAAAACAAAGAAAAACCCTTGAATGAGTAGGTGTGTTCAAACTTTTGACTGGTACTGCACATATCACATATAACTTATAATATATATATATATATATATATATATATATATATATATATATATATATATATATATTTGGGGGGGGGTCGACCTTTCCTGAATATTGGGGAGGAGACATATCCCCCCACCCCGGTGGCAATTTCGCCTATGCCGGAGATGGTATTGGTTTATACTGCTCTGGCTGGAAAGAAAATACATCGCAGCATATTAGCTTGATTTGAACCTCCCCCTGCTACAGCCGGCAAGCAGCAAAAGCTGCAGAGACCAGCCTATCAATGGGACAGGGACGCCGTCAGTGAGTGAGGACTTCATTGTTTGCCCGGAGGAGCTGCGTGCGGGAAAACTGATTCTTTAATCTGGTTTATCCATAAGGTCTCTACGTGTGATTTTTGCTTATTCATCCTGAAACTTTCACTTATGATTGGCGATTATGGGGCCAACGTGTGGTTTCTCTCTGGGAAACGTCGTTCTGGTCCTCCTGCTGTTGTGTGAAGGTAAGGGTCAACCTCAATTAGCCTCTATCGCATTTCATGGTTTTCTGGAAATAAAGTTGAAATCTAAATAATCATATCTGAATGATTAACGTAGCCTAGTTTGCATGTAGCAACATGTAGTTTACACCTTTGTTATTATTAAAATGAGTTTCACTTTACAGAATAGGTGGATTATTGTTTTTCCAGATGAAATAAAATGGAAATGTACGTAGTCAACCGAAACGTTATTGTCGCGGTGTATTCTATGAATAATCGTGCGTAAACGTGCGTAAATGCGTTTTGAGGCTGAAAGTTTAACTATAGGGACGCAAACAAACCTGTTCTAGGTGGGGTGTAGCCTATCATTGTTTGCCCTCTCCTCAGCATCAATCTCATGGCATCTTTTTGAGTTAATGGTCCAGATGATATTTGTCCTACTGAAATGTATGTGACGAATGGCAATTCGACTAAATGTGCACAAAATTCAAAATCTCTTTCTGCTAATTCAAATACAGGACGCTAGTTCCTAAAACATTACAAAGTTGTGAGGTCCTATGACTTAATACTCAAAGCAAATTCAGATAGCATATTTATGGACTAAAACGAATATTCAATTTGGTTAGTTTGGGGATTTGAATGGAATTCAGTCAGTAAGTAGCCTATTTATAACAGTAAATTGTTATAAGATGCTATAGAAATGCTGCTGGCATACAGTATACATACATTGTCCTTTAGATCGTGATATGCATGGCATGGTACATGGTCTCTGTGAGTATAATGCATACAGCTATATATCATAATAGTATAATCCCATTCACAATCCCATTGCCCAACTGTACTAACACTCTCCCCAACCAGACTATATTTATAGTCTATGGCTCAAGGTTTTGTAAATCGCAGTGTGTGGCCAGGTCTCTAAACGGAATAGTAGTTCAAAGGAAGACCATTGTGTAGAAGTAGGCCTTTTGATTGAATGAAAAATATATTTCTAATAATTTAGAGCATATAAAATGGAAGGGGCGGTAGGATATCAGCAATATGAGACAGGATAACCAGTTTTAGCTCAATTTAATTTACTTTTGAGAGAAATTAATACATGTGCTACGATATCTCCCTTTGGAGAGTTGAGTACGATAATTAATTAAATACTTTAAGTTGTCATAGTTGTGTAAATGATGTTTGGTTATTTTTCATGGTGGCAGCAGTAGGCATCTAGTAACGCTCTTTACGTAATTTACCACTCTGCCTTTATGTTGTTTTCAGTCCGCAGGGGATATCTGTGAAGTAAACTCGCAATAAGCCACGCCCAAATGGTTTTGAGGGCCTGGAGTAACGATAAGTGGCGTATATGACCGATTGGAGTGTCATAAAATGTGCAGATTGTAACAGAAATGGCCCTATAGACTCCATTGTTTTGAACCAACGTCCCCAAGTTTTTTAGGCCAATGAAATGTGTTGTTTATCAAGTTGAGTAGGCCTAACCTAGATTTCGAGAGTCATTTATCAGTTATTTTGTAGGCCCTAGTCCTAATTACAGAGGCGCTGAAAACACCATCCAATGCTACGCGCGCATTGGTTGGATTCTAGACATTGCCAGGCTGTCAGAACAAAGGCCGGTGCCGGTCTAACGGCAGGTGTGCGGCAAGTGCTCCCGTCTCTGGGTAAACAGTACATGTTTGTTTTCCGAATAGAGAATATAGCCAGTTAAACAACTGAATCCCACGATTCTCATAGCAAATTATGCCTAAAACCCAAACTGAAGACAGGGCAGCAAAATATATTTTTTCATGGGGTTTTTCTTTAAAATGTATGGTTGGTCAATGGCGAGGATATGCCTCTCTCTGGTGGTCACAAGGTGAGGTGAGGCCCTTAATTAAGAGAGCATGACTAACTTGGCAAACAGTGGAGAGATGGAACTACAATGTCTTTTGACTGAGTTTGACTGTATTTATTTGTAATGTAACCCCTGAAATAGGCCTTTATCCAACTTGTAAATTAGATAATTTTATACAGGTATAAAATGTTATCTTTCAAATGCAGATAGCAACTATTTCAGATCATAATGAAATAAAGAAAATTCAACAATTAACTAGCCACAGCAATAATAGCTTTAATTGAAAATGAATATTTATATAACTTCTTTTGATCAATACATCTGTACAGGGACTCTGCTTTAAAGGTGCAATATGTAGAAATCGCTCTGCCATTTCCTGTTAGCTACATTTCTAATAGTTTGCCTAATTTTAGATTATGACAAAACAAGCAATGTATAGAAAATCATTGTACCTTCGAAACCACTGAAATATCTTTTCAATAACCAAAAATATTGTATTTTCAGCTGTTTGAAGCTGTTGTACAAAATTGAAAATAAAAAGATGAAAAAACTCAACTTAGGAACAGGAAGCAGAGAAAAGTGGACATAGAATCGACCTAATGCTTCTTAGACATGCTTCCAATGAGAATGACAGAGCTATAACTCACATTTCTACGTGAATTTGGTCAGTGTAATGATAACTTGGACAATATGGCCGCCCCAAGTAACCAGTTACTGCTAATCCACATGCATGTTTTCAGCTTATTAAATCAAACAAAGGAAACTGGCGATCAGTGCTGCTGTAATGGCTATCAGTGTGTTGAAATGGTGGCTGGTTGGAGAGTTTGTGCACACATGTACACAGGAGGTGTGCAGGAGAAGCCTGTTCGAAATAAATATTTTTTTAACACAAGTTACGTGGTTTGAAGAAGGTTAAAATAGTATTTCTATTCAGTCACTGGCAGAAAAAAAAAATCTTTGTTCATATGTATATTTCCATGTGCGTTAGGAAAGCAGTCAATGTACAGGTTGCCGAAAGATCAACACTATTTGATTTATCAGGCAGCCCAGTTCTGACATGGTTGTGGTCATATAATATATAATTCAGATCAACTGACTCATTTCCATGTGTCACGATCTTGGAAATGAGCGGACCAAGGCGCAGCGTGAGTATAGTTCCACATATTTATTTAAGTGAAACGAACAAACAAAATAACAAAACTTACAAAGACCGTGAGGACGTAGTGCCCAAACACTAACAATCAATATCCCACGAAACCCAGGTGGGGAAATAGCTACCTAAATATGATCCCCAATCAGAGGCAACGATAAACAGCTGCCTCTAATTGGGAACCATATTAGCACCAACATAGAAATAGATATACTAGATCACCCCCTAGTCACGCCCTGACCTACTACACCATAGAGAACCAATGGCTCTCTATGGTCAGGACGTGACAGTACCCCTCCGCAAAGGTGTGGACTCCGGCCGCAAAACCTGAAACCAAATGGGGAGGGTAGGACTGGACTGGGCACCGGCGCAGAGGAAGGCTCCAGCCATGGAGCGGGACTGGACGCCGTGCCTGGACTGGCCACCGGCGTAGAGGAAGACTCCAGCCTTGGAGCGGGACTGGACGCCGTGCCTGGACTGGGCACCGGCGCAGAGGAAGACTCCAGCCATGGAGCGGGACTGGACGCCGTGCCTGGACTGGGCACCGGCGCAGAGGAAGGCTCCTTCCCTGGAGCTGGACTGGACGCCGTGCCTGGACTGGCCACCGGCGCAGAGGAAGGCTCCTTCCCTGGAGCTGGACTGGACGCCGTGCCTGGACTGGGCATCGGCGCAGAGGAAGGTTCCTGCCCTGGAGCTGGACCGTGAACCGTCGCCGGAAGCTCCGGACCGTGAACCCTCGCCGGAAGCTCCGGACCGTGAACCGTCGCCGGAAGCTCCGGACCGTGAACCGTCGCCGGAAGCTCCGGACCGTGAACCGTCGCCGGAAGCTCCGGACCGTGGATGCGCAGTGGAGGACTAGTGCATGGACCCGGTACAGGTGGCACCGAACTGGTTACACACACTTCAGGGCGAGTGCGAGGAGCAGGCATAGGACGTACCGGACTGGGGAGGAGCACTGGAGGCCTGATGCGTTGGGCAGGCACCGGACTGGTGACACGCACTGTGGGTGAGTGCGGTGAGCTGGCACAGGACGTACTGGATTGGGGAGGTGCACTGGAGGCCTGATGCGTGGGGCCGGCACAGGTTGCACCGGACTGGTGACACGCTCTTCAGGGCAAGTGCGGAGAGCTGGCACAGGACGTATTGGATTGGGGAGGTGCACTGGAGGCTTGATGCATGGGGCCGGCACAGGTTGCACCGGACTGGTGACACGCTCTTCTGCACTCCTGTGCTGCAGCATTCTCATCGCTACCACCTCTCTCCGGAATCTTTGACTCCCGCCAAGGAAGGGTCTCGTGTCCTCTCAAGTCCAAAACTCCCTTACCTCATTTTCACACTGCTTGGTCCTTTGTTGGTGGGATATTCTGTCACAGTCTTTGAAATGAGCGGACCAAAGTGCAGCGTGAGTATAGTTCCACATATTTATTTTAGTGAAACTAACAAACAAAACTTACAAAAACCGTGAGGACGTAGCGCCCAAACACACTAACAAACAATCAATATCCCAAAAAACACAGGTGGGGAAATAGCTACCTAAATATGACCCCCAATCAGAGGCAACGATAAACAGCTGCCTATTATTGGGAACCAGATTAGCACCAACATAGAAATAGATATATTAGATCACCCCCTAGTCACGCCCTGACCTACTACACCATAGAGAACCAAGGGCTCTCTATGGTCAGGGGGTGACACCATGTTTGCTAGCATTACTGTGTTCTCTCTCTTGTGTACACTTAGCTTCCAGAAAGCCTATTAAATGTGTTATTCTTCTCAATTTAAAAATGTACTGTATTTCCTGAACAAACAGCTCCTATACTATGGGAAATATGATATACCCAGATATAATTTCAAATATTTTCAAGTTCATGTTACCAAGATCAGCAAAATTGAGAATGTTGGAGCTTCATCTTTAATGAAAGCCAGGAAGTGTAAAGTGATCTGGAGAATGGCCAAACACTTTCCATATCGTCCTGAGACCCAGATATTAATTTTTGTCCTCTCTAGTGGTCCATATCTATGAGGCCATGCAAGCCAGTGTATTAAATCCTGTTGTCCCTTTGAGATGACATTCTGGCCTTTTCAATGATATCACATGTGGGGGTGTAACCTTGACAACTTTATCTTCCTGGTTATTAAAACAATGGATGCAAATTTTAGGGTAATTTGAAAAGAAGTGTGTGTAATTGTTAATTATAATTTTTGTGAGTTTAATATTCATATGGTTTCTAGTAAGTCAATAATCTTTTTTTTACATTAAATAAGAACTTATCAAGAAATGTCTTACTGTACTCATTGACTGTAATGTAATTGTTTTCCTATTAACGTCCGAATGACCACTACAAACGACAATTATGCACTTACAATAAAAGATTAATATGTATTTTCTATATTTTTTTATAACATGTTTTATTTTCACCCCAAACAATTATGTAAAGTGTCTCAGGAGGATAATTTGACAACAATTCTCTGGGAACTGAAGGTAGCCTGTTATGACCAAAGGGTGGGTGGGTGTCTCTGGGTGTCTCTGGGTGTCTCTCTCTTCTCTCTCTCTCTCTCTTATATATTTATATATAATACCCCATAATGTCAAAGTGGAATTATGTTCTTCAACATTTCTACAAATTAATTAAAAGTCAAAAAGTAGTTGAGTCAATAAGTATTTGTTATGGCAAAGTTGCTTAACAACTGACACTGTTTGTATCAGACCTCATAACATTTTTGTCATTTACAGATGCTCTTATACAGAGTGGCTTACAGTAGTGAGTGCATACATTTTAATATTGTGTTTGTACTAGTTGCCCATGGGATTCAAACCCACAACACTAGCATTGCAAGTGCCATGCTCTACCAACTGAGCCACACAGGACAACACTGTCTGCCTGACGGTAAGGGAGTCAACAGCTCGTGGCTGGGGTGTGTGGGATCCTTGATGATGCTGCGGGCCTTCCTCAGGCACCGTTTTGAGTAGATGTCCTGGATGGGTGGGAGCACGGTCCCAGTGATGTACTGGGCCGTCTTCACCACCCGCTGGAGGGTCTTGCGTTTGTGGACAGTGCAATTCCCATACCAAGCCATGATGCAACCAGTCAGGACACTCTTGATTGTGCAGCGGTAGTATTTGGAGAGGACCCGGGGTGGCATGCCGAATTTCTTCAGCCGCCTTAGATAGTAGAGACACTGTTGCGCCCTCATGAAAAGAGTGGTGGTGTTGTTGGTCCATGTCAAGTCCTCGGTGATGTGGACCCGAGGAACTTAAACTGCCGACTCTCTCAACTGAAGTCCCATTGATGTGGATCGAGGCATGTTCCCTCGTCTGCTTCCTGAAGTCAACAATCAACTCATTTGTTTTGCTGACGTTGCGGGAGAGGTTGTTGCTCCAACTTGATGATGGAGCTGGTGTAGTGCAAAGCCACGCTGTCTTGGGTGAACAGGGAGTACATCAGAGCGCTGAGAACATACCCCTGGGGGGGCCCTGTGTTAAGAGCCAGTGTGGAGTAGGTTTTGTTGCCAATCCTCACAGCCTGTGGTCTGACCATCTGGAAGTCCAGGATCCAGTCACATGTGAGCACATGTGAAAGCAATACATGAACACATCAGCAGCATGGACGACTAAGGTAGAAAAGCATCGATCTGTGGATCTGCTCTTCTGAAGGTATTACCCTATTTGTCGCCCTGGGATAACCTCTGACCCTTGTAACCCTAACCCAAGTGGTAGTGATCAGCCCCCTCCACCTCCCACAGGACATTTTGTTAGCAGCTGGTTAACCAGCCTCTCCTCCTTGCATTTAGCGCCAGTATTTTCATCAGCATCCACCACTTTTGAGAAGGACCAGACCAATAAATCTAATTTGATACATGACACTATTTGATTTAGGCCCTTATTACATTATATGATTTAGTTAAGCTTGTGTCTTGGGTTCCTTATGCAGACATAAATGTTCTAAATGTTTCACTCTTGCTGTTTTCTTTTAGTATAATTGGAAAAACATGAAGTTATTTGCTGGAGTGTTACCCCATTTCTTTCTTTTTATTCCAGTCATAGCTTGGTTTATGTCTAATTTTCTTTGGTGAAAATCTACAGTACTGTATGTACACTAGGAGAAAAACACAAAATGTTCAATGTCAGTTTGCCACATCAACAAACGAGTTTGAGACGAAAGCTCAGCTGTGGCCTACTCTTGGGTCAGTAACGACTTTGCCCATAGGCAGTAGGTCGCATGTGTCATAGGAGTTGATAACACTGAGATTGAGGACAGTGTAACACTGTTATTTCATCATATTTGCACATGGCGGCAACACACAATTTAGAGATGACCTAAATGTGATGTTCTATTGACATTTTTGGTTTGGCCATAGGAATTGTTTATAAGCATACATCATTTTTAAGGGGTGGCGGTGTTTTTCCGAATTCTCTGGAAGTCTCTTCCCGATAGCAGAAAATCTGAAGCTTCTGCACATGTGCAGGATTTTCTACTTTAAGCACAGTCTCCGCTCTACTTGTTCGGCTGCCCAGAGAACAGGCTACTCCGGCGACTTTCAATGATGAATGGAGAATGGCGCTTGTTTCAAAAATGGTATTACTTTCGGAACCGCAGCCTTTGTTTTTCTATAGACTCCAGCTTTAAGATGTGATCATGCTCATCATATTTACTGTATTAATATTGTGTAAGTGAACTGTTTTTATCATGGGTAAAGTCATACAATTGGTCACCCAAAAAACACCATAATGATTTAAATGTGCTTCTCTCTCGAAGACAGAGGTACTCATTGGATTATACTTAATTGTTTTATTGCCATATGTCTACATTATGAGAGACCAAGCCCAGTGTCTATGTCTGTTTAAGGTAGTCTACTGCTACAACTACCTTTCCCTGCTCTGGCACTGTCCCTGATCCTTCAGAGATTTACGGGTCACATTTCCAACCCATTGCACGGTCACAATCTAATTTGCTTTGGTGGAAGGACAAGAAGACATTGATTGAAATTGTGTCCTCGGGGCATTTAGTGCTCTTTTTTTTCACATGAGTCTTGACAAGTTATTTTCCTCTGGTCAGTGATGCGTGCTGTGTTTAACCAATCATTTACAACAATGAACACCACAAAGACTAAAGCTGGGTTCGTGTTAAGCCTCTTTCTCACTATCTCTTTGACAAGCCAGGGTAGAGATGGGTGTAGGAGTGGCTCAGCGTTGCGACGTCTTTGGCAGTGGCATTTTGACCCTTTGGACTAATAAGATTTTGTATTTGTTTGATGAAATTATGGATCCTCTCTTTATGTTCAGGGGAATTATGATTACATAAATGACATAGATAGCATGCCAACTCGATTGAATATGCAAGGCAAGCCTGCATGTAAGGCATTTTTTAAACAATAGTATGGAACACATTGACATATATTTTGACATGTAAATATTTAGCAATATAATTGCCCCATAGAATTTCAACTGACTGTTATTTTAAAATACAACATACCACTTAATATTACATATTAACAGGTATTTAATAGCCTGGTTGTCAAAATCAGTAACCCATCGATAAGGAAGTTGCTGTTGCTGTGACCAAGCAAGCATGAATCTTGAGAGGTGGTAAATTGTGAGAAAATGCCAAGCGGAGGCAGAGCATTGCTTATGATGTTGACACAGACAATGTGAAGGCTACTATGCAGATATCAATAAAACAATCAATAATCAATAAAACATTAATATTTTTATTTATTTTAGTCATTCAGCAGACACTCTTATCCAGAACGACTTACAGTAGTGAGTGAATACATTTTCATACTTTTTTCGTACTCAGTCAATAAAATGTATTTATAAAGCCCTATTTTACGTCAGCTGTTGTCACAAAGTGCTTATACAGTAACCCGACCTAGACCCCAAAGAGAAAGCAGAAGCAGAGGCACATTGGCCTGGAAAAACTCCACAGAAGGAACAAACCTGGAGGTTACTGTAACATAAGGTTATTATATGTAAAAACAGCATAATAGCATAACAGTATATTTTTGAAACTGGCTTTTCAACAGCAACTGTGGTGATACTGTATCTGGACATTTCACGTAAGTGGCCTGATGATAATGAAGACATAACAATAGATGTTCTGCTGCATGATGTGTCCTCTGTTTACCTTCTAATGTCCTAGTCATTCCCAGAGGAATCCTTCAACTGAATTTGTAGTTGCAGCGAGGCTAGCTAATCCCTAAGGAGACGTTATATTAGATTTATTGATGACTTATGAACATGGAACATTGCATTTCGGTTCTTGTAATCTTTGAGGCTAATTGGGCTACGTTATGAGGATAATTGGTTATTATATTACGATACAAGTTAATCTACCTGCATGTAGTTTATCTATGTGCGTCAAGCAAAGAAATTGGCTAAAATAGTCAAATATCCCCTTACCCCTTACTAACTCAATTTCTTATTAAATTGCAAAGCCATCATAGAGAGAGGCCACAGAAAGCAGTTCCAGAACACAATCGCATTTTTGCATATTTGGTCTACAGAAATCATGTATCTGTGCTTACTGTCCAGTACTGCCTCATAATGTGGTTATACTGCTTGTATTGGATGAATATTAATTAATTAATTAGCTCCATGGACAAAACAAATTCGGTCTCAAATTCAATCCAATATGCAGTAACTTGAACCCAAAACACTCATGGAACCAAAAACATCACTGTGTCTGTGTCATGCTCGTTCTCATGTGTATGAAATTATCACTTTACATTGTTATGGTTCTTGAATTGTTTCTCAGTTTGAGGCAGGCCTATCCTTATCCTTATGTTGCTTCATAGTGAGATTTAGCTTATTAATGTTTTTTTTAATGTTCAGTGGCATTGCTGTCTCAAATCATATAAAGTAAAATATTATCATTGTTTATTACTTTTGAATTACACTCAAACATTTTTGGGGTCCCAAAAAGAAGTACTGTACTTCATCTGAAATTAAAACTGTTTTGATGAATGGTTATTTCCGCACACAACAAGCTGGACTCCACAGTATGATGAAACAATTCTGTATATTGAAAATGCAAACCAAAAACATTATAATCAATTATAACATTAATCAATTAAGTTATTGCATGATTTTTTTGCCTTTTACCTAATTGGATCTTGCATAGTCCTTAGTAATTATTCTCATTACTGTTTTATATTTGGAAACAGAGTGATCACGACAGCTTTCAGAGTCTTTATGACAGATTCATTTGAACTTTGAGCATGATGATTATGATCCATATGAGTCTATTATAACAGACTTTCAGATTCCACAGTTGTAGTTTTGGTTTGGACAAAAATATACAGTGTATTGTATATAGTATGAGGCAAAGAGCCCTATTTTATGTCGTTGGAAATGGGTTGATTATGTTTCCACTTGCAACTACATGTATTCAATGCTTATGTATTCCTATTGGTTGGTTGAATTTACATATGTTATGCCATTGGTGATGCTTGCAGATAGGGGGAGATCGCAAACGTCCATTTTTGCCAGTCTGATATTTCTATGCAAGCGGTAGGTCACGTTCTGAAATACTATTTTCTACTTTCATATTTGCAATGTGTACGAGTTCAATATGTATATTTGATGTGTACATATAGTAGGCTATGTGTACGGTACCTGTTAGCTTTGGGACACAACATCGATTCGGGAGTCTGTGTATTGGTTGGACACCCTGAGTTGTGCATCGTTCTGGTGGGTTGTGATGGAGAAAAAAAGCTATAACACCCCAAAAAAGGTTTCCCGTCATATGTATAATCTCTAGGAACTGTACTTACCAGACATAATGTGAAATGTGTCCCTCGCTATCAAATTAACATCTGAATCCAAGTTTTGTCCATATCGCACCATATTCCTACTGTGTAAGCAGTGAGTTAAGAACAAATTCTTTTTTGCAATGACAGCCTACCCCAGCCAAACCCAGACAACGCAGGGCCAATTGTGCGCTGCCCTATGGTACTTCCAATCACAGCCAGATGTGATACAGCCTGGATTTGAACCAAGTACTGTAGTGAGACCATTTGTACTGAGATGCAGTGCCTTAGACCGCTGCGCCACTCAGGAGCCCACTGCCAAACTTGGTTAGTTATTTCCATTCTAACAGGCTAATGATGAATCTACAGCCAACATACTGTTGTCCTGCACATCGAATGTGCTTCCTTCTGTCAATCATTAGGTACATACAGTATATTTATTGTATTTTGTACTATTTTTGTCAGTGTTATGTTTGACTACAAAATGCTCAGTCTGATAATTCTATGCAAACGACAAATCTACAGCCATCAATGTACTGTTTTTATTTTATTTAACTAGGCATGTCCGTTAAGAACATATTCTTATTTACCCTGGCCAAACCCTAAACCCTGGCCAAACCCTAATTATCAGTCTGATAATTCTATGCAAATGACAAATCTACAGCCATCAATGTACTGTTTTATTTTATTTAACAAACCCTAACCCGGACAACACTGGGCCAATTATGTGGCGCCCTACGGGACTCAAAATTATGGCTGGTTGGGATACAGCCTGGAGGCGAATCAGGGTCTGTAGTGATGCTTCTAGCACTGAGATGCAGTGCCTTAGACCGCTGTGCCACTTGTCCTGTACCTCTAATGTGCTTTCTTGTGTCTGTCGTCAGAATAAACAACAATCAACTGGGATCGCTGGCTGGGCATTCCTTTCTTTAAAAACACAACATAAGATAGTCACGAAGTACGATCACATCTGTTACACTGGTGCCGAGATCTGTCTTCTTGTCTTCGTGGGACATCTGTTACACATGCAAATGCTAAGCTTTTCTGTAGCTCATTAGTTAAAGCAATGAGCATTTTGATTAGTATTGCTATTGATTGGCCCGCTGCCAGATGCTTGACTTTCCAATGGGTCATTTCTCGGGTACAGATTTATGAATTAATGTTGACCTTGGTAGAAAGGGCATGGGCTTTGCTCTTGTCACAGTCATACAACAAACGTATTGCACAGAATCAAGACCCCTGCTAGACCCACATATCTTCAGACCTGGATTCAAATAGTATTTTAAATCTTTCAAATACTTTAGCTGTGCTTAATTGAGCTTGCATGGCACAATGGAACCAATAGAATAGTCTAAAAACTGCCAACCCCTCCAATCTGGAATTCCAGGCTGGCTCAAGCAAATGCTTAAAATACTGTTTGAACCCTGGTCTGCTTCTATTGTAGAGGCTATCCCCAAGGTCAGATCTCATCATCTGCACAGAGTTTGTGTAGAATTTTCAGCGTGAAGCTCTGGGTGGTAGATAGATGCCCCCCCCCCAAGCCTCCCTGTGCTTGCCTCCTGTTCAGTTTTGTCCTCACTCCTCAGGCAGATTAGTAAACAGAGAACTGTTGGGGCTGGGGCTCTTTCTCTAGTTTAGCAAATGAGCTCATAGATGGTAAATCTCTCTGGAGATGTGCGTCGTTAGATAATTGAGTTTCTGTCTTTGTCCTGGACGTCCCCAGTCTGTCTGTATGTCAGACTGGTCCAATCCTAAGCATCTTTCTTATCTGTCACTGGTGATCTGAGCATGCAGACATGTTTACAGTTTTTTGTTTATGTCCTGCAATGGATTATTGTCTTTGTCTAGGCTTCGATGAAAGGAGAAGACAAGAGAACCAATTCATTCGTACCCATAGCATGTCATGGTTATGAAGTCAATATAAAGAAAAGTTTACCGTAATGATAGTGCAATTGTAGTGTTCTTAAAAACCTTTAAGGAATGGCTGGAAATGAGAAAAAAAACAATTCTGAGGAATTTCTAATTGATAATGCATAATGCTTTTATGCATTACATTTATGGTGTATTTTATAAGGTGTTAAGTTCTGTGCATTTACATGGGGTAACTCACCCCATCCACAAATGTATAGCACCCACCCGATTCTGGGGGTTATGAGACCAAAGTGTTGTTTTCTAAAAGTCAGACCTTCTGGCCGTAAGTCCTAGCTATGCCTTTGAGCTGGAATCAATATGTCCCTATTGCATCTCTGCGTTTGCAGTCATAATCCTTGTCGTGGTTATGAGAGGTCAAAGCAGTGAGCACATCTGCTGGAGTGACTGTGGCTAACATTGAATTTCTCTGGGTTTTTGATCATCACAGTGTAGCATTTAGGGGTCCCGAGTCACTCCAGTAGAAAACTGTCATGGTATCACTGAACAAAGAAACCTATTTGCTCCGAAGTGTGCTTGATGCATTCAATTAATTAGCTTAGATATAAACTGCTTACTTTTCTGTTGGCCTCCATCCTGGAAATAAATCGAATTTTGACTGATATAAACCAATTGAGTAGCCAGCATATTGTTCACCCACCATGGCCAGTCTCGGGCCACAGTCAGCCCTCACTACTGAATTCTGGTTTCATGATGATGTTGTTCCTTTGTGTAAACATCACTCAAGCATTAAGGATCAGAATTTTTTTAAAGGATGTTCTAACACTTTATTTTGCAGTGTTATCTACACCGTTATCGTGTTCCTTATTGCCTTGGATTTCAGGGCAGGGTAACTGATTTAGTTGTTGGATCTGAAAAGGGAAATATCTCCCTCTGATGGTCATTGGATAATGCTTGGATTTGGATGCTGGATGCTGCAGGATGACATGTCACATTTCTTACTATGCTGTCCACCTGAATGATATGATCAGTGGTACTTGTTTTCTTACTACTTGATATTTGAAGAATATACTTTATGATTATGTTGCTTTGCAAAAACTGGAACCTCTTCACTTTCTTAATCCATGACCGAATTCATGTCCAAATATTGTGGGTTCTACCTTTTTCAAGCACATCAAATGTTATGACTGGCTTTTATTTGAATTGATCTTTGTGTTGGATAACGTTCCCCACAAAACTTTGAGATGTGGAGTGAAATCTAGCCCTATAGCAGAATTGTATGAAGGGATATCCAGGCCAATATTCAAATGCAATATGAAAATGCTTTTGGGCAGAATTTGGCCAGGATTTTTCAGACAAGTGGACCACTTAGCACTGCTGTTTGTTTTTGTTTCAACAAGACT
The DNA here is from genome assembly GCF_036934945.1 of Oncorhynchus masou masou. NCBI lineage: Eukaryota > Metazoa > Chordata > Actinopteri > Salmoniformes > Salmonidae > Oncorhynchus > Oncorhynchus masou. The sequence goes on from NC_088235.1 coordinate 64,757,095, forward strand.
TTTAATAAAGAGGGTTGTAGCTTGGCTGACTGTATCTCCATCCTTCAGGAAGACTGGCAACATTTTATCTATCAATCTGACCTCCTGTCATCCAAAACAGTGAAATTAAATTAATGTCTGAAACCAGAACCAAGGCCTCAACTGCACCAACAGAAATAGAAAAATCTAGTTTCGCTGTCTGCTAATGACATTAGTGCGTTCCCTAAATGGCCACCCCCACCAACGTGGGACAGGAACGCAACAGGAGATATAATTACAGGCCGAACACTCACATCTCTATTTTCCTGTAAAATATGCATAGCCTGCTATTGTGCTTTATAGATTAGCCAACATTGGCCCCAACCCCCCCATCTTGGCTGGCAGGTAATGATTTATGATTCATTTCTTCACGGTATCATGTTAGTCCCTGTAATTAACCTTCCCAAGGTGAAACCAAGGAGAAACGGAAACCACATCCTTATTAACCATGTGAGAAATTCATTAGACAAGCTGCGTGGGTGACATTTGAGACATTCCTTTCAATTTCTATTGAAGTAGGAATAAAATATATAGAATATATGTATTGTATGGATACAGTCTCATTAGGTAGCTTAAATACATGGATGTTATTTTCATTTGACATGTATAGTGACATAATTTAAATAGGCCTATCAGGGAGGAGATGTCTGATAGTTGATAATGCTTTATGTGCAGGCACACCCTCAAATTGGGCAGTTAAAGAAAATGTCACAGCATTGCAAAATTCACTGACATGGTAGGTTTAAAGGCTACATCCAGAATATATTTATCATGGTATGTTAGTATCAGGAAAGTGAGAAATAGCCTATTACATTGAGCATATGACATCAGGGGTCACGGTATACTTCAACCCAACCAAAGCGAAACACTGTCCTGATAAATATATCTATTGGCTCTTGGATTGTACAACAACTGTTAAGTTACAGGTCTTGGGGCGACACACAATTGGCCTAGCGTTGTCCGGGTTAGGGAGGGTTTGGCCGGTAGGGATATCCTTGTCTCATCGCGCACTAGTGACTCCTGTGGCGGGCTGGGCGCAGTACACGCTAACCAGGTCGCCAGGTGCACGGTTTCCTCCGACACATTGGTGCGGCTGGCTTCCGGGTTGGATGAGCGCTGTGTTAAGAAGCAGTGCGGCTTGGTTGGGTTGTGTTTCGGAGGACGCATGGCTTTCGACCTTCATCTCCTCTGAGCCCGTACGGGGTTGTAGCGATGAGACAAGATAGTAACTACTAACAATGGATACCACGAAATTGGGGAGAAAAGGGGGTAAAACATTTTTTTACACAGGTCTTGGCTGCCACTGACAAAGAATATTCCTAGAACACTGAAAAATCTGGGAAACCAGGCCTGGTATTCACAGCTGACTGAAGCCTTTTGATAAAGTACGACTGCAATTTATATATTTTATAATGGAGAATCTCTTATACAATGGGTTAAAGTTATATAAAATAACCCTAGGTGTAAAATAGTAAATCATTTCTCACAAAGTATTAAACTGTCAAGAGGAGGAAAACAAGGTTGTCCACTATCGTCATATCTATTTATTATGGCCATCGAAATGCTAGCTATTAAAATCAGATCCAACAATAATATCAAGGTTGATAGAAATCCAGGGCTTAAAAACAAAGGTGTCATTATATGCTGATGATTCATGCTTTCTTTTAAATCCACAACTTGGATCCCTCCACAGCCTCATAGAGGATCGAGATCATTTTAAAATATAAATATACTATCATTTAAAAAAAACATTGTTAGAAAAGAAAAATGTTAAAATCTTTGTAAATCATATCATAAATAGGACTGGTGGAATTATGTCACACATGCAGTTTACAAAAATACATGCAAATGTATGCTCTATCCAAATTACAACCAACTAATTGCAGCATAACTGCAAAAATGGAAGAGGCAAGTGGAAGTGAGAGAAAGTAAGGATCTTGTCTGTTGGCCCTGCATTAAAGACCAGAATTGGTAAAAGAAAATCATGATCAATAAAAACGTATACCAGTTTAATTTAAGGACCAAAAAATTGACTGCCGTGCAATACAGATTGCAAAATAATTGGGAAGAGATTTTCAATGTACCGATTCCATGGCACATGGTTTACACGAAACGACACCGGATACAAAACATATAATTTGTCTATGTAAATTATTATACAAAATTCTTGCAACCAGTAGAATGTTACATACAGTATATGGGGGATACAACCATCCCAGCTCTGCAGATTTTGCTGCAAAGAGACAGAATCATTAGATCATTTGTTTTGGTACGGTCCATATGTAGCATGTTTTTGGTTGCAGGTTCAGGAATGGCTGAAAAATTGCAACATTTACCTGGAGCTAACTCTGCAAATAGCACTTGCGGATGATTTGAAAAGTCTTAGTCAATCAATCAATAATACTCATAGAAATAAAATGTATCTTTCATTTACAATCTTTAGAAACAATGAGAATTAAAAAAGATTCAGAACTTTTGTGAAACATCACAGCACAGTTGAAAAATATATGGCAAATAGAAATCAAAACTGGATGCTCTTCAGAGATAGATGAGATGGGTTTAAGGGTAGCTGAAGGATGGCACTAAAAACAAACTAAACATAACTAATGTAAAATATACTGTTTCCGTAAAATGTATATAGTATGTATAAACTGGAAGTAGACGCCTAAGTGTTGTTATCCATTTGTTTAAAATAATATATATATGTATAGTACCAGTCAAAAGTTTGGACACGCCTACTAATTCAAGGGTTTTTCTTTGTTTTTACTATTTTCTACCTTGAAGAATAACAGCGAAGACATCAAAACTATTAAATAACAGAAATGGAATCATGTAACTAAAAACAAATGTTAAACAAATGTAAATGTATTTTATATTTGAGATTCTCTTGGCATTCTTTCAACCAGCTTCATGAGGTAGTCACCTGGAATGCATTTCAATGAACATGTGTGCCTTGTTAATTGTGGAATTTCTTTCCTGCTTAATGCGTCTGAGCCAAGAACAGCTCAAATAAGCAAAGAGAAATGACAGAACATCACTACTTTAAGACATGAATGTCAGTCAATCTGGAAAATTTCAAGAACTTTGAAAGCTTCTTCAAGTGCAGTCGCAAAACCCATCAAGTGCTATGATGAAACTGGCTCTCATGAGGACCACCACAGGAAAGGAAGACCCAGAGTCTGCAGAGGATAAGTTCATTAGAGAGTTACCAGCCTCAGAATGCAGTCCAAATAAATGCTTCACAGAGTTCAAGTAATAGACACATCTCAACATCAACTGGTCAGAGGAGACTGTGTAAATCAGGCCTTTATGGTCAAATTGCTGCAAAGAAACCACTACTAAAGGACACCAATAAAAATAAGAGACTTGCTTGGGCCAAGAAACACGAGCAATGGACATTACATTTGAGAATTTTGGTTCCAACCTCTGTGTCTTTGTGAGACGCAGAGTAGGTGAATGGATGATCTCCGCATGTGTGGTTCCTAACGTGAAGATAGGAGGAGGAGGTGTGATGGTGTGGGGGTGCATTGCTGGTGACACTGTCTGTGATTTATTTAGAATTCAAAGCACACTTAACCAGCATGGATACCACAGCATTCTGCAGCGATACGCCATCCTATCTGGTTTGTGCTTAGTGGGACTATAATTCCTTTTTCAACAGGACAATGACCCAAAACACATCCCCAGGCTGTGTAAGGGCTATTTGACCAAGAAGGAGAGTGATGGAGTGCTGCATTAAATGACCTCGCCTCCACAATCACCCAACCTCAACCCAATTGAGATGGTTTTGGATGAGTTGGACCTCAGAGTGAAGAAAAAGCAGCCAACAAGTGCTCAGCATATGTGGGAACTCCTTCAAGACTGTTGGAAACTCATTCCTCGTGAAGCTGGTTGAGAGAATGCCAAGAGTGTGCAAAGCTATCAACAAGGCCAAGGGTGGTTACTTTCAAGAATATTTTTGGTTACAACATGATCCCATATGTGTTATTTCATAGTTTTCATGTCTTCACTATTATTCTTCAATGTAGATAATAGTAAAAAATTAAGAAAAACCCTTGAATGAGTAGGTGTGTCAAATTTTTGGCTCGTACTGTATATTTACCCCCCAAAAAATATAGGGGATTGGAAATGATCCTGACAATTACATTGATAGAAACCACAATCTATCTGCAATACTAAAGCTCATATACCCTCTAAACAAGATACAAACCATTTAAAAAATATCCCTGTTTGTTTTTTTCTGCAATCGATACACCAGTTTATAAATGTTAAATTGTTAGTGACAAAAACAAAAATGAACAAAAGGTCATGCCAAAACAAAAAGATATTCAAACAAACGCAGGATGACCTCATCGAGCATTACATGCACTCTCAGCATCTGCCCCAGTTGCTGCTGCCCTCTAGAGATGAGATGTGGAAGTATGCTGTCTGCCTGTGCGCCTAAGCTCGAGCTACCTCTATTCCTAACACATGGTATTTATTTCTTTTCGCAGGGTCAGTTGGGCTCTACTTCCCCCAGAATCACTACAAGGAGACTGTGTACGTTGGGCAGTATGCAGGCACACCCGTGCTCCAGGTTCACGCCATGGTGGAGAACGACTCTCAACAACCCCACTTCTACCTGTGGTGGAACACCCCCCTGAAGCCTCCAACCTATGCCCCGTGGTTCCACCTGGATGAGACCACAGGGATACTCTCCATGAATAAGACCCTGGAGTGGAGTGACTTTGACTCTCGATGTGAGTTAAATAGAGACAGAAATATGTATTCTTTCCACATTGTTTATGGGATATTTAATGAAGTTGACTGTGCAGTCTATTTACTTTGCATATACCAATTGTCAATTGTCCATTGAACACAACACTCCAACATGTTTCCAATATACAGGTATATTTAATATTATAAAATGTGTGTGGGGAAATTATTTAAGTTGCTCAGCTTGCACGCTTTGTGCATACCAATAATGTTGAGCTTCACAGTGATACCTCATGTTCAGGGATCTGCTTTCAGAATCAGGACAGTAATGTAATTGCATAATATCCCAGAAAGTGCCCAGTCATCAAGAACAAAATGCACTGTGGGAGATTAAAATGGGGGCCTTTGTTTCTGCTTTGGTTCTCTTGCTGATCAGATAAGCTTTGGATACTGCCACTGACTGTCAAGGCGGCGACCAGACCCGTGAAGAGTTTCCTCCATGGCCTCCCTACCGTACGGGTCAGCCTGACCTTCATCAACGACACAGTGCCACCGTGTGGCCAGACCAGACCAGAGCTGGAGAATCTGTGTTTCCCTGACAAGGACCTGAACTCCCACATTAAGGAGAACAGGTTCCCCGGGCCCATCCGCCAGCTCAGACAGCTCACCAGGTTAAATGTCTGCCCCAACTACACCATCTCCTACAGTGTGGAATCAGGTTAGTCATGCTACACTCCATCCACCCACACTGTGTCTGTGCTTGATATTATGAGAAACATCAGACTCTTGGCAGGTCCCTACTAATCTTGTATGGAGAGGTTACCCCATGTTCTTACTCTTACAGAAATGTTTCTATTTTCAATTACCTTTTTCCTTGCTGCTCCAGTAGCTAAGTGAATATGAGACTATAAAGTCTGGCAACATGAGATTAACACGGTATGTTGTTTACATCCCCTCTTTGTGTTCCTTTTGGCTCTAGATGTTCCAGCCCCATTTGCTATAAATGACAACACCACTGAGTTGATAGTGACCGCTCCTTTGGACCGCGAGGAGAGAGAGACGTACAGTCCCGTGCTGGTCTGCACAGTGCAGACTGACACAATGATAGACAAGTTCTTTGTTACACTACATATCAACATCTACGACGAAGACGACAATGCACCTTATGTCAATGAAACAGACACAGAGGATGTGGTGCTTGAGTTTGATCGCATGGAGGTGACTTTATTTAACTTTACTTTGCTTTACTACCATACTGTATATCAATAAATTACTATAAAATGTATAATTGATACCACTGTTGTTGTTGTTTTTCAGGGAAGTTATTTTGGCAATTTATTTGTCTATGATAGAGACACAACACCCAGGTATCCCAAAAACCAGAGTCAGAACAGATTTGTCGGATATATGATGACCAATGACTCATGGATAAATGAAATGTTCACCATAGAACACTCTTTCAAAGAAGAGAAGGCCATTTTTGGCAACGTCCGAGGCACTGTTCATGAGTTCTGTGAGTTGTCCAGTTACACAATCATTCTTAGGGCTGGTTTTCTGAACACAGATTAAGCCTAGTCGGTTTTCAGTCTGCGACCATGTTTAACAAGTGTCCAGGAAACTAGCCCTTAATTTGACAAACTTTCGCAAAATCTTTTGATCGATTCATTAAATAAACAACCCCCCCCCTTTGTGTGGTATCTAGGGCTTGCACTAAAGAAGCATTTGTCTGTAACCGAGAATAGGACCCTCCAGCTGGATTACCTGGTCAATGACACCACATACCCCGGTCCAGAGGGAACTGTGATGCTGCACTACAATATCACCATCTTACCTGTCCCCATCCGCTTCACCAATGTGACATATCTCTTCACCACAACACGTAGAGCTAACGTCTTTGCCCAGGTACCTATTGTTGACATAGCCCTCTTTACATGAGAACAGGGATACTGCTAATAAAATGCTTATGATGCAGACAATGCTTATGATGCAGACAACCCCCCCCCCCCCCCCCACCCGTATGATCAATGTTCCTTCTCATTTTAGGTTGGTAGAATCTGTGTGGACAACTGCCTGAAGTTCCGGGGCATCAATGTCATATACCGGCTGGCGGTAACAGACAAGACAGACAAAAATGTGTCCGGCGACATACAGTCATGCTTCACGGCGATTAGCATCGCACAGAGCCTCAAGGATATGGCGGGGGTGCTGTATGTGAACGACACAGAGGCTCTCCGCAGGTCAGAGTGCCAGGACCTGCAGTACGTGGTCATTGCTCAAGAGCAGCAGAATCAGCTGCAGGCTAGCACTCAGATCCTCATTGTGCTCGATAGCAATAGTAAGTACACTCCTGAGATAGTAAGTACTTTCCCAGCAATACTCAAGACTGATGCTGATTTGGCCACAGAGATTACCAATGAATGAGTAATATGGCATCCATGTTTGGAAGTCGTCAGTTCTGTCTGACCTCCTGATATGGATGTTGTAGTGTTGCCCCTTTTTCAAGACTCATTCCTCATAATATGAGACATGTTGTTGTATACTTCTCTAGAATTATGAAAAAGTAGCAGTGTAGTGAAGACATGTCAAATTATGTTAGCCTTATCCATAGCTTTTTTTCAAGTCTGAGACTGGTATGACCTTGCTTGACAATTGCATCATAGTGAAGGATACAGTGAACATGTGTGTTGTCTTCATGAACTTTGTGTTTATGTTGTGTAGTTGATAAACAGGATACAGAGAACCATTGGTTCCTCTCCTGTGCAGAGGGGCGACAGCGTGGGGACTGTGAGAACATCAGAGGCCTAGGGGCTACCACAGGGAGGTGCCAATGGAGACAGGGCTCTGAAAAAGGTATCCACGCTGTACATACTTAGGGGTATTTGATGGGCACAGGAAATAATGCTATCCATATATTGTTGGTTTCTTCTATAAATTAACTATTTTTATTTTAACTGACTGTAATATTTCTCCTCTATCTTTCAGGAATATCAGAAAGCTATTCCACCTGCTCCCCTGACCTCCGCACGTGCCCTGATGGCTTTTGTGATGCAGTCGAAAGCAAAGACGCATCAATATGTCCTCAGGATTGCACAAGTAAGAAATGTCTCAATCCTTTGCAGCCATTTATATTTGTCTAATTTCTTGAAAACGTGTGTTTTAATACTTTCCTAATTTTTCTGACAGTATTTCAAGTGTTTGTTTTTTTCATTGTCAAACTTTTGTATTGTTGAATTCAAGAAATTTGCATGTGTTTGTCTCTCTCAGTTGAACCCATTATCGGAGGTCATGAGAAGGGCATCATGTCTGGCATTAGAGCTGGCTATGGAACCTGCTACTGCTACTCTGAAAAATGCTTCTGTGAGAAGGATGATATAGAGGGTGAGTTGTTTCCATGTATTGACCCATAATACCACCCATATACATAGGTAATGGAACAGCATTCCAAGAGATATTTCAAGATATGATATGTCAATCAAAGGTGAAATTACAGTTTGCCCTTTGTTGTCTAAGGATGGTTTACATGGTCTCTTTTTGACCCCTGACCCCTTCTACCCTGTCTGATCCAGAGGCCATGTGTGACGACGTCTGCAAAACCATCATTGCCACCGCGGTGCTGCTCTCCTTCATCGTCTCCATCCTCCTGTCCTCCTACTTCATCCATCGTTACCACAAGAACTCCCCCAAGCCCCCCATCGCCTCCGCTGAAATGACCTTCCGACGGCCTGCACAGTCCTACCCCATCAGCTACTCTGCTAACAATGTGCGCCGTGGCTCGTTGGACTCTATGGAGAACCAAGTGGCCATTGACACCTTCAAAATACCTGTAAAGGCCTTAGCTAATACGACGTTTGCCAAATTCCTGAAACTTTCCCCAAATTCCCAGCAACTTTATGTGTTAAGTGTTTACTTAATTGCTTTAACAGGAGGATCCCAAATGGGAATTTCCACGCAAAAACCTGGTGCTTGGTAAAACCTTAGGGGAAGGGGAATTTGGGAAGGTTGTCAAGGCAACTGCATTCCGGCTGAAAGGAAAGGCTGGCTACACCACAGTAGCTGTGAAAATGCTTAAAGGTAAGACTAGAGCAAACAATAGGAAAAATTATTGTCATGCAGTGAGTCAGTCCCTAGGTGTGTGCATACTGAATATACAGTAGAAGAGCTATTTTTATGATGTGACTTTTGGCCAGACCATGATCAATATAAGGTGAAGTATTTTATGAAAGTATTTCATAATTCCCTCTTTTATTTTGCAACAGACCATGCCTCACATAGTGAACTGCGTGACCTCCTGTCCGAATTCACCTTACTGAAGCAAGTCAACCATCCACACGTCATCAAGATGTTCGGAGCTTGCAGCCAGGATGGTAAGGCTTTTTAACCATCCACTCTGAGCCACTCTGGGGTCACGGACTAAAAAAGTTTGGGAACCCCTGCTCTACAGACTATCTAAAGAATATCAGTAACATTTCAACTAACTATCTACTAACCCTAACCCACCATAGGAGGGTATCAATGTTGCTGAGTAACGGTACCTTCACCAATGGAGAAGTGTGTGACATGAGAATATTGCCTTCAGATCACGTCCTTTATGGTAGCAATGCCCCGGAGGCCCAGTCTGATGAAATTATACTCAAAGTCATCATGAAGTTGTTGTACAATTAATTGTGGACCCAGTTATTAATGAAAACATGATGTCATTGCAATGCTTAACCTTACGGTGTTATACCTGGTATACTTCTGATGCATCTTTCATTCAAAACCACCAGACACTGTAGGCCCAAGTGTGTGTCCTAAAGTGGTGTGTCTCTCCATGTAGGTCCAATGTACCTGATTGTAGAATATGCCAAATTTGGGTCACTGCGCAACTTCCTGCGTGAGAGCCGAAAGGTAGGACCCAGCTACATGTCGGGCAACGATGCCAACCGCAACTCGAGCTACCTGGAGAACCCAGATGAGAGGGCACTCACCATGGGCGACCTGATCTCCTTCGCCTGGCAGATCTCCAGGGGTATGCAGTACCTGGCTGAAATGAAGGTGACTGTATAGCAATTACCTTCAAAATATTCGCTATTGGGCGTATCCTCACTTCCACTTAAGTCAAATGTTCAATTAGTCTCCAGTTGACATCAATGCATGACTCATTGAAAATGTGACTGAACTGGAAGTTAGAATTCCATGCTACACTTATCTCAATTTCAATGTGACTCAGTGTTTTGTAAAGAAAGGAGCTGAGCTTGAGTGGCTGTAAGAGTGGCTTGTATTGACTAATGTATTCCAATAGCTTGTTCACAGGGACCTCGCTGCAAGAAATGTCCTAGTTGCAGAGGGGCGTAAGATGAAGATTTCAGACTTTGGTTTGTCCCGGGACGTGTATGAGGAAGACTCTTATGTGAAGAGGAGCAAGGTAGGGGTCCCAAATGTCAAATACACAATTATAAAAAATAAAAAAAATTCTCTCAATTATATTGTTTTCGAAATTGTCTCAATTATTATAATTTTGGTAACACTTTATTTGGATAATCGATCTGTAGATGCTCAACAGCAGTGTTTCCCAATCTAGGGGTCACAAAATTTGAAAATGGGGTCGCGAGAGAAACACATTTTAAATAAATGTGAAAAGAAACTTTTTAAATACATTTAAAAAAATCGCGGTTGGTTCATAGAACCGGGGTTACGTCAGTAACCTCCCGTAGCCACTAGATGTGGTTGTAATAAACTGAGTGATTTCTGTTAAACATTGTCTGTTGCTCACTTTGTTTTACATGATGGGGTCGCAACCATTGTTGGATATCAAAATGGGGTCAAGGACCAAAATATTTTGGGAACCCCTGCTCTACAGACTATCAGTGACATTTCAACTAACTATCTACTAACCCTAACCCTATCGCCAACCCTTACCTTAACCCTTATCCTAACCCTAAACTTAACCCTTACACTAACCCTTATTCTAAACCTAACCCTAACCCGAAACCGTAACATTAGAAAGCAGTTGCTTATCAACAGATAGTTTGTTGATAGTATGAACATCTACAGATGGATAATCCAGGCTATCCAGATAAAGTGTGGCCATACATTTTTTTCAACAGGACTGACATCACAATTTCAATTCTCTTCTTTTTTGTCTCCTCTTTTCAGGGTCGAATCCCAGTTAAATGGATGGCAATAGAGTCCTTGTTTGATCACATTTACACAACACAAAGTGACGTGTGAGTACCTTTCACAATCAACTTAAAACATCTGTCATACATATGTCCATATCCAGAACCAACAATGCTTGCATGATCAAAAACCTACCTACTCAATTTCACTTGGATAAAACACACAGCAAACATCAGAGTCACTATTTCATCCATGCATTAGGTGGTGCAATTAATGTGGTGTTCTACTCTGTCTCCTGACAGCTGGTCCTTTGGTGTGCTGTTGTGGGAGATTGTGACACTGGGTGGAAACCCGTACCCAGGCATCGCCCCTGAACGCCTCTTTAACCTCCTCAAGACTGGCTACAGGATGGAGAAACCAGAGAACTGCACGGAAGAAATGTACGATTGCCACTTTACTTTACCCCAGCGTCATTGTACCCACAGTAAAACTCACTGCTACTCTATTACACACTGATAATGACATCCATGACTTGACCTACCAGCAGAAAATCAACCCCTATTCATTCTGATGTTGTAGGGATCTATTGTAAATTGTAAGCAAGCCATCCTATTAGTTTATTATAATTATATATTCTAAATTGTAGGTAAACCACCCCTTTAGTTGTTTTACCTCTGACCATACGGGGTGTATGAATGTGTTTCTGCAGGTATAATCTGATGCTTCGATGCTGGAAACAGGAGTCAGACAAAAGGCCCATATTCGCAGACATCAGTAAAGAACTGGAGAAGATGATGGTGAAAAACCGGGTAGGATCAAGCAAAACAACCAACACTCTTTCTCTGTCTAAAGTGGTCATTACACTGTTCACTGGTAGTTACAGTACACACACTGTTATAAATGAGTATGAGTAAACAGAACAAGAGTAGTTTTACAGAATGAGTAAATGAATGAGTAAACAGAACAAGAGTAGTTTTATGTCCAACAATAACTTTAACCAATATCTGGTGAACACCCCCAAAATATGGCCCCGGGCAACATGTGCACAAGTTATAATTACAATAGATAGCAGTTAGTCTTGTGTTGGAGGTAAAGAGGCCAAATATACTGTAATGTTGAGGATGCCAAATACAGTGCAAACATGTGAAGGATGTGTTTAGGATTTGGAACAGAGTACTTTTAGTACTTTTTATCTCACACACAAGTAGGAAATATATTTCTGAAATATTTTCTGTTTCCTATCAAGTGTCTGTCATTGGACCTACGATCCTAACTATGAGGTTATGTTAGGTCTTAGCTGCATGGTAGGATGTGAAAGTATTAGCATTATGATCCACATTCCTGATGTTAGTGATTAGCCATATTAGGTGTTCCTCTCCTGTTGTCAGGATTACCTGGACCTGGCGGCATCCACGCCAGCCGACGCCCTGCTGTACGACGACGCCCTCTCCGAAGAGGACACACCCCTAGTGGATTGTAATAACGCCCCTCTCCCACGAACCATTCCCTCCACATGGATTGAAAACAAGCTTTATGGTAGAATTTCCCATGCATTTACTCGATTTTAGAGACAGGATACACAAACTCTTTTTTTTGACATGTTGTGATTGGCTTCCTGTAGACCGTGTGTGACTGTGATCTAGGCATGCTTCCTGTAAAAGTCTCCCATTTCTTAGAAAATGAGAGTCAGTGGAAAAAGATCATCTTGTGTCTGATGATTACTATTTGGACCTGCTTCTGATGTACATGAAACCTGACCAAAGTAATGACACATCTGTAAATAGTAAACATTTCTATAATAACATTCCCTTATATGACATATTGTAATCCACATTCATACCCACATATGTATATGATTGTTAGGACACTCATACATTTTGGATGACATAAACATTCAAAACACATTCCAACATTCCACATTGTCTGTATTAATTTGGAAAATACTATTCAAAAACAGTTTGACATTTGAAACAGGTCCTTGCTGAATCAATCATTATCTATTTAGCTTGGATTCCAAACTGTTTTAAGTTATCTGAATTGTTTGTGTGTATATAGGCTACCTATTAAGCATATAGATTGTTTCTACAATGCTGAATAGAGAAACAGTAAGGCTTTTGAAATAAACTCTTGGATAACATAGATAAACAATACTTTCTAAAAGTATTTCATAACAAATTCCCAAACAAATCCCACTGATCCTAGGCACTTCCAGTTGATAGTTCATAAAAGTATTTAGCAATAAGATAGCTGCCAGTGACATAGTTACCATGACTAACTTGGTGTCCATGTATCCTGTTACAGTGATGCAATTATTGTATCTGCTTTATATTGAGAAAACAATTATCAATGGTGCATGAGCCAAGGAAAACATTTAGAGATCATGACATACATTATCAATAATGTACCAATAATTGTTGTGTTCTTTTTCTTTGAAATCGTATTTAATCAATCCAGTACATTTTCTCAGTTAAACTGTACAGGAACTATGGACATCATTATTGTCTGTGAAGTGATTTCTTTGTAGAATTCTAAATTGATAGCCTTATCATGTTCTTATGTCATAGTCAAACATCAGTCTATAATTCACTTCTGTCAAAAATGTAAAGGGGGAAAAAACGAGTTTCTTTTTGAGAGCCTTACTGTCTGCATTCTACTTTTTCTTTACTCAGTGCAGAAAAATGATATGTTCTCATTTTTAGGCATGTCATACCCGAACTGGCCTGAGAAGAGCCCGGTACTGCTCAACAGACTTGATGCCACTAACCCAGTCTTTACAAGATATGCCAATGATAGTGTTTATGCAAACTGGATGGCTTTGCCTTCACCCGCAAAAATTGTGGACAACCTTGATAGTTAAAAGCAAAAACTATTGTAGAAAATAAAGATTCCTAATTGGGTAGATGTGTATATTTATATAAAAACTGTACATATACAATCTAAAGTTGGTTCCCTTTTATTTCTGTTGCACGAGTATTCCAAGTTAAAACTGGGGGATTTAAAAGGTATATTTGCTGCAAAATGGCTGGAATTTCATAAACCATGCTTCAAGCAGCTCTTCGGTATGTTAATCATTACCTCAAGGTCATGTTGGTCAAGTATCATTGCATGACCGTATACCAGGTTGTATGTCAATGTTAATGTCTTTCAAGTGCCTGTGCCGCTTCTACGATAGCCTCTAATTAGTCATATGCGACTGTGAAGATCTTGTTTCCAGCCAATGAATTAAAGGGGAGTTCTGTACCATCACCTGTCCTATATCGTAGACCTGTGAGGTTAAGGTGGACAAAGTGTGGACACTGAGTTCATCCAGAAAAGCTGCAAAGTTTCTACTTGATAGAATCATGTTCTTTGAAATGTAAAAGCTGCTTTTGTCTTTCCCCTTTAACGTTTCCAAGTATACTTGCCAAAGAAAAATAAAAGAACCACGTTTAGTTGAAGACGTCTTTCTTTTACACCAAAAGTATCAAAAGTGAGTGCTACTGTGTCGTTAGGACGTGAGACTATAAAATATAAAATGTGGGAATGTCAAAACTGCAGCTTGCCATTTGATTCCTCGTAATGGCAATCTTTGTGCAACAGTTATCTATGATTTTGAAAACAAATTAATGTTATTAATTGTTATGTTGTTATTACATAATTATGTTGCAATCAATAAAAAGTTCAAATATGTGCAGTCTATTTATATTTGACAGCCTCTCCTTCTCAAATCAGCTGTAATAATGTTATAAATAATGGAAACACTGTGAATTAACCTTCTTTATTTCTAACAGGTAGATCATGACCTTTTTCAGTAACACATGCTTGGCAGAATTAGATTACCTTGTTATTTAATAAAAAAAATTTGTGTGTGTATGTTACTCTTTAAGTTCGGTTTAATGTAGTTGTCATTGGAGGAGGGCAGGGAGGGAAGTCTAACCTGAACCTCAACTTTCAATGTCTACTTCCTTGACAGACTATTGTTGTGAGACCAAATAATTATTAACCAGAACATGTGTGCAGCAGAACTGTATTATCATGATGGTAACTCAAGAATTGCACAATATAACATTATTTTAGGGGATGGAAAATGGCTTCTGTGCCATAATGAACTCCTTGATTTGCCCTGACAGAATGAGAGTGTGCTTTTAATGACAAAGTCCTATCCAAGCATTTAATTAAAGATATTTACCACTGTCATTCAGCCATTGTCTAAATAGAATATACGTGACCTAACATACGGAACTTACTGCCCAGTGTTAGAGGTTATAGCCATCCCGTCATGCAAAAGCTATATTTGTTTGCAGTAAATAAATGTACACCTTTCATGCCTTCCAAGAAATTATTGTATTTGTCACAGGCACTGAATACAACAGGTGTAGACGTTACTGTCAAATAATTACTTCAACTACACAGATTTACACATTTGAAAATTAAAAATAGTAACCCAAGAAGAAGACAATACACAAGAATTAAGCTATATAAAGGGAGTACCAATGCCAGTACAAGGTCACTGTGCAGGGGTTTGAGGTATTTGAGGTAGATACAGTTGAAGTCGGAAGTTCACATACACTTAGGATGGAGTCATTAAAACTTTTTTTTCAACCACTCCACAAATTTCTTGTTAACAAACTATAGTTTCGGCAAGTTGGTTCGGACATCTACTTTGTGCGTTGACACAAGTCATTTTTCCAACAATTGTTTACAGACAGATTATTTCACTTATAATTCCCTGTATCACAATTCCAGTGGGTCAGACGTTTACATACAGTAAGTTGACTGTGCCTTTAAAACAGCTTAGGAAATTCCAGAAAATTATGTCATGGCTTTAGAAGCTTCTGATAGGCTAATTGACATCATTTGAGTCAATTGGAGGTGTACCTGTGGATGTATTTCAAGGCCTACCTTCAAACTCAGTGCCTAATATTGAAACTTCTGACCCACTGGAATTGTGATACAGTGACATATAAATAAAAAGAATCTGTCTGTCAACAATTGTTGGAAAAATGACCTGTGTCATCCAAAAAAAATACATGAAAAATTAGTTTTAATGACTCCATCCTAAGTGTATGTAAACTTCCAACTTCAACTGTACATAAAGGCATCATGTGCTACTGCCAGCTGAGTGAAAAATATTTTTCCTTATTTATTCTTAATAAGTTATCACTCAAATCAAAGTTTGTCAATGTCTTTTCAGATGTTAAAAGCGGCCTGGATGGGAAATAAGGCACCATTTTATTTGTATTTATCCTTTATTTAACTAGGCAAGCCAGTTTAAGAACAGATTATTATTTACAATGGCCTAGGAACAGTGGGTTTGTTCAGGGTACTGGCCCAACGCTCTAACCACAAGGCTACCTGCCGCCCCTTTAGTTAAGAACAAATTCTTATTTACAATGACGGCATAAGAACAGTGGGTGAACTGCCTTGTTCAGGGGCAGAACAACAGATTTGTACCTTGTCCGCACTAGGCTACCTGCCGCCCCTTTAAATGCACTTGCATTTATTATACTTTTAATTAACTTTAATAATTGATTGATTAACTTGAGTTGTCTTTTATTAATTGCTGGCTGTGTCATACGTCTTTCACTTGTTTAAAATGTCATTAATTTTTTTATGAAGATTTCGCCTATTGCTATCTGCAAATATATTAACTTTTATTTTGAAGTAGCTACAGAAACGCTTTGGCCGCCCGGAAGTATAGTTTTTTTTCGATCAGTCCACTTTCCTCTGTGGCGTTGTTTAGCATCCCTTTTGATGTTATTGCGTTTTATTCCTTGAAAGGAGGTCTGACTATATGAGTAAGTATTTGCTAAAAATATTATTTACTGTTCGACGCAAATATTTGTTGATATATAGCTAGCTAACTAGCTAAACAACACTACCAGCTCCAATCAAGCCGTTGTTTACACGTATCTAGGTGTTAGCTAGCTTCCCAGCTAGCCAACTCTGGTTCCCTTTGTAGTTTGGTTGTTATCTATCTAGCCACAAGCTCATATAGGCTCGGCTAACGTTGTAGTGTAGCTTGTTAGCTAGCTATTTTCCTAGGGGTAGCAGTTACATAAGCAGACATTGCATTAACGTTCTCCTGGCAGCAGGATCGCGGAATTATCTTTCAAAATAATAGGCCCACTACAAAGACATCCTACACTTTGGGAAGGTAGATCTTTTTTGTCACTCCGGTGCGGTAGAACTGTTTTTCATAGCATTGCAACCACCTTTGGAAAAATAAATGGATAATTTGACGTACTTTTAATATTCATAAAAATATTTCTTTAGACAGTTTACACCAATACTGATGTGTTGAAAGCTATTGTGTAGTAGGCTATATGTAAAGAAATACACTTTTAATCAAATACAAATATTTGTAATGAAACAGGCAGGGAGCAGGTCTCGAGCCCGAGGTCTGGCGCGCTATCTACTGTGCCGCAAAAGCATGCTCGCGCGGCAGGGTGGATTTCCGCGCGTATAAACCCAGGGTCGTTACAATATGTAATTGGAATTACTCAATAGTATACAAATTTGAAATTGGTCTATTGTGCAGGACAACTGGTTTAATACAGAGTGCTGGTGACTCCTTACTCCACCCACTCCATTCACTGTATAATAAATACATATTGGCTTATAGTGAAAAAACTATTATTTGTGCCGATGTAAATGTGGGTTGGGAGTACTCAGTAGGGTCTGTAGAGTTATATGATGTCATTTCATGGGGCACTGAATAATACGGAGTGCTGCTACAGCAGAACAGAACAATGAGACAGTTATTTCCCCGGATGTATAAAGGTGAAGCGTCGGGGTTCCACTCACTACCAAATACAGTAGTGAGAGGAAGCCCAGTGGCCGGCAGTGGGGAAAGATGGACCAGATGGATTATGGCCAACATTATACACATTTTCTCATCAATTAAACATTTGATCTCAAAGTTCTCTTTTCCCAAAACTAGAATATGTTACGAACAGAGTGGACAATGTTTTGTAGACTTTACTAAGTAAGTAAAGTTAAAAAAAAATGGCATTGTTCAGAAGGAGCGCAAAGGCGAATTGAGTTACTGCACAAGCGCACTTCACAGAGTAGGCATTCCCTAACGGAAATATGCAAATGTCTGTTCGAACGGGCCAGTAGGATCTCGCTAGCTCGTGCTTGGCTCTGCCCACATCATTCCTTGTTCTGTCCACTATGACTCACTTGTTCCCATTGGAAAAGACAGACCACAGGCTATCTTGGGTTAGTTATCGAAATCTTTGGCTGCAGTGTAGCTATCTGATCATTAGCATGTGCTATTTGTATGTTAATTGCTTTGGTAGTTTCTGTCACGCCAAACTTGATTCCTCACCATCATTGGGTGTGGTGAGACCTTCTCCAAGTGAATTACTTCATTATCACAATCTGTTTGGATTTATTCCATGAATCTAAATCTTACACAGTTCACAGATAGGGTCTTTCAGGAGGTGTGTTTTGGTCTAAAAAGAGCCTAAAATGTCCACTTTCATCTTCTCAAAAATTGAGATAGAAATGTAAAAAGCATGTCAAACATCCTTCCTCCCGATGACATTTCTATGTGAGAATTACCAGAACAATGTGAGATACTAAAAATATTTGAGTTTAAATGTATTTGGCTAAGGTGTATGTAAACTTCCGACTTCAACTGTAGCCGCAAAACATGGTTAAAACTATAACTTTGATATCATGGATGGTTAGTCATTGCATCCATAGCTCTGTCTATGAGTGAGTGGTACATTTCTCCAGCAGCATCCCTCAGCTTTTTACTGAAACAAGTGTTTCTACTTATGATTGTTGCTTAAAATAAGACAGGATTTCTAATAAGACAAAGGCAAAGTAATAGTAACTTGTATTTTCTCACAAATGACAATTGGGAGACATTGACTGTATGATCCATGAGTTTAGGCATTTCTTAGTGAGCACATATTTTATGAGGAGGCAAATAAAATGTTCACACAATCGCCAAAAAAACAACACAGATTCCTGTGACTTTCAATCCAGAACCTAAGCCCTAGCGGCAAACTATTTATTTGTCAGGCCAAGCAATTGTCCTGGTGCAATTTTTTGGCACATGTTAAGGCTGACGTTGGGTTGATTTAAATGTATAAAGCCAAGATGCAGCCGGCTCATCAGCATTAGGTTAATCTAGGTTGTTAAGAGGTATGCCAGTCCATCATTGTTTTCATTGTGTCTTTGAAGCAGTTGGCTTCTCAACAAGTCACCTACCTATAATCAGTACTTGGCACCTCAGTTAGGCCATGGCAAGTGTGCATGGAAGTCAGTAGCATGAAATGGCATTTTATTACACACTGGAAGTGAACAGGGTAAGCTAAAACAGTACTCCCAACACCACATTTACATCAGCGCAAATAATATATATTTATTTGTATTTTTATATAAGCCAATATATAGTTCAAATACAGTGATTTGCTTTGTCTATCAAATGGGTGTAGTAAAAGGCCAGCAACACTCCGTATTATTCACTGCCCCATGAAATTACACCTTATATAGATTGTACAGACCCTACTGAGTACCCAACCCCTCTTTTACATCGGCACAAATAATAGATTTTTCACTATAAGCCAATATGTATTTAATATACAGTGATTTGTGTTGTGGCCTATGGAATGAGTGTGGTAAAAGGTCTGCAATACTCTGTATTATTTAGTGCCCTCATGAAATGACACTAAAGTATTCACACCCCTTGACTTTTTCCACATTTTGTTGTTACAAAATTGTATTAATTGTAATTTTCTGTCAGCGATCTACACAAAATACTTTGTAATGTCAAAGTGGAAAAATTCTAACACTTGTAAAACAAAATCATGAAAAATAAAACACTAATATATCTTGATTAGATAGGTATTCAACCCAGAGTCAATACATGTTAGAATCAACTTTGGCAGCGATTACAGTTTTGAGTCTTTCTGGGTAAGTCTCTTAAGAGCTTTCCACACCTGGATTGTGTAACATTTTTCCATTCCTTTCAAAATTCTTCAAGCTGGTTGTTGATCATTGCTAGACAACCATTTTCAGGTCTTGCCATATATTTTCAAGCAGATTTAAGACAAAACTGTAACTCGGCCACACAACATTCACACGGTGTCTTCTTGGTAAACAACTCCAGTGTAGATTTGGCCTTGTTTTAGGTTATCGTCCTGCTGAAAGGTGAATTGATCTCCCAGTGTCTAGTGGAAAGCAGACTGAACCAGGTTTTCCTCAAAGATTTTGCCTGTGCTTAACCCCATCCCGTTTCTTTTTTATCCTGAAAAACTCCCCAGTCCTTATTAACGATTACAATTGGGCTCCCAAGTGGCGCAGCGGTCTAAGGCACTGCATCTCGGTGCTAGAGGCATCACTACAGACTAGAGGTCGACCGATTATGATTTTTCAACGCCGATACCGATTATTGGAGGACCAAAAAAGCCGACACCGATTAATCGGCCAAACATCAATTACAACAATACTGAATGAACACTTATTTTAACTTAATATAATGCATCAATACAATCTATTTAGCCTCAAGTAAATAATGAAACATGTTCAATTTGGTTTAAATAATGCAAAAACAGTGTTGGAGAAGAAAGTAAAAGTGCAATATGTGCTATGTAAGAAAGCTAATGTTTCAGTTCCTTGCTCAGAACATGAGAACATATGAAAGCTGGTGGTTCCTTTTAACATGAGTCTTCAATATTCCCAGGTAAGAAGTTTTAGGTTGTAGTTATTATAGGAATTATAGGACTATTTCCCTCTATACCGTTTGTATTTCATTAACCTTTGACTATTGGATGTTCTTATAGGCACTTTAGTATTGCCAGTGTAACAGTATAGCTTCCGTCCCTCTCCTCGCTCCTCCCTGGGCTTGAACCAGCAACACAACAGTCACCATCGAAGAAGCATTACCCATGCAGAGCAAGGGGAACAACTACTAGAAGGCTCAGAGCGAGTGATGTTTGAAATGCTATTAGCGAGCGCTAACTAGCTAGCCATTTCACTTCGGTTACACCAGCCTCTTCTCGGGAGTTGATGGGCTTGAAGTCATAAACAGCGCAATGCTTGACGCACAACGAAGAGCTGCTGGAAAAACGCAAAGAAAGTGCTGTTTGAATGAATGTTTACTCGCCTGCTTCTGCCTACCACCGCTCAGTCAGATACTTAGATACTTATATGATTATATGATTATAGATTATATGCAACGCAGGACACGCCAGATAATATCTAGTAATATCAACAACCATGTGTAGTTAACTAGTGATTATGATTGATTGTTTTTTATAAGATACATTTAATGCTAGCTTGCAATTTACTGCATTCGCGTAACAGGCGTAATCTTTGTGGAGTGCAACGAGAGAGAGGCAGGTCGTTATATTGCGTTGGACAAGTTAACTGTAAGGTTGCAAGACTGGATCCCCCGAGCTGACAAGGTGAAAATCTGTCGTTCTGCCCCTGAACAAGGCAGTTAACCCACCGTTCCTAGGCCATCATTGAAAATAAGAATGTGTTCTTAACGGACTTGCCTAGTTAAATAAAAATTAAATAAAGGTGTAAAAAAAAAATTGGCGCCCAAAAATACCGATTTCCGATTGTTATGAAAACTTGAAATCGGCCCTAATTAATCGGTCGACCTCTACTACAGACACCCTGGTTCGAATCCAGGCTGTATCACAACTGGCCGTGATTGGGAGTCCCATAGGGCAGTGCACAATTGGCCCAGCGTCGTCCGGGTTTGGCCTGTGTAGGCCGTCATTGTAAATAAGAATTTGTTCTTAACTGACTTGCCTAGTTAAATAAGAAAATAAATAGCAATCTGTATTTTTAGATGGTTGTCTTAAATAGACATCTAAAAAAAAAATAGGTGCATTTGCTAAATAGCACGAGAAATCGTCATTGATTAAAATGTAATATCTTTTGAATTAGTTTTCCACCTTGCAATGTTTTGAAATGCAGGCTTTTATTTTTACCACAGGAAAGTCGTCGTTAGTCCTGCTAGCAGAATAGTAGTAGACATTGCTGCTTTGTATGACACAGCCCTGAGATCGAGTCTTAAATAAAAATCACATTGAGGGAAAATGGTTCAGAGGACAGTCTATTCTAGTTACCTCGTATAACCTAGTAAAATATCATGAAATTCAAGTTCCTCTTGAAATCATACCTAGGTCAACATTGCATTTATTTCACCAGCATTTATTTTCTTGCATAATTTGTTGTCAGCATATTGATTACTGATTTGCATTTTCTTCTAAAGGTTCTAAATACACACTGATGGAAGGAATGAAAATGGATACCACTCACAATGTAACTCCCCATCAAACAAGACACACAAGGTGTTCCTGACTTTATCTGAATGATGTGACATGAATGAACAAAATAGCTTTTTATAGCTGCACTCGAACAAACATCCAACTTGAGTTGCTAATATAACTTGTTAATTAAAGGGAACTTTTGAACAATCCTAGAATATGCATTGGGCCTAATTCTGTACATCTTAAAGTAGATTTCCCTGACGTTGAAGGGGAATGCAGACTTGTCGCCCATAGACTGCATGCGAGTGTGATGCCCAGGCGAAGCTTGCCGCTGCAGGGCCGGATGCGCTGGATGCTCCTGGGGCTCTTCCTGTTGCTGGTCCTCCTCCTCTTTGCTTACCTGCTGGAGTGCACTCCCCCAGCTGATGTTAGCCTGGTCCTGCCTGGCCTGGGAGGGGAGTCCCATGGAAAGGAGTACTACCAGGCACTGCTGCAAGAGCAGGAGGAGCGCTACCTCAGCCGCTCCGCCAGCCTCAAGCGGCAGATCGCCCAACTCAAGCAGGAGCTCCAGGAGATGAGTGAGAAACTCAAGGCCCTGCAGGACAGAAAGGAAGGTCCCGGGGTCCAGGGGCTTGTTGAAACCAAGGACCAGGAGCCTGGGGATCTTCTCGAATTCCTCCACACCCAGATCGACAAAGCCGAGGTGAACACGGGAGCACGACTGCCCAGCGAGTACGCCCTGGTCCCCTTTGAGAGCTTCACCTCTAGTAAGGTGTATCAGCTGGAGATGGGGCTGACCAGGCACCCAGAGGAGAAGCCTGTGCGGAAGGACCGCAGGGATGAGCTGGTGGAGGTCATTGAGGCAGCCCTGGACGTCATAAACAACCCAGATGAGGAGGATGGCCAGGAGGATGATGTGCCCATGCAGAGGCAGACCTACACCGAGAGCCACTTTACTGAGGGTAAGAGCGCTATACTGGGGTAATGTATAACAGTGGTTCTCAACCTGATCCTCGGGCCCCCCCCCCAGCCACTCCACATATTATTTATTCCACTACCAGCATGGCTGATTTAATTATGGGTCTGATGATAGATGACTAATTAAATCAGATGTGCTAGTGCTGCCACATACACTGAGTGTACAAAATATTAGGAACACCTGCTCTTTCTATGATAGACTGACCAGGTGAATCCAGGTGACAAAAAATGGAAGTGCCTTTGAACAAGGTATGGTAGTAGGTGCCAGGCACACCAGTTTGAGTGTCAAGAACTTCAACGCTGCTGGGATTTTCAAGCTCAACTGTTTCCCGTTTGTATCAAGAATGATCCACCAACCAAAGGACATCCAACCAACTTCACACTGTGGGAAGCATTGGAGTCAACATGGGCCAGCTTCCCCATGGAACACTTTTGACATCTTGTAGTGTCCATGCCCCCAACAAATTGAGGCTGTTCTGAGGGCAAAGGGGGATGCAACTCAAAATTAGGAAGGTGTTCCTAGTGTTTTGTACACTCTGGGGATGTGGAGCGGCTGAGGGCCAGCATTGGAACCCCTGATGCAGATTACTATCTGCTTGTTTCATGCAAGCAAAAGTGTAATCTAGCCTGTAAAGTTGAACAATATTTGTTCCCTATGTTTGACAAAACTGATGTTTCCCCTTTATGTGGGCAGGGCTGTACAGAACAGAACGGGACAAGGGCACACTCTACGAGCTCTTCTTTGCAAAAGAGGACTCCGACAACTTCAGCCATGTCACTCTTTTCCGTCCTTTTGGTCCTTTAATGAAAGTCAGAAGCACGTCTGTAGAAACAACTGGAGTCATCATCAATATCATTGTGCCGTTGGCAGGCAGAACAGAGGCATTCTCACAGTTCCTACACAACTTCAGGTTAGTGGTGGTGAGTCACGTGAAAAGGGCAATATGCAGCCTATGCCTAGTATTTGTGAAGATTGCGGTAACAGTTTTTTTTGTTTGCAGGGAAGTGTGTATAGAACACGATAGGCGAGTGCATCTTACAGTGGTCTACTTTGGACAAGAGGGCTTACAAGAGGTGAAGTCTTACTTGGAAAAAATGTCCAGGTTGGTTGTCTTTTAATATGAAAGAAAGGATTTATGTGATTTTACTGCTGTACATTTCTTACTTGTCCATATGTTATGTTATTTTCTAGTCAAGACATCAAGGAAGGAATCTACCCAATGTTTTGAGTTGCTTGGTTGAGTGTGACTGACTGATGTTACCCCTGGCTCTATAGAAAAGGGAGTTTCGGGCTCAAACAACACCTCTATTTAAATGGCATTGCTGGTTTTTAGGGAGGCAAGCTTTTCCAACTACACACTTATCCCAGTGGACGAGGAGTTTTCCAGAGGCAGGGGTCTTGACATCGGTGCCCATACCTGGAAGAAGGGTGACGTATTGATGTTCTTCTGTGATGTGGATATCTACTTCACACTGGACTATCTCAACACCTGCCGTCTTCACACCGCTCCAAGTAGGTGCCTTCTACCAAAACATTAGCCTACACATCCATGTTTCCTAATCTCTAATTATGAGTACTTAATGCAGGTGGTGTGACTTTTTTCTAAACATGTACTATATACATTTTGGATGTAATTTATACCAAAATATACTATATGTAAAACCCATCCCTTTTTGTGTTTTTTTTCTTGTAGACAAGAGAGTCTTTTATCCGGTGGTTTTCAGTTTGTATAATCCTGCCATAGTCTATGGAAATCTGGAGCTGGCTCCCCCCATTGAAAGTCAACTTGTAAGTACCTGAAAAAATAGTGTATGTATGTACAGTTGAAGTCGGAGGTTTACATACACTTTAGTCAAATACATTTAAACTCAGTTTTTCTCAATTCCTGACATTTATTCTGAGTGGTCAGTTAGGATCACCACTTTATTTTAAAATGTTAAATGTCAGAATAATAGTAGAGAGTGATTTATTTCAGATTTTATTTATTTCATCACATTCCCAGCGGGTCAGAAGTTTACATACTCAATTAGTATTTGGTAGCGTTGCCTTTAAATTGTTTAACTTGGGTCAAATGTGTCGGGTAGCCTCCCACAATAAATTGGGTGAATTTTGTCCCATTCCTCCTGACAGAGCTGATGTAATTGAGTCAGGTTTGTAGGCCTCCTTGCTCACACATGCTTTTTCAGTTCTACCCACAATTTTTCTATAGGATTGAGGTCAGGGCTTTGTGATGGCCTCTCCAATACCTTGACTATGTTGTCCTTAAGCCACATCATTTCCCTTCCTCATGGAGCCATCTATTTTGTGAAATGCACCAGTCCCTCCTGCAGCAAAGCACCCCCACAACATACAGTTGGGATGGTGTTCTTCAGCCTCCCCCTTTTTGCTCCAAACATAACGATGGTCATTATGGCCAAACAGTTCTATTTTTGTTTCATCAGACCAGAGGACATTTCTCCAAAAAGTACGATCTTTGTCCCCATGTGCAGTTGCAAACCGTAGTCTGGCTTTTTCTATGGCCGTTTTGGAGCAGTGGCTTCTTCCTTGCTGAGCGGCCTTTCAGTTTATGTCGATATAGGACTAGTTTTACTGTGGATATAGATACTTTTGTACCTGTTTCGTCCAGCATTTTAACAAGGTCCTTTGCTGTTCTGGGATTGATTTTCAATTTTCGCACCAAAGTACGTTCATCTCTAGGAGACACGTCTCCTTTCTGAGTGGTATGACAGCTGCGTGGTCCCATGGTGTTTATAATGGCACACTATTGTTTGTACAGACGAACGTGGTACCCTCAGGCGTTTGGCAATTGCTTCCAGCAGAGTTTTTGAGTAATTGCTGCAAAAGGTGGCTCTGCAAAGTATTGGCTTTTGGAATAGCATTCATGGAATAGCATTCGTTTCTCAGAACAAGAATAGACTTTCAGAAGAAAGTCTTTGTTTCTAACCATTTTGAGCTGTAATCAAAAGCACAGATGCTTACGCTCCACATACTCAACTAGTCTAAAGGACAGTTTTATTGCTTCTTTAATCAGTGCAACAGTTTTCAGCTGTGCTAACATAATTGCAAAAGGGTTTTCTAATGATCAATTAGCCTTTTAAAATGATAAACTTGGATTAGCTAACACAACGTGCCATTGGAACACAGGAGTGATGGTTGCTGATAATGGGCCTCTGTATGCCTATGTAGATATTCCATAAAAAATCAGCTGTTTCCAGCTACAAAAGTCATTTACAACATTAGCAACATCTACACTGTATTTCTGATCAATTTATGTTATTTAAATGGAGAGAAAATGTGCTTTTCTTTCAAAACAAGACATTTCTAAGTGGCCCCAAACTTACACACACACACACACACAATACCAGTCAAAAGTTTGGACACCTACTTATTTTTATTATTTTCTACATTGTAGAATAATAGTGAAGACATCAAAACTATTAAATAACACATATGGAATCATGTAGTAACCAAAAAAGTGTTACTCATATAAAATATGTTTTGATTTGTTTACAGTGAGGGAAAAAAAGTATTTGATCCCCTGCTGATTTTGTACGTTTGCCCACTGACAAAGAAATGATCAGTCTATAATTTTAATGGTAGGTTTATTTGAACAGGGAGAGACAGAATAACAAAGAAATCCAGAAAAGCACATGTCAAAAATGTTATATATTGATTTGCATTTTAATGAGGGAAATAAGTATTTGACCCCCTCTCAATCAGAAAGATTTCTGGCTCCCAGGTGTCTTTTATACAGGTAACGAGCTGAGATTAGGAGCACACTCTTAAAAGGAGTGCTCCTAATCTCAGTTTGCTTCTGTGGACAGGTGTCTTTTATGCAATCAATCAGATTCCAAACTCTCCACCATGGCCAAGATCAAAGAGCTCTCCAAGGATGTCAGGGACAAGATTATAGACCTACACAAGGTTGGAATGGGCTACAAGACCATCGCCAAGCAGCTTGGTGAGAAGGTGACAACAGTTGGTGCGATTATTCGCAAATGGAAGAAACGCAAAAGAACTGTCAATCTCCCTCGGCCTGGGGCTCCATGCAAGATCTCACCTCGTGGAGTTGCTATGATCATGAGAACAGTGAGGAATCAGCCCAGAACTACACGGGAGGATCTTGTCAATGATCAAGGCA
Source organism: Oncorhynchus masou masou (assembly GCF_036934945.1). Lineage (NCBI taxonomy): Eukaryota > Metazoa > Chordata > Actinopteri > Salmoniformes > Salmonidae > Oncorhynchus > Oncorhynchus masou. The sequence goes on from NC_088235.1 coordinate 64,784,249, forward strand.
GCTGGGACCATAGTCACCAAGAAAACAATTGGTAACACACTACGCTGTGAAGGACGGAAATCCTGCAGCGCCCGCAAGGTCTCCCTGCTCAAGAAAGCACATATACATGCCCTTCTGAAGTTTGCCAATGAACATCTGAATGATTCAGAGGACAACTGGGTGAAAGTGTTGTGGTCGGATGAGACCAAAATGGAGCTCTTTGGCATCAACTCAACTCGCCGTGTTTGGAGGAGGATGAATGCTGCCTATGACCCCAAGAACACCATACCCACCGTCAAACATGGAGGTGGAAACATTATGCCTTGAGGGTGTTTTTGGGGGTGGGACAGGACAACTTTGCTGCATCAAAGGGACAATGGACGGGGCCATGTACCATCAAATCTTGGGTGAGAACCTCCTTCCCTCCGCCAAGGCATTGAAAATGGGTCGTGGATCGGTATTCCAGCATGACAATGACCCCAAACACACAGCCAAGGCAACAAAGTGGCTCAAGAAGAAGCACATTAAGGTCCTGGAGTGGCCTGGCCAGTCTCCAGACCTTAATCCCATAGAAAATCTGTGGAGGGAGCTGAAGATTTGAGTTGCCAAACGTCAGTCTCGAAACCTTAATGACTTGGAGAAGATCTGCAAAGAGGAGCGGGACTAAATCCCTCCTGAGATGTGTGCAAACCTGGTGGCCAACTACAAGAAACGTCTAACCTCTGTGATCGCCAACAAGGGTTTTTCCACCAAGTACTAAGTCATGTTTTGCAGAGGGGTCAAATACACTGCTCAAAAAAATAAAGGGAACACTAAAATAACACATCCTAGATCTGAATGAATGATATATTCTTATTAAATACTTTTTTCTTTACATAGTTGAATGTGCTGACAACAAAATCACTCACAAATTATCAATGGAAATCAAATTTATCAACCCATGGAGGTCTGGATTTAGAGTCACACTCAAAATTAAAATGGAAAACCACACTACAGGCTGATCCAACTTTGATGTAATGTCCTTAAAACAAGTCAAAATGAGGCTCAGTAGTGTGTGTGGCCTCCACGTGCCTGTATGACCTTCCTACAACGCCTGGGCATGCTCCTGATGAGGTGGCGGATGGTCTCCTGAGGGATCTCCTCCTAGACCTGGACTAAAGCTTCCATGGAGCGAGACATGATGTCCCAGATGTGCTCAATTGGATTCAGGTCTGGGGAACGGGTGGACCAGTCCATAGCATCAATTCCTTCCTCTTGCAGGAACTGCTGACACATTCCAGCCACATGAGGTCTAGTATTGTCTTGCATTAGGAGGAACCCAGGGCCAACCGCACCAGCCTATGGTCTCACAAGGGGTCTGAGGATCTCATCTCGGTACCTAATGGCAGTCAGGCTACCTCTAGCGAACACATAGAGGGCTGTGCGGCCCCCCAAAGAAATGCCACCCCACACCATGACTGACCCACCGCCAAACCGGTCATGCTGGAGGATGTTGCAGGCAGCAGAACGTTCTCCACGGCATCTCCAGACTCTGTCACGTGCTCAGTGTGAACCTGCTTTCATCTGTGAAGAGCACAGGGTGCCAGTGGCGAATTTGCCAATCTGGAAGCATAGGAACTGAGAAGGGGTCTGTGGTCACCACCTGCAAAACCACTCCTTTAGCTAATTGCCTATAATTTCAACCTGTTGTCTATTCCACTTGCACAACAGCATGTGAAATTTATTGTCAAACATTGTTGCTTCCAACGTGGACAGTTTGATTTCACAGTGATTGACTTGGAGTTACATTGTGTTGTTTAAGTGTTCCCTTTATTTTTTTGAGCAGGGTACTTATTTCCCTCATTAAAATTGCAAATCAATTTATAAAATTTTTGACATGTTTTTCTGGATTGTTTTGTTGTTATTGTCTCTCACTGTTCAAATAAACCTACCATTAAAATTATAGACTGATCATTTCTTTGTCAGTGGGCAAATGTACAAAATCAGCAGGGGATCAAATACTTTCCCCCCCCTCACTATCCTCAAAGTCGCCACACTTTGCATTGATGACAGCTTTTCACAGTTTGCATTCTCTCAACCAGATTCATGAGGTAGTCACCTGAAATGTTTTTCAATTGACAGGTGTACCTTGTTAAAAGTTTGTATGTGGAATTTATTTCCTTAATGCGTTTGAGCCAATCAGTTGTGTTGTGACAAGGTAGGGGTGGTTTACAGAAGTAGCCCTATTTGGTAAAAGACCAAGTCCATATTATGGCAAGAACAGCTCAAATAAGCAAAGAGAAACAACAGTCCATAATTACTTTAAGACATGAAGGTCAGTCAATTAGGAACATTTCAAGAACTTTGAAAGGTTCTTCAAGTGCAGTTACAAAAACCATCCAGCGCTATGATGAAACTGGCTCTCATGAGGACCGCCACAGGAAAGGAAGACCCAGAGTTACCTCTGCAGTAGAGGATAAGTTCATTAGAGTTACCAGCCTCAGAAATCTGAAATGAACTGCACCTCAGATTGCAGCCTAAATAAATGCCTCACGGAGTTCAAGTAACAGACACATCTCAACATCAACTGTTCACAGGAGACTGTATCAAGCCTTCATGGTTGAATTGCTGCAAAGAAAGCACTACTAAAGGATTCCAATAAGAAGATACTTGCTTGGGCCAAGAAACACACCAATGGACATTAGACCGGTGGATATCTGTCCTTTGGTGTGATGAGTCCAAATTTTAGATTTTTGGTTCCAACCACCGTGTCTTTGTGAGACACAGAGTAGGTGAACGGATGATCTCTGTGTAGTTCCCAACGTGAAGCATGCAGGAGCTGGTGTGATGGTGCTTTGCTGGTGACACTGTCTGGGATTTATTTAGAATTCAAGGCACACTTAACCAACATGGCTACCACAGCATTTTGCAGCGATACACCATCCCATCTGATTTGCGCTTAGTGGGACTAGCATTTGTGTTTCAACAGGACTATGACCCAAAACACACCTCCAAGCTGTGTAAGGGCTATTTGACCAAGAAGGAGAGTGATGGAGTGCTGCATCAGATGACCTGGCCTCCACAATCACCCGACCTCAACCCAATTGAGATGGATTGGGATGAGTTGGACCACAGAGTGAAGGAAAAGCAGCCAACAAGTGTTAAGCATATGTGGGAGCTCCTTTAAGACTGTTGGAAAAGCATTCCAGGTGACTACCTCATGAAGCTGGTTGAGAGAATGCCAAGAGTATGCAAAGCTGTCATTTGTTTAACACATTTAGTTACTACATGATATTTCATAGTTTTTATGTCTTCACTAGTATTCAATAATGTAGAAAATAGTACAAATAAAGAAAAACTCTGGAATGAGTAGGTGTGTTCAAAACTTTGACTGGTACTGTCTATATATATATTTGATTTAATTGTAACTTAATGTTGACATTATTCAACTCGCCAATGACAAGTGTACTTTCTGTATAGATTCACAAGAAAGATGCTGGATTCTGGAGAGATTTTGGCTTTGGAATGACATGTCAGTACCGTTCGGACTTCCTCAATATAGGTAAGCAGTGTTGACTGATAAGTATTGTTATGTGTGCTTGCTACATATTTTTACTGTGGCAATTATATTCTACCCCTCAATTGTATTTTCTAGGAGGTTTTGACCTGGAAGTGAAAGGTTGGGGTGTGGAAGATGTCCACTTGTACAGGAAGTACCTGCGGAGCGACCTGATTGTGACACGTACACCGGTATCTGGCCTCTTCCACCTGTGGCACGAGAAGCAGTGTGCAGACGAGCTGACTCCAGAACAGTATCGCATGTGCATCCAGTCCAAAGCCATGAACGAGGCTTCCCATTCCCACCTGGGCATGCTGGTGTTCCGCGAGGAGATCGAGAATCACCTCCGCAAGCAGGCCTACAAGACCCAGAGCAATACTGAAAACTGAATGGCTTTTCGTTAGGCGGCCATCTTGGGTACTCTAAATCAGAACTCCTCGCATTTTTTTATTTTAAATATAAATACAAGAACTGCGGTACACATGTCGTTACTAATATGATTAAAACCAGTTTACACAAAATCTTGTTACATTTCACAGCTCAGCTAAAGACACCTATGAATGTACAAAAATGGATGTTAGTAAATGTGAAGTGTCAACTTAAACATTTCAAGAGACTGAGAATGGCACTACCTGTGTCAACACAAAAAGGCTAATGAAACATCTTTGAAGCTGGGGAAACTTGCATAACCTATCATTAGCAAGTCAAGGCAATGTTCTTGCCTGTGAGGTCAAGCAATCAATGGACAAGTGGTGTTTTTTTTTTAAATCGCTACTATAACCTGTTCACTCTATAGCCATATTGTTTAATTTGTGTAAAAATATCAAGCTTGGTTAAGTTGTACAGTGACTTAAAAAAAGGGACCTTTCTATGTTAGAATATGATTTGTTCAAAGGAACCATCAGTCAGAGGCAGTGTTCATCAGCATCGAAAAAGGTTTATCCTATCAGCGTTTATTTGGAAATGTACCAAAATCTACAGATCGGACTGGATTGAAGAAGCAATTGAAACAATGCTTTTCAAAAAAGCATGCAGCACATTCATAATTTGCACAAGTGTCATTCTTCGTACATTTCTTGATTTATTCTCTGAGGATGATTCACAGTATTATTTCATTAAATTGAGCCTTGCAGCCAATCAATGCCCGTTAAATCTTGAATGGAATAATGTATAAATAGTTATTTTTTGCAGCCAGGGATGTCATACTTGTCTGAATATGTGCCTATTAACTGGAGATGAGGATATTAAAGATACTTTTATATATATAGTGTATATGGACACCTCTTCAAATTAGTGGATTTGGCTATTTCATTGCTGACAGGTGTATAAAATCGAGCACACCGCCATGCAATCTCCATAGACAAACATTGGCAGTAGAATGGCCTTAAAGAAGAGCTCAAGGACTTTCAAAGTGGCACCGTCATAGGATGCCACCTTTCCAGAGAGTCGGTTTGTCAAATTTCTACCCTGCTAGAGCTGCCCCGGTCAACTGTAAGTGATGTTATTGTGAAGTGGCAAAGTCTAGGATCAACAACGCCTCAGCCGCAAAGTGGTAGGCCACACAAACTCACAGAACGGGACCGCCGAGTGGCATGTAAAAAAAGAAATCCACTCTACCGAGTTCCAAACTGCCTTTGGAAGCAAACGTCAGCACAAGAACTGTTCGTTGGGAGCTTTATGAAATGGGTTTCCATGGCCGAGCAGCCATACACAAGCCTAAGATCACCGTTCGCAATGCCAAGCGTCGGCTGGCGTGGTGTAAAGCTTGCCACCATTGGACTCTGGAGTAGACAAATCTGGGTCTAGTGGATGCAAGGAGAACGCTACTTGCACCATTCATGGAGGAGGAATAGAGATTTGGTGCTGTATTTCATTGGTTTCATTAGACTATTCTGTGCTTCCAACTTCATAGCAACAGTTTGGGGAAGGCCCTTTCCTGTTTTAGCATGACAATGCCCCCAGGCGCAAGGCCTCACTAATGCTCGTGGCTGAATGGAAGAAAGTCTCTGCAATGTTCCAACATCTAATGGAAATCCTTGCCAGAAGAGTGGTGGCTGTTATAGCAAAGGGTGGACCAACTCCATATTAATATCCATGACTTTGGAATGAGATGTTTGACAAGCAGGTGTCCACATAGTTTTGGTAATGTAGAATACTAAATATTCCTCCTGAGGCTATTGATACAGTTATGAGACAATGTTTGCAGCCATTCATATCGTTATCATTGCCATACTTGTATGTTTTGAAATGGTCTAATCTTTATTAATAAAAAGAAAAACATGAACTACCCATTCCAGTGTAAAAAATAAATAAATGGTAGCTTAGGCTTTTATATGTAGGTGCAAGCAAAATGTTTGACTTATTTTTGTGATTTCAAATGGATAGCAGGTAACAGGGTTGCAAACGTACTTTATTGAACGACCGATTGGATCCCATTGTGATTATGCTGGCCCAAAGGGCAGTTATATATTTTTAATTTCACCTTTATTTAACCAGGTAGGCAAGTTGTGAACAAGTTCTCATTTACAACTGCGACCTGGGCAAGATAAAGCAAAGCAGTTCGACACAAGAGTTATTATACATGGAGTAAAACAAACATACAGTCAATAATACAGTAGAAAAATAAGTCTATATACAATGTGAGCAAATGAGGTGAGATAAGGGAGGTAAAGGCAATAAATAGGCCATGGTGGCGATGTAAATACAATATAGCAATTATAACACTGGAATGGTAAATTTGACAGTAGATGAGTGTGCAAAGTAGAAATACTGGGGTGCAAAGGAGCAAAATAAATAAATACTGTAGGGGAAGAGGTAGTTGTTTGGGCTATTTATAGATGGGCTATGTACAGGTGCAGTGATCTATGAGCTGATCTGACAGCTGGTGCTTAAAGCTAGTGAGGGAGATAAGTGTTTCCAGTTTGAGATTTTTGTAGTTCGTTCCAGTCATTGACAGCAGAGAACTGGAAGGAGAGGTGGCTAAAGGAGGAATTGGCTTTGGGGGTGACAAGTGAGATATACCTGCTGGAACGCGTGCTTCTAGTGGGTGCAGCTATGGTGACCAGTGAGCAGAGAAAACTGAACTTTACCTAGCAGGGTCTTGTATATGACCTGGAACCAGTGGGTTTGGCGACAAGTATGAAGCGAGGGTCAGCCAACGAGAGTGTACAGGTCGCAGTGGTGGGTAGTATATGGGGCTTTGGTGACAAAACGGATGGCACTGTGATAGACTGCATCCAATTTGCTGAGTAGAGTGTTGCAGGCTATTTTGTAAATGACACCGCCGAAGCCAAGGATCTGTATGATGGTCAGTTTTACGAGGGTATGTCTGGCAGCATGAGTGAAGGATGCTTTGTTGCGAAATAGGAAGGCAAATCTAGATTTAATTTTGGATTAGAGATGTTTTATGCGAGTCTGGAAGGATAGTTTAGTCTAACCAGACACCTAGGTATTTGTAGTTGTCAACATATTCTAAGTCAGAACCGTCCAGAAGAGTGATGCTGGACGGGCGGGCAGGTACAAGCAGCAATCGGTTGAAGAGCATGCATTTCGTTTTACATGTATTTTAGAGCAGTTGGAGGCCACTGAAGGAGAGTTGTATATGGATTATGGTTTGCAATTTTAGATTGTCACACACATTGATCAGGTCACATCCACTAATCGGGAGCAAACGTCTGTCAAAGGCTGAGGAATCGTGTCATTCAGTACAAACCGTCACGCAATGTTGAAGCGAACTGAATTGCAATCCAGGTTACACAGTAACTTTTTTTGTATCACACGAGTCCTCATGACAGCCTTTGAATTAAAAAAAGCGTATTTCCTCATTAAAACATTGCTCTCTCTCCATATATAAAAAAATTGGTTTCCAGTCTTTTGGTTCTTGAAAGCCTCGGAACTCAGGAAATGATTGAAAAGCTTAACTGACCCTCTTTTCACTCCAATCCATTCAAGTAGTAGTGCTGCCCGATTTGTGCTTTTTGGAGGTCGGTTCGGTTTTAGTTCGTTTAAAAAAATTTCACGTTTTTCGATTTCAATAGACAAAAATGATTATTTAATTTGAATGCAAATTACAAAGCCTAAAATAGAGTTCTCTATTCTCCCCATACTGTAACGTTGCTGTCTTTAGTTATCGTATTTAGCTAAGCTAGCCTGCCCAAGTATGCAGCAGCGCTGTCGGGCAATAATTTTGCTAGTAAAAAAAAAAAAAACAAAATTTTTTTTGCTAGTTTTTCAAAGTAGTTAACGCATACTTTCACGAACCGTCTATATGCCTCGTTCCCATCGTGTTGTGTACATTTCTCTCACCCGGTGGCTTATGCGGTCGGTGTGTATCAAACTGAACATAGCAGTCATAAGTGTATCCATCTCTACGAGCCGGAAAAGAACCGGCACAGTGGATTATGGTCGTTGCTATTAATTATCACGTTTGTACCCTGAACTATGTTGAATATTTGCTTAATGAAAACTACAACTCCCTTCAGCCCAGTGTCCCATATAGTTCTCCACTTAACTTCTCTCGTGAATGATTTACAGAAACAGCGAGTTGGGCTCACCAAAAAAAAATATAGATTCAAATACTTGAAATGACGTCTGTCAATTAGTTGTTTAATAACCGGTTAAATCGCTCATCACCAAAGTAGTTACACAAACCTTTGTATATTTAAGCACACTAAGGTAATGGAGGAACCCTGGTTTTTGAAGCAGAAAGTAAAAGCAGTCTTCTATTTCGACCCAGATTTAAGGAGGATATGTGGAAGTCTACTTGTGCAATTTAATACGGTTTTTAACAATCAGCGATAAAAATACAACATAAAAGCACTGAAGACTGAAAATAAGTCAAGTAATGTGAAAGTAAAATGGTTTATTGCACAACTATTTTTAAACAAAATAAAAAACGTGAGGTAAATATTTCATTTGCAGTTTATGTGATTTCTCTTGTATATGTTCCATTTGGTGATTCCATATTGTTCAGCAAGCAAACTCCATGCAAACCTCACCAGTTCTAGAATTTAGGCTATAAAAATGTAATTTCAAACAAGTGGTTTTGGAATCCACTAATTTGATCTAGTTAATTTAAGACAAATGGTATATTACAAGCGTATTCATCTTCATACAATAGACTATGAGAATATACAAAAGGAAAATTAATATTAACAAGAAGCATAGAAGCATGTATAAAATTAAAAAGCATTTACATGGCCAAACCTGATGGGGAGATAAACAGTATGAGGGTTTTAGAAAGGTGTATTATTCACTCTAATCAACCTGGTGGAACCAGCCTGATAGCTGTGTTCACCATTCCATTTAACTTACGTGCAGTGAAAGAGAATGGTAAACGTAGCAACCAGGCTGGTTCCACCAGGCTACCAATCTATTGCATCAGTGTAGAATCTGTTCTGGGTATATCCCCATGGTCATGTAAATCTCTTTTAGGAGTAGTAGGGCTGTGTCTTCAGACTCCCTGCAAAAAGAAAGGCACAAGTAAATCACTACAGACTGAATTATTTGTCAAACAGAATACATCAACTTAAAATAGATCAGCTGTGTAGAGAAGACAAACAATCCAAGCCATGGAGTGGGTTTCAGCCACAGATTCAAAACTCTTCAGCAGTAGACTCAAAATCGGTATTAGTGGCTATTTAGAATAAAACATTATATGGCTAAATCTTGGCTAACTTTTAATACAGAAGCTACAAACAACCACACACACACACGTATAACCTCATGTGGAGCGCCCAAGAGGCAGAATGATACGAGTGGCTGATCCAGCCAAGGCCCACATTAAAAGTATTCAACAGTGCACATTAGTCACCATTTCCACCTTGATGTAAAAGTGCCAGAACCGATTTTCATACCAGTAGCACAAGTGACTCTGCAGGGCGAAAAGGTACTCGTTGAAGCTCTCGATGGGCTTCTCCTGTAAGACGTAGTCGATGCGGTTTCCCCCGTTCAGCATTCCTATTGTCATCTGGGCCTCCTCTTCTCTCAGCAGCTCAGGACTCTCCACTGTCCTGTGTTCTGCAACTAACCACATTTTTTACAAGTTAACATTTTTACCCCCACTATACAAATAAACCAAAATATCAATATTTCATTACTTATTTAAATCACTGTGCCCTTATGTTCACCATCGCTGCGTGCATGCTTCTCCTCCTCCTCCTTGATCTGATTGGCCACCATGGCGAGCTCGGCCGTCAGCTGGGCGTTGGTGGTGTGAGCGCGGGCAAAGTCGTTGAGGGTCTGCCAGGCACTCCTCAGGGAGCTGATGAAGCCATGCTTGAGGTCTGAACCCATGCGGGACAGACTCTCCTTCAGCTCTGCCATACACAAACAATCCATCATGTAAACCCCTCACAGTGGTTATTCTAAAACAAATTACACGTGGGAACCAATGGTTGACAATGGTAGGCTAAAAAATAGAAAATAAATATGAGGATAAAATTGCCAGTAGTTCCATACCAAGATGCAGCCTCTTCCTCCCTTTGTGATGTGGAATCAGAACAGGTTTCAAGTCCAGGTCTGGCAAGATCATGGGCTCAATCCTGTAAGCAACTGGGTCCAGCTAAAACAAACAGAAAGAACAATCAGATATTTTAACATTTAGAACTAAAAATAAAACTATTTGATTACACCCTTGCATATGAATGAATGTACAGTATTTGCTACCATGATGTACTTTAATTAAACACATTGGCATTAACCATGTCACAGCTCAAATGTATTTATGAAGTCATTTATGTAAACAGTTGTCACAAAGTGCTTTATAGCTGACAGTGACAATCCTATCACATACAGTATGTCATCTGCATGCACACCCATACTCCAGGAAAGATATGTCTGAGAAAGACTGGCTAACCGGATGGTAAATGTTGAAGAATCTCTTGCAGGTGGGTAGCTGGTAGTTCTCCTCGATCTTCTTCAGCCCTCGCACTGTGAGGAACATCCCTATGGGAGATCCCAGGGCAAAGAAATTCACCGGTTCAAAGTCCAGAGTGTGGTACACAACAGACACCTATGGAGCAGAACACCAACACCAGACAAGACAGTGCTTTTAGATAACTACACGGAACAAAAATATAAAACCGACATCCAACAATTTCAAAGATTCTACTGAATTAGTTCATATTAGGAAATCAATAAATGTAAATAAATGAATTAGGCCCTAATCTATGGATTTTACATGACTATGAATACAGATATGCATTTCTTGGTCACAGATACCTTAAAAAAAAAAAGTTGGGGCGTGGATCAGAAAACCAGTCTGTATCTGGTGACAACCATTTGCCTCATGCAGCGCAACATCTCCTTTGCATAGAGTTGATCAGGCTGTTGATTGTGGCCTCTGCAATGTTGTCCCACTCTTCATCAATGGCTGTGCGAAGTTGCAGGATATTGGCGGGAACTGGAACACGCTGTCGTACATGTTGATCAAGAGCATCCCAAATATACTCAATGGGTGACATGTCTGGTGGGCATGCTGACCATGGAAGAACTGGGACATTTTCAGCTTCCAGGTTGTTGGATCGAATCCCCGAGCTAACAAGGTAAAAATCTGTCTTTCTGCCCCTGATCAAGGCAGTTAACCCACTGTTCCCTGGGCGCCCCCGCACCCCTCTGATTCAGAGTTAAATGCAGAAGACATTTCAGTTGAAGGCATTCAGTTGTACAACTGACTATGTATCCCCCCCTTTCCATTATCATGCTGAAACATGAGGTGATGGCAGCAGATGAATGGCACGACAATGGACTTAGGATCCCGTCATGGTATCGCTGTGCATTTAAATTGCCATCGATAAAATGCAATTGTGTTCGTTGTCCGTAGCTTATGCCCATTCCATAACCCCACCGCCACAATGTTGACATCAACAAACTGCTCGCCCACATGACATCCTCAGTTTCATCAGCTGTCCGGGTGGCTGGTCTCAGACGATCCTGCCGGGAAAGAAGCCGGAGGTCCTGGGCTGCTGTGGTTACACGTGGTCTGAGGTTGTGAGGCCGATTGGTCGTACTGCCAAATCTCTCTAAAACAACGTTGGAGGCAGCTTATGGTAGAGAAATTAACATTCAATTATCTGGCAACAGCTCTGGTGGACATTCCTGCAGTTAGCATGCCAATTGCACGCCCCCTCAATGCTGTTTAATCAGCTTCTTGATATGCCACATGGGTCAGGTGGATGGATTATCTTGGCAAAGGAGAAATGCTCATTAACAGGGATGTAAACAAATGTATGCACAAAATTTGAGAATTCTATTTTTGTGGGTATGGAACCTTTCTGGGATCTTTTATTTTAGTGAATGAAACTCTTATCATGTTGCATTCATATTTTTGTTCAGTGTACTTTAGAGCCACACACCACAATTTTTTTCATGGCAAGGTATCCCTTGGGAAAGAGGTCTTCTGACCTCAATGGGACTTCCTGGATAAATAAGGGTTAAATAAAAAATGTTATGCTTTGAGGGAAAAAGGTGTCCAAATGAAAATGTATGCTTATGCATGACATTACAGAAAGGCTGTAGACTAACATCATTAGGTCAGGATTCTGATCAACGGAGGTGTAACCTCATTAGAGCTGTCAAATCGGTGAGCAGCTTCTCTTGTGGTCACTGTTACGAAACCACATCTGTCCTTATATCCCACCCGCGTTAGAAGTTCAGAACGAGAAAGTGTAGGCTATATAGAAATAATAACACTGATCATTAAATGAAAGCGATTTATATTAGCCTAATCGAGGTGTAGATTACATTACACATTCCAGTGTTCGAACGTGCAACGCGGCTGCATGGGATTTCTATTAATGCATCTTGGTGCATCCATGGCAATGTCTGCAATACGTAACACCAGGAGCCGCTTGAGGATTTGACAGCTCTAACACAGTTACACCTTCGACACCGCTGATCTGATTGAATCCTGACAGAGGTTTAGGTTTACCTGCCCAGTGCCAACATCAAAGTAGTTGTAATCCACATGGACAGAGGAGTAAGCCCCACCAACAGGAAGCTTCGTGGTGCCTGGCCCTGGGAGGTGCTCGATTGATTGGGCAGGGACAACCTCTTGACTGGCCACTTTAACTTCTGCTGCCTTCTTCTCTTGTGCTACCTGACAAAAGGAGTCCGAAGTTGAAGGCACATGAACACACGATTATGTTAAGTTGTCACTGTTTTAACCATTACTGGATTGTGTTCAGTAGGGCACACTGTAGCGAAACGTTTAGCAATAGAAAACAGAACTTTGTATTCTAAGTTCAGGTAGCACCGCCCCGTTTCAAAAATATTTCTTCCTATTGAACAAAACACTGGAGTCTGAGCGAAAAAGACAATTAAATGATCACCTGCTTAATTGCTCTTTCTTTGACAAACTTGGCTATTTTCTTCCTTGGCCCCAATGGAATGCTCATCTCTTTCAGGTCCTCAACTGTGCACATAAGCTAACAGAATATAGGAGAGAGGAAATTAGATTGCAACCACTGACTCTATGATATGGTCTAGGGAGTCATTGCAATATAATTGAATCCTTTAATTTCGGTTCCTGGGACATTTCACTCAAAAGTCAGTTATTTTCAGACCTCATATGTGGTTCTGTTCAGATAAGGCCATACCAATTCGTTTTGTAGATCCAGCTATATCTATATAGCTATATCCTTATAGCCGCAATCAAAAATGAAAAGATAAGCATAGTAAATTATATTTTCCATTATTTTGTGGGGTCGGAATCATGATTGATTTAGGCATAAAGCTGGATCTACACAACCAATGGCGAGACTCACCTAGACTTTCGAGATCTGAAAACATCTGTCAAACGTTTTATTTTGGAGTGTAATGTCTCTTTAATAGTGTGATAAGTATTGAAAGTAAATATCAATAACTGTATGGGTTCATGACAAGTAAGGAGGGTTCTTACGAAAGATTCAAGGTCAATCTTCTCCTGTTCTAAAGTGCTCTGGTACTCAGACAGGCCCAGATGTTCCAAAGCAGAAGAAAGATCGACAAACTCCTTCCCTTCCTCTTTAGGCTCCTCCTCTACAGTAGCAGGTGAAGTAGCAACAGCGGGGGATGCCACCTGCTTTAAGGAGAAGTGGGAAACTCCAGGTTATATTACTATTGTTAGACTCTCTGGTGTCACCTAAATAATGAAATAAACAATGTTTGGATAGTTATGGACCCACTACCTGTTTGGTGTCTGCAGGGTGTGCCCCATTAGCAGTTGGCATGGTTTGCAAAGGTAAGCCATTCTTCTGGTTTGACAGCAAGTCAAAAAGTATGAGAGATCCTGCAAACAAACATTCAGAGAGACCGGTTTGTCCAAATCTTTCTCACATGACTAAGCTAAAAGTATGAACACTTGGGGATGCTTTTCTTAATGCTGTGTTTAGATGGTACGAGGCAGACAGCAAACCAGATGTCATTGTTTTCAATGAGGGCACAATGGTAAATTCCATCAGCTGACACGGTATCTTTCAACTTTTGTTGTCTGCCTCGGCTTTGTTTTCTACCGGATGTTGATTTGCACTGATTGCTTACTGAAATCCCCATTGTAATGCATACAATTGCGCTAGCTTGCTTTTGCAGTCACCCTCTTTCTTGTCCTGCTATGTCGACTGGTATGACGTTTTTTGCGTCCCCCTAAACACAGCATAAACCTAGTCCTGACCTAAAAAGCACAAAAGGATTTTAATCCAGGACTAGGCTTTATCTGGGTCTGGAAATGTCCCTTGGTGTTTGGGTGTTTGTACCTAAACTATGTCCGGATACTGAAATGCCTCCTTTGAAGTCTGGGTTCCGCTGCAAGAACAGGGCATAGATCCTGTTAATCTCCAGGGCAACTGTGTCCATGATGGTCTGGCAGTAGGTGGGGCTGTTGTAGAACAGCACATCTAGGAGGGTCTCGTTAGTGAAGTGACGCAGACGACCTGTGCTGGGCAGGGTGATCTTCTTTATCCTCCTAAAACAGTAGGAAATTGATTGACACCAAATCCTTGCTTCCTCCATACTTGTTTCCTCAATTCCTCTCAAGGCACATTGGAGGAGAGGATCTAAGGTCCCTCCCTTGGACCTCTTCCTCCAATGAACTTTGAGAGAAATTGAGGAACTGAGGATAAAGGATGCATTAGCAAGTTTTTGACAGCTAGTAACATTCTGTGACACAGCCATTTGTACAAGCTTGCCACTCAGGTCAGTTACAATATAATTTCCCTATCCCACAAAGAACAGGCCCTATTCCCAAGTGTAGGAACGTCCTCAAATTCTATTAGTGTCTCCTCACTTGTCCACCCCTGTGGCATCCCCATGCAGGGCCGTGTGCCACTGAACAGGAAGGAACTCCACTCGGCTGATGACACGTTCGTCCTGCACCTTCTTAAAGTGACTCTGCAGCAGCTTCAGTGATACACTCCGGAAGTCATCCACTGTGAACACAAGGAACACACATTTTTAATACTCTATCTGGGTTGGTATGGAGTACTAAATGGATATTCAACGCAATGACATTCAATAAACGCTATTCATTATTGCTGGGCATAGTAAACAACATAACAGGAAGAACATACCATATACTATTCAGGACATAAACAAGCACATCCATTTTACAATATTATTATAGCTCTGGGAAATAGAGGCTATATGGAGAAATCACACATACCACACTCCACCATGCTCCTGAACCTCAGATCACAGACTGGACCGATGCCATGCACCATGAACACCAAGTGATCCACCTGAGGGAGCTCCCCATCGGGAACTTCGTCATGGTCATCATCGATGCCCCTCTTGACCACCCTGGGTCTGGTCTGTCCATCCTGGGTCGTACCCCACTCATCTGGCATGTCAGAGGGCTGGAATTGTACTATCACCTGTTGAAAGACATAAAAAAAGGCCTTTTCACAAACTAGAAACACAGTCATGTCTGGGTCTGCAAACAAAGTCCACTCAAAACCATGTTATTTTTCCTTACAGTCTTGATCAGTGTTCACAATTGGTAACTAACTGGTACCTAATGGTGCTTGTTGTAATGAATTCCAAAAAAACAAGTTATGGATAAGTTACTACTTTGTGATTACCATGTAATTTTAGTAAACACTTGGTAATTCTGCACTGTAAAATTAAGGCCTACCAACATACCTTTGGATTGTGCATGACAATGGTTTCCCCCGATGGGAACTCCAGCCGACGGTGCCATTGATTGGTTGACACAGCTTTCTTATATTCTCCCTACATAGAGAAGACAGCCAATCAAACAAAGCTCAGACATAACATTCACCTATCAGTCCACTCTCAGGGCTAAAACCCAACACACCACATGGTCAGTTGTATTATAATTTACGTAACAGTGAGAAAAAACCTGGGTATTGTTCATTAGGGCACACTGTAGTAAAACAGGCGTTATCAGAAGTACATCCCTTTTATGACTATTTTCCTTCATTGCGTGGCCTAATGAACAAGACCCTGGTCAATACAAGGTCCTGTTTTTTTTACGATGCAAACCTCTAGCTTCTCGCTGAACTCCTCTGAGTAGGGGATGAAGCGGCTGTCTGAGTCTCCCTTGTAGAACCAAGTGCAGCGCCGCACCTCTGTAGGTTCCTCCTCCCAGAATACAGCTGTTCGTATGCGGTCATAGAGCTGCACGTCGTAGCGCCCACCGTCTGTGCACACAATCACGTTCTCAGGGTCCGGTTGCACTAGAGGAGAATTTTTTTAAAGTAGTCTTTATTCTTTATTGTCTGTTTCTCACAGATATTTGCTTTACGTACCTGAAAATGCAGTGCGACAAGAAAAGATTCACGACAAAAAGAGAGACATGGCATATGCTTGACAACATACAATTTTATGAAAAGCAAAACAAAATGACAGACTCGTGAGATGATCAGGTCTCCGAGTGTGCATAAATTAGGGTTGTGTTTATTAGGGCATGCAACGGATAATGTTTCAAAACATTTTGAAATGGTCGCTGCACTTACAGCTTTAACAAATTGCGAGGCCTAAATAAACGAGAGCGATGAAAAGTCAACTTGGATAACGATACAATGAATGGCTCCAATGTAGTAGAAATCAGATCCTTCATCTCACCTGAATTATAGATCTCCTCCAGCTGAATGGAGTCCAGGATACTGAAGGGAAGCCAGGCGCTCTTGGACTCCACTTGTTTGCAGAAGAACCAGTGAGGCTGAACAGCCTCGTACACGTTGTATTGCATCATTTGATTGGCTGGGACCAGTGCTCCAGCCATGGCGGCATGTTGGGCCATAGGGGGAGGCCCTTGAATCTGGGTGGGGGAGGGCTGAAGAGAGAGTAAAGACATAATATATTAGCCTGATTGTCAAGCAATAAATAGCAAGAGAAACCAGTGAATGCTAACACCCTATCAGAGTGGAGTTGTTGTTTACCTTTGTGAATGTGGAGGGTGCCGATTGGAATGTTGGAGCTGGAGAGCCCATAGTGTATGGATTTTGCTGCGGCGGTGGATGGAATAGCGACTGGACCTCTGAAGCTGGCACATAGGGTTTGGCTCTGCTGCTGAGGGGTGTGTGACGGTACGGATTATAACTCTGATCGGGGGCTTGTGGAGGGGGTGGGGTCACTGTGCTCGGGGGAGGAGTGTAGCTTCCCATGGGGTTCTGATGAACGCCAGTGCCAAATGGCTGTGGCAGAGCAGGGTTGGAGTTTATTAGTGGGATAGGGGGTGTTGGGGCCATGCTGGCAACACTGGGAACAGAGGTTGGTCCCGATGTCGCGAGGGATACTGAGAGTGACGCTGGTGGTGGACATGCCGGCTGATGACCGATGGAGGCAAATGGGTCACTACTGTTCACAGGACTGGAGAAGTAGCTAAACGTGGATGGTGCTGGGGCATTTCCAGAGGCCTGGCCAAGAAAGCTGTCTTCTTCTCCGACATCTGCAGTATCTTGGAAAAACAACAGAACATTTGAGCAACTGAGTTACTGCAGTAGATTTGAACAGTACATTCATTCTAAATGTGCGCAATGTCAACAATCCAATGTGAATCCACCCTTTGAGAAACTCAACTGACTAACTAACTACATACCAACAAGGGTTCTGTTGATACGACAGTTCTGTTGACCTGACACTGCTATAGATAGCTGAGGAACGCTAAACTAAATTCTGTTATATCGAGGCGTTTTGATAACTGGTCTCACAATTTGCTAGCACCAACACTGAGTCACCATAACTCAATACATACATACAATACACACAGCTCTGGAAAAATTAATAGACCACTGCAAAATGATCAGTTTCTCTGGTTTTACTATTGAAAGGTTATGTGTTTGGGTAAAATGAACATTTCTGTTTTATACTATAAAACTGACAACATTTCTCCCAAATTCCAAATAAAAATATTGTCATTTAGAGCATTTATTTGCAGAAAATGACAACTGGTCAAAATAACAAAAGAAATAGTGTTGTCAAGACCTCAAAAAATGCAAAGAAAATAAGTTCATATTCATTTTTAAACAACACAATACTGATGTTTTAACTTAGGAAATGTTCAGAAATCAATATTTGGTGGAATAACCCTGATTTCAATCACAGTTCATGCGTCTTGGCATACCAGTCTTTTCCATTGATGTTGTGTGACTTTACGCCACTCCTGGAGCAGAAATTCAAGCAGCTTGGCTTTGTTTGATGGCTTGTAACCATCCATCTTCCTCTTGATCCCCCTCCAGAGGTTTTCAATGGGGTTCAGATCAGAGGTTGACCGATTGTTCGGCCATTCCGATTAATCGGAAATCAGTATTTTTGGACACCAATTTTGCCGATTATTATTGTTATTTTTTACTACACCTTTATTTAACTAGGCAAATCAGTTAAGAATATGTTCTTATTTTCAATGACGGCCTAGGAACGGTGGGTTAACTGCATGTTCATGGACAGAACGACAGATTTTCTCTTTGCCAGCTCGGGTGATCCAATCTTGAAACCTTACAGTTAACTAGTCCTTGTGCACTCCACAAGGAGACTGCCTGTTACGCGAATGCAGTAAGCCAAGGTAAGTTGCTAGCTAGCATTAAACTTATCTTGTAAAAAACAAATCAATCATAATCACTAGTTAACTACACATGGTTTCTGATATTATCTAGCGTGTCCTGCGTTGCATATAATCTGACTGAGCATACAAAGTATCTGACTGAGCGGTGGTAGGCAGAAGCAGGCGAGTAAACATTCATTCAAACAGCACTTTCTTTGCGTTTTGCCAGCAGCTCTTCGTTGTGCGTCAAGCATTGTGCTGTTTATGACTTCAAGCCTATCAACTCCCGAGATGAGGCTAGTGTAACCGAAGTGAAATTTCTAGCTTGTTAGTGCGCGCTAATAGCGTTTCAAACATCACTCGCTCTGAGCCTTGGAGTAGTCGTTTCCTTGCTCTGCATGGTTGCTGTAGTTGTGTTCCTGGTTCGAGCCCAGGTAGGGGCGAGAAGAGGGACGGAAGCTATACTGTTACACTGGCAATACTAAAGTGCCTATATGAACATCCAATAGTCAAAAGTTAATGAAATACAAATGGTATAGAGGGAAATAGTCCTATATTAACTACAACCTAAAACTTCTAACCTGGGAATATTGAAGACTCATGTTAAAAGGAACCACCAGCTTTCATATGTTCTCATGTTCTGAGCAAGGAACTGAAACGTTAGCTTTCTTACATGGCACATATTGCACTTTTACTTTCTTCTCCAACACTTTGCTTTTGCATTATTTAAACCAAATTGAACATGTTTCATTATTTATATGAGGCTAAATTGATTTTATTGATGTATTATATTAAGCAAAATAAGTGTTCATTCAGTATTGTTGTAATTGTCATTATTACAAAGAAAAAAATGTTGGCCGATTAATCGGTATCGGCTTTTTTGGTCCTTCAATAATCAGTATCGGCGTTGAAAAATCATGATCGGTCGACCTCTAGTTCAGATCTGGAGACTGGGCTGGCCATGACAGGGTCTTGATCTGGTGGTCCTCCATCCACACCTTGATTGACCTGGCTGTGTGGCATGGAGCATTGCGCTGCTGGAAAAAACAATCCTCAGAGTTGGGGAACATTGCCAGAGCAGAAGGAAGCAAGATTTCTTCCAGGACAACCTTGTACGTGGCTTGATTCATGAGTCCTTCACAAAGACAAATCTGCCTGGATTCCCACTTGCTGAAGCACCCCCAGATCATCACTGATCCTCTACCAAATTTCACAGTGGGTGCGAGACCTGGAGAGGCCTACAAGCCACAGTGTCTCGCACCCACTATGAAATTTGGTGGAGGATCATTTACACATTTTTTTTGTATGTTGGCTATTTAGAATTGTATAAGATTAGCCAAGCCAGTTGAATGAGAGAGGGAGAGAGACAACTGAAAACTGTATTGAAGATGCACCAGATAAACTAACTCATTTTAAATCTTCAAGGTTTCAGACTCCATTCTTCTCACCCTACCCAGGTCCCAAGGTTTAAGAGGGTGCACTACATCATGTGTGTTGGGGTTTTTCAGTTTGAACTAAAAGGGGTTTAAGAGGGTACTAGGCCTATACTTTAACATTGCAGAGCAAGTAGTCAACGTTGCATTATGAGTACCATAAATTACTATGCTTTTGGTCACTTTACCCAAAAAACAATGGGACACAGGCCATACAATGTAAACAATGTAAACCATACAATGTATTAGATATCAGGACATTTCACCATACAATGTAAACAACTACCATGCTTACATGTTTTACTACATGCAGCTAATACAAAACCATGGTATTTTCTTCTTTGTACTACCATGGTTAATTTGGGTACCATGGTAGCTAGTACAAAAAAAAGCCTGATTTTTTAGCAGCTAAATACCATGGTATTTTCCTGCCATGGTAGTGACACCATGTAAGGGTCACCACTGTTCCATAAGGTGTATCTTTATGTTTTTTTAAATCTGATTTTGCGACTTGCATGAGTTAGTTATTTGATGTGGAATAGAGTTTCATTTAGTACTGTGCGCCTCCCATTGTCTTTTCTGGACTTGGGGACTGTGAAGAGACCACTGGTTGCAAGTCTTGTGGGGTATGCATGAGTGTCTGAGCTGTGTGCTAGTAGTTTAAACAAACAGCTCGGTGCACAGAGCTCCTGTAAATGTGTATATATTTTTTGTTTTTGATAACATTTCGTTTTTATTGCATATATCTGTTGTTTTTGAGCCACGGATCTGCAGATTGACTGACAGGTTAATACTTTTTGGCTTGGCTAGCTAGCTTTTGTTTGAAAAATGCATCTGGACACAGTACCATCTTTTTTGTTTTACCTGATCTTTTGTGAACATAATTTGAGTAGTGGCATAAAGCGTGAGATGAATGGGAGATAGAGGAATACAGCATTGCTGAGTGAGAGGACTTGTAGAGAGGACGACTGACTACTATTCTAAACTTTATGTGGTGACCTTTCTGACGCCCAGAGCTGCTGAGGCGTCACCCAAGTGGTGCTACACAGAGTGGAGGAGAAGTCCAGTAACTGTAAAACTTAGGCTGGTTCCCAAACTTGCCCTCTACAAGATCATCAGCAGACTCAATCATCTACCATCCTCTGTCCAGCTCTCAGCTCAAATCAAGCTTTATTTCTACAGCACATTTCAGACATCGAATGCCGTGCAATGTGCTTCACAGTAAAAATTAAAACAAATGAATATTTACTACACAACAAGCATTAGAGGATACAAAACTAAAGAATAACAATAAAACCTGAATGACTAAAAAGCAACCTACGGAAAGAAAGCTAAAAAGGTGTGTTTTAAGATAAGTCCACAGTTTCAGCTCACCATTGGTTTCTGGTAGGCTATTCCAGATGCTGGGTGCATAGTACCTAAAGGCTGCCTCTCTATGCCTCAGTTCAAGCCATGAACAGACCCTCTCCATCTTCGGAGGATGCAGCTTTCAAAGATTTGGCCACTACTGGTTGACCCGTCATGACATATTGCTTTTTTTTTTGTGTGCTTTTGAAGCACTTTGAGATTCTACAAAAAGTGCTATAGAAATGTAATAAATTATTATCCAAAATGTCAATACGTAATACAAATACAATCTCTCCTTTGAGAGCTAAGCATCCCTCAGCTAAGCTGTAGCAACTGTTATTCTACTTATTTACCAAGCTATTAAAACAATTCCCAAAGAAATGTCCTGATATCTAATACATTGCAGAGATTTATCTACAAGTTTAAAATGTGTAATGGGCTTGTGGACAGCTAGCTCTCAAACTCTAGACGGCATTCTACCAACAGTTCTCTGCCAGCTTCGCAGCCGACTACTGCCACATGTGAACTACTACTTCTTCTATGAGGTTTAACCGCAGTTGGCATCCAATAAATGTTGCATTACCGCCACCTACTAGACTGGAGTACAACTCCCTTATACTTTATTTTTCAAGCAAATACCCTACTATCTAACACTACACTCATTTATTTTTATAATAATAAAAAGTAACCACTATTTACATCTATTTAGTCCTACCTCAGGTCAACCTGAAAGGATGGAACACCACTTAACACACCCAAATAACTCTCTGCAGCTGCCTCAGTTTTCTACAACTTAGGTTCCATCTCTGCAGTACAGTTGATAACCATTTCTATAAATACAAAAAACCCAATCTTACTTACAAATTCTTATTTTAAATGGCGGCCTAGGAACAGTTGGTTAACTGCCTGTTCAGGGAAAGAACGACAGATGTGTACCTTGTCAGCTCGGGGATTTGAACTTGCAACCTTCCGGTTACTAGTCCAACGCTCTAACCACTAGGCTACCCTGCCGCCCCTTGACCCACCTACTTTCTTCACTGCCTCAGCATATAACAACTTCTGCACTACTCTAACCCTTGAAACCTGCCCGGGCCATGTCTGATCCCCAACCCCATGGGCACCCCTACAATCAACTACTGCTTTGCCCAATGCTACAGATTTCTTTGTCTCACGTCATGTGAACTACAATCCCCACGCTGTGTTTGAACGTTTCGAAACGTCAATAATCAGCGAGAAATAATCCTTTAAATAAAAAAATATACACTTACTGTACCAGTTTTGCACAGATCAATACAGTTATGGGTGCCTCCAACCAACGAAACGACACTTACGCTACACCAGGGTTACGGTTACACACAGGTGTTCAGAACATGCTTGATAGCTAATTAGCACAGGTGTTCTCTTTTTTCGTAAACAAGCGTTGTAACATGGAGATATGGCCGTGTGGGAACACTACCCCTAACCCTATCAATGTGTGTATCAAGTTAAAAAAAGAAATATATATATATAGCTTATTTGAACGATAAAGTTCCAAAACTATACCGCCAGCAATGTATGTTCAGAGCAAGCGTCGGGGATCAAACCATTCCTGCAAAAGACACCTTTGTCCAATGACTCTTGAGTAATGTAACGGAGAGTTACGCATGATCAAGGGCTAGTTGACAGCTAACTAACCAGTAGTTAGTTGGCTAGCTAGCTGTCATGTTAGTCATTGAATTCCTAGGGGCCCTGCTGTGCCTGGCTTAGCGTTATCTTACCTCCTGATAACACCGCTGGACCACTGGCCTGGCTGACAGGAATGACAGGTAAATTGAAGTTGAACTCCGGTGCCGCAGAAAACAGTAGATTTGCGCTGGAATTCGGCACATTAATGGTTTTCCTATCAGCCATTTTCACCCCAAATTACACGTAGCAAAGCTTATTTTACTGCCGGAGCAGCATCATTTCACAACCCGGATGTCAGACGTAGTTCTCTGTGCTGGCGTTTGCACAAATTCACTGATCTGTTATACAAGTGATAAACTCAAGCCAAAAACAATACAACTACGCGGTCAAGTGTTCCTCGTTAAGTAGGCGCTGAATCTCCGCAAGCTCTTTGCCGTCTTGATGGACGGGGTACGGGAATAAATATGAGTAAGATTCAGTGCTGCCATCTACTGCTGTGGCTGAGGTACTGTAAATTTATTTTAAAAATAAAATAAAAAAGGTTAACAATGTTTCTGATTGACTTTACTCTCTAGTCGACAGCCAACATTATTAACAGAATACTTATTTAAAATGCAATAATAAATATATTCTCAAATATCCCAAAAAGAGTCTAATATCTAGTGACGCAGTTTTCCCGCCACTGTGAACCAGTGAGGTATAATGCTCGAGTGCTAAAGTTATTGAGGCATAATTATTTTTATTTTCTGTACTTTGTTTCATCAGCCCTCCAACGGATGTACTGGTAAACATTGACTTCATCTCATGATTGGATAAACAACCCCTTGAGCGTTGTCAAAGGGATGTTTGGTAAGCAAACAAATCCTGTGGAGGTGGTGCTAACGAGAATATGTTTGTTCGGGAATTTAGCTAGTTAGCTAGCCACCTCAATAGCTAACTAATGTTAGCTAGCTAGCTAGTTGGACACTTTTTCAATTTTCACCTAAAATGACAAAGCCAACTCTAACTACCTGTAGTTCTGGACCTGAAGCAAGGATATGCATATTCTTGATACCATTTGAAAGGAAACACTTGGATGTTTGGGAATGTGAAATTAATGTAGGAGAATATAACACATTAGATCTGGTAAAAGATCATACAAACTAAAAAAACATGCATTTTCTATAAAAAATGTTGTTCCATCTTTGAAATGTAAGAGAAAGGCCATACTTTAAGATATGAGTCTAGGTGTAATTTAGAATTACATTCCTGCACAATATTTTGTATCAAGTCTGTCAGGAGTTTGCCCAAATATGCCGAATTGGTCATTTGATACATTTAAGTACATAACTATAGAGATTGAGAACATACAAAAATGCTATGGTAATAAAAAAGTTTACACACTCCCAGGAATGACATACATGATGGATCATTAGCTTATACACTCACTGTCACACATCTAGATGGCGGGGTGGGTGTGAAGCCAGAGACCGCAGTGGGGTCAAACGGTAGACCCCAGTTCCTACATTTGAACATACAAATGGATTTTATCAAACAAAATTATGCTACATTTTTATCTCTGGATGACAAATCAGAGCAAGATTAGTACATTATTTACCTTCAGAGGTGAATGTATCAAACCAGTTGTTTGTTGTTGTGCACTCTCCTCAAACAATAGCTTGCTATTTTGTCACTGTAATAGCTACTGTTAATTGCAGTTAGAGATACAAGCTACTGTTAATTGCAGTTAGAGAAACAAGAGCACACGTTAGCAACAACCGTCCAGGTTTAGGGACAATGATCCAGCAGAGGCTAGCTAGCGAGTGCAAACCACAGTAAGCTAGCTAGGCGTTTGAAAAAAAAACTGATTTTTCTAGGTAAACAGACCAATAAGGCTTATCAGAGTAAACAAACGTATCAGACTGGAATGAGTTACTCAGCTTGCTTACATGGAACTGCTTTAGTCTTGTTTCAATAAACACTGGTTAATTGGGAGTTAATTTATATTTAGTGGGGAATTGTCTTTGTATTGTGATAGTTGCTGTTGTTTCTCATGATTAGTCAATACACATTGTTTACATCTCGTCTTTACAACCATAACAGCCATGTGAATTTATCCTGATCAGCATGCATAATGAGAATGTGGTTTGTCTGACCTGACCCTCTGTCCTGCAGCCCAGAGCAACTCTAACCCAGAATGGGAAGCAAAAGTGTTTGAATACTTCAAAGACTCCACAGAGTAAGGCGACTCCAGAGGAACAGAGAGCTCGCAACTTTCTGAATGCACTGTATTACTCCATATCTGTAGCGTATAGTGAGTACCCCCACTAGGGATGGGCACGGTTATTTGAATATGTGAATGGAAGTTAGTATTCAATTACTTGCAAGAGTGTTCATTTTTGAGAAAATAAAATATTTTAAAAACAATATGTAACATTGCTACAAAGCCGACAAGGATAAACCATTACATTAGACAGTTATGAGTTCACCCCATAGAAATCCATACCCGTAGCCTAGTACTTGTAGTAGGCTACAATGATCAACCATCAGGTAGGGTGTTTCATATGAATAGGGTTGTTGTAGTCAAGGACGGGGAGCGCAGCAAATTAGCCTGGCAACTCCAGCTAGCTGGCTAACTTTTTCGTGTAAGTTTTCATG
Organism: Oncorhynchus masou masou; assembly: GCF_036934945.1. Lineage (NCBI taxonomy): Eukaryota > Metazoa > Chordata > Actinopteri > Salmoniformes > Salmonidae > Oncorhynchus > Oncorhynchus masou. The sequence continues at coordinate 64,809,825 of NC_088235.1, forward strand.
TAAGGAATAAAAGTAAAGTGTTTCCATCACATTTTCAACTCTACTAGTTTTGTCACTAAAACGGTTAATTTAAAGGGAAAATGTGCTCTAGCCAACAGCTATTGGTAAACTGCAGGTAGACTAGTCTACTTGAGATTATTATGGATAATATATTTATTTGTCAAGCATCAATCATGTCACCAGAATAAAACCCTCGATATTAGAAAGGAGCATCAAGCAGACTTTACTTGCATAAAAACTGGATGGAAACATGGTTCTAGATTGTTAGGGTTGCGTCAATTCGAATCTGGTATCAGAACAAGTTAGGACACTGAGTCACTGATTGTATACTATGTACTTTTATTAGCAATAAATGGTAAATGCAATTTTCGTATATACGGGTTCGCTGTAATCCCACGCAGAACAGAGAACTGACTTGTTCCTGACAAAGTTATTCTAATATACTCTGACAGAAGTAGTTCCTGCTTCCGAGCTGGCCTGTCAGAGTAGAGGCCAAGTGTGGTTTAAATTTACTCAACCTATCGTTGATTGTTGGCGCACGAGCTTGTCCCAGCCCCTAGGCGCTCCAGTTGATAGATGTTGCTGTGTAGAATATCTATGCGCTCATACTCTCGATACAGTTATCACACATCTGGCTCCTGTTATCTAACAAAAGACCGTTTGTTCTCCCAACATGTTCTGTATGTGCCCCCAACAACTCATAACTGCCTACACCCAAGGACAGACACAGCCTTGCCGCTAGTCACACCATATGTTGCAAAATGTTACTTCTAACATACACAGACACCCTCATGATAGGCCAAGCATATTTTAAATCCTCACAAGATGACCGATGGTAGCAAAAAGTTTGTCTTGCGCGAGTCGGTTTCAGTGATGCCAATTTAGCAATCTTGCTGCTAGATTTAGCAACTTTTCAGGACTACCCTGGCAACTTTATTTTCAAACAGCACCTAGCAACAGATGTAGCTACTTTTGAAAAGTGACTCAAACACTAAAATGCACACAATTTCCCTCTAAATGACACAAAAACGATGTTCTCTGTCACACACTGTCACAACACACGTGCCTGGCTGCAAAAGTGCATTGTGAGTGACGTCAGCCGCAATTTCAGATCATTGTTGGCTGACTGCAGCAGTAGTAGTACGGGTTCGACGAGCCAAACCCAATGAACATAGTTGGTCACGAATGTTTGATCTTGAACAGAACTTACATCAATCAAAACTGTACAGAAAAGAGTGGGAGTCTGTACCTGAACAAATGTCAAATCATATTTTTTGCCGAGATGGCCAGTCAAATTGAGTAGCGTTATTGTATATTTTACGTAATGACGCAGTTTTACGCTATTACGCAATGAAACCACGTCTTTTTGCAACAAATCAACCTGCCTCGAGCAACTTACCCTGAAAACTAGTTGGCAACACTAGTCTGTTTAGCTACTTTCTCACTTCGTGCCACACTGCTCCTGCTCCTCTCCATAAAAACAATTTAAAAGGAAGAGTGCAGCGCACCTGATCTCTCCGGGGTCGAACGAAAGAGTCCCCATTTGGAACTAAAAAATAAATACAAATACAAGTGGTTCCTGATAGTGATTGTGTGGGTCTCTCATCACAGGTATACATACATCAGATGTCCTGCCTCTGGGTAAATTCAGTGGCTGTCTGCTCAACTCATACACAGAGTGACTCGTGTCAGATCATCCAACTGCTGGTGCCTTGTGTGTTTAATATATTGTATCATGCTCCATATCAAATCAAAATTGAGTTGACTTATTTGAGATTTGAATTGAGGGTTAACAGCATGTGGGTGCCACTTTAGTAATTGAGATGAAAATTGAATAGAACATTAATATGCAACTCTGGCCTGCAGTACAGTTTCTTCATTGTCATGACAATTAATTTTGCCCTCCACTTAAGGTCAGTATTAGATTTGTTTCTGACAATACTGACATAATGCATACTTTGTAGATATCTATACTGAACAAAAAATATAAACAACAATTTGAAAGATTTTACTGAGTTCATGTAAGGAAATTAGTTCATTAGGCCCTAATCTATGGATTTCACGTGATTGGGCAGGGATGCAGTCAATTTGTTTTTCCCCAAAAAGGGGCTTTTATTATAGACAGAAATACTCCCCAGCACACCCCTCAAACAAGCCCGCTGTTGAAGAAGCTGGATATGGATGTCCTGGGCTGGTGCGGTTACACGTCTGTGGTCTGTGGTTGAGGCCGGTTGGATGTACTGCCAAATTCTCTAAAAGGAGGCAGTTTATGGTAAACATTCCTGCAGTTAGCATGCAAATTACACACTCCCTCAAAACTCGATACATCTGTTGCATTGTGTAGTTTTGTCACACAACACATTTTAAAGTGACCTTTTATTGTCTCCAGCACAAGGAGCACCTGTGTAATGATGTGTTTAATCAACTTGAAATGCTCACTAACAGGGATGTAAACAAATTTGTGCAAAAACTTTGAGAAATAAGATTTTTGTGCTTATGGATTAGAGAATCATGGGTTTGAGAGTAACATTGGGTGTTACAAATCTGAGTGGAGTGGCTTTGAAGATTGACAGTTTAATTGTGTTGCAAAACATACATCACAAGACTTAATTGTACAGACAGGTTATCAAAGTATGCTAACGTAACTGTGGTTACTGTTCTTTTCTTCTCTCCGGTAGTCTTACCATCTCAGTATGAGCCTCCACACCATGAACAGCCTGCATCTGGTGACCAAAAAGGACTGTGGCTAACCAGCTGGTGAGTGGAGCCTTGCAGCTGGCCAGGGACACCGCCCGCTTCCTGGATGAGATGCAGCTGGAGCAGGGTCAACTGGACACCTCAGGTAAGAGGAGGGGGCTCTGGGAACCACAGGGCACACTGAGGAGCAACAAGGGCCCAGAGAGGAGGCCCTGCCCAGAAACAACCCCTAGGGCTTAGGTTCTGGATTGAAAGTCACAGGAATCTGTGTTGTTTTTTTGGCGATTGTGTGAACATTTTATTTGCCTCCTCATAAAATATGTGCTCACTAAGAAATGCCTAAACTCATGGATCATACAGCCCATGTCTCCCAATTGTCATTTGTGAGAAAATACAAGTTACTATTACTTTGCCTTTGTCTTTATTAGAAATCCTGTCTTATTTTAAGCAACAATCATAAGTAGAAACACTTGTTTCAGTAAAAAGCTGAGGGATGCTGCTGGAGAAATGTACCACTCACTCATAGACAGAGCTATGGATGCAATGACTAACCATCCATGATATCAAAGTTATAGTTTTAACCATGTTTTGCGGCTACAGTTGAAGTCGGAAGTTTACATACACCTTAGCCAAATACATTTAAACTCAAATATTTTTAGTATCTCACATTGTTCTGGTAATTCTCACATAGAAATGTCATCGGGAGGAAGGATGTTTGACATGCTTTTTACATTTCTATCTCAATTTTTGAGAAGATGAAAGTGGACATTTTAGGCTCTTTTTAGACCAAAACACACTGTAAACTGTGTAAGATTTAGATTCATGGAATAAATCCAAACAGATTGTGATAATGAAGTAATTCACTTGGAGAAGGTCTCACCACACCCAATGATGGTGAGGAATCAAGTTTGGCGTGACAGAAACTACCAAAGCAATTAACATACAAATAGCACATGCTAATGATCAGATGGCTACACTGCAGCCAAAGATTTCGATAACTAACCCAAGATAGCCTGTGGTCTGTCTTTTCCAATGGGAACAAGTGAGTCATAGTGGACAGAACAAGGAATGATGTGGGCAGAGCCGAGCACGAGCTAGCGAGATCCTACTGGCCTATTAACCTAAGACACTTGTGTAGATCAGAGAGTATTTGATAGGTGTACACATTGGGGTAGTTGCTCCACCTTGCTCTATGTATGATAGGCTGGGTAGAATTTTAGACATTGCTTATACCTGTCTTATTCACTCATATCTCCAAGTGGGGGGGGGTTGTTTCTGGGCATGCTGAAATATGTACTGTACTGCAGGGACTGGGAACTAGTTTAAGATGCACAAAAAGCTAGAGGCACTTCTGTGGGTAACAGCCATGGTATATTAATTCATTTAGTATACCAATTGCTGTAGTGCAATGTCATTTAATCCATTGAATAGCCTTGTGTTGTGATAATATGTTCATAGAAATGTGTCCTGTTGTAGGTGTCTGGAACATCCCGGCTCTGGGGAACCTGATTTCCTGGCAGAAGGTTGATTATGACTTCAACTACCACAAGGTGGAATTCCCCTGCAATATTAATATGCTCATAACTTCAGAGGGCAGATCCCTGCTACCGGTGAGGACAAAGGCGTCAAATAAAATTTTATTGGCCACATCCGCAATACCTTCTGATAAGTATGTGTGTGTAGTGAAATGCTTGTGTTCCTAGCTCCAACAGTGCAGTAGTATCTAACAATTCACAATACACACTAAAATAATGGAATTAAGAAATATATAAATATCAGATTGAGCAATGTCGGAGTGGCATTGACTAAAATATAGTATATACTTATGAGATGACTAAAGCAGTATTTAAACATTATCAAAGTGACCAGTGATTCCAAGTCTATGTATATAGGGTAGCAGCCTCTAAGGTGCAGGAGGAGTAACCGGATGGAAGATGGCTAGTGATGTCGATTTAAGTCTGATGGCCTTGAGATAGAAGCTGTTTTTCAGTCTCGGTCCCAGCTTTGATGCACCTGTACTGACCTCGTCTTCTGGATGATAGTGGGGTGAACAGGCTGTGGAGAGGGTGGTTGTCCTTGATCTTTTTGGCCTTCCTATGATATCGGGTCCTGGAGGGCAGGTAGTTTGCCCCCGGTGATGGGTTGGGCAGACCACACCACCCTCTAGAGAACCTTGCGGACGGTGCTGTTGCCGTACCAGGCGATGATACAGCCCGACAGGATGCTCTCAATTGAGCATCTAACAGTTTGAGGGTTTTAGGGGACAAGCCAAATTTCTTCAGCCTCCTGACTTCTTCACCACGCTGTCTGTGTAGACCATTTCAGATCGCATCGTCTGTGGATCTATTAGGGGGGTAAGCAAATTGAAGTGAGTCTAGGGTGTCAGGTAAGCTAGAGGTGATCCTTAACTTGCCTCTCAAAGCATTCATGATGACACAAGTGCTACCTTTGCTACGGGGCGATAGCAAAGGTAACTGAACTAAATGACTTAATTTGTTGCATGTAGCATTTATATTTTTGTTCAGGGTATAATTCCAAGGAAGAGAGGCATGATGACAATAACTAAAGGTGGGGTGAGATAAGGGCCACTATGGATTTGGTCCCAAATGTATAACCAATAATTTAAAAGAGCTGGGTGAAAATGTTCATGCTTCAACTCATTAAACAGATGAACATGTAAAATAATTGTCATATCTTTAATTTACTGAAATTCTGTGTGTAGATACAGTATTTTTCATAGACCCAGGACAAAGAACTTATACGGTAGAAATAAGAAATATTTTAATATTCAATCAAATTTGAGTACAACATAAAAAAATGACAAGTCAGTTGTTTGAGAGGTGAAGTACAACCACAGACATGGGATTATCGCTGGAAAATATGTTTAAATGCAGTGCAAGCGTGTTTAGTCACTCACAATGACATAAATGTAACTTCGTAATCTCGGTTACGTAAGTAACCCCAAGTTCTATTTCAAATATATCGCTTCACTTTCTCACAATGGGGATATAGATTGCCCACTTGCTCTCCGAAGCCAGACTAGTCCCAACAATATCACCCTTGAGGCACCAACACGGAGGACAGTATGCACCAACGAAGGAGCAGAAACATCCAGCTGTTAAAACCTCAAATGTATGAGGGTTGGCCCAACGTGCAGTATTGCAAACAAATGCCCAAGAGCTAGTGGAATGAGCCTTCAAGCCCCCAGGGGGCTGCAAACCCTTGCTATTATAATAGCCTCCACTATGGGATAGTCGTTGACAAGAGAGGGGCACTCTAGCAGGGGGGGCACCGAGGAGATGGAGAGTTGGTCACTCTTACCATGCTCTCGTTCTATCCAACAAAAATATTAATGCAACAAAGTGTTGGTTTCATGAGCTGAAATAAAAGATCCCATAAACATTCAATACGCACAAAAAGCTTCTTCATTTAAAATTGTACACATTTGTTTACATCCCAGTTAGTGACCATTTCTCCTTAGCCAAGATAATCCATCCACCTGACAGTTGTGGCATATCAAGAAGCTGATTAAACAGCATGAGGTCTATGCCCTCCCAGGCCCACCAATGGCTGCGCCCCTGCCCAGTCATGTAAAATCCATAGATTAGGGCCTAGTTAATTTATTTAAATGGACTGATTTCCTTATGAACTTTAACTCAACATTTTTAGCATGTTGCGCTTTATATTTCTGTTCAGAATAGATGTTCAAAGCTCGTACTGGACACAAACGGTGGAGATGCTCTTCGTCCATAGAAGTGAAAGGCGGCGGGTGGAAAGCCATAAACTCCAAGACAGCAGGGTTGAGTTACAGTGTTACCTTGGATAACCCTGGGGCAAACTGTAGGCATGAATGTTGAACTGACAGTGCATGCAACTCACTCACTCGTTTTGGGCAGAGATATTTCATCTCCACACTTTCCAGCAACTGCTGGGAAATTGCCTCAAGCAAAGTACCAAGACTGAGTTCAAGGCTTGGCGACGGAGTAAACGACGCACTCTCTTCATAAAACATAAGAGGGCGTTTCCCTACTGTGTGATTGTTGAAGTCTATACAACAGGCAGATATGACGGCTAAATAAACCTTAACAGTGGAGAATGCCTCCCCTCAGTCTAAAATCCTGCAAGAAGCATAAAACCTTGGATACAGAGCATTGGTAAGGAATTCTGTTTCTGGTCACACCACCTCTCAAATACGCACCACTTGTTCCCATACAGTGAGGGTCATGGTTTCCGGGTAAGGGTGGAAAATCTCTCTGTTCGCTTGGGTCAGTAGATCCCTTGCGTAATGGTAGCTGCCAGGGCTTGTCGTAAAGCGAGCTTTGCTACCGAGAGCTTTCCTGGCCATCGAGGGGCTATCAAGATCAGGGATAAGCCTTGTTCCCTCACTCTGTTCAGAGAGGGGAGGATCAAACATAGAAGAGAAAGCATAGAGCAACACTCTTGGCCAAGGGACAACATGTCTTTCTGTGAAGCGATCTACAGTAACTCTCCCCCAGATCTGTGATTCCCCCTGGACAACAAGTCCGCTCCCACATTCAGTACACGCGGGACATGAATTCACGCATAATGAGAGATGTGCACTGCTCCACAGAATACTCTTGGCAGTCTGTGTAAGCGCAGCGAGAAAGTGCCATCCGGGTGGTTGAAGTATGCCTCCAGTAATATTGTCTGTTCTGACCAGGATGTGACAATTTCAAATGAAACACTCAGCAGTTTGAGGTCATTTATACGAGCGTGGTGGTGCTGTGGGGATCACAGTCTGTTTATTGCTCTTGCCTCGTGAACTGCGCCCCATCCTTTGACTGATGCATCTGTCGTCACCTCCTTCCTCGATGACACTACCCCTAAGGGGGTGCCTGAAAAGAAGATTGAGGGGATCTTCCAGTGACGGAGAGCTGAGAGACAGTCAGTGGAAACCTTCATCTTTCGATTGAGGTGCCAACGTTGACAGTTTTTACCCAACTCTGGAAGTGTCATTCTCAGTAGTCCTAGTGGTACTACTGAGGTGGACGCCATCAACCCAAGAACTCTGAGACATGTTTTGAGCGTGGCTGTCCAATAGTGTAGCCCGATAAGAGAGAATCCAGCTTTACGCCAAGGTATTCTATTCTCTGAGTGGGCACCAAACAGCTCTTTTTCTGGTTGGCCTTGAACCCTAGCTCAGTGAAGTGCTATACAAGAGAAGCCATGTCTAGTACCACTTGCTTCTGTGTAGGGGAGCAAAGTAGGTAATGGTCTATGTAAGAGGATACTTTTAACCCCTCTGGGGTGCTAGCGCCGCCTCTACACACTTGAACGTTCAGGGAGCCAACGCTAGCCCGAAGAGAACAGCGAGGTATTCGGAAGCTTTGCCTTGAAAGGCGAACCTGAGAAACTTCCTGTGTGTCGGCAGAATACTTATGTGAAAATAAGCGTCCTGTGACAGCCTAGCAGTTCGGGCCGCTGGCGTGGGTTCGAATCCGGTACAAACAGCTCTCCAATCGGTCTTTCTCTTACGGTCTCTTCTGAAATGAACCAGTCGCCTCAACAGAGCTAGACAGCACGATGAGCGTAAGCATACAGAATATGGACTTTCTCAGAAATCTGTTGAGGATCCGTAGATCCAGAATAGGGCGGGCATTGACTGCACATGCTCGCCAGTTTCCTGCAGCGAGTTGCTCACAAGTCAGATGACTCTTGCTCACCAGTGGTGGACCCTGTGAGCAGATGCGTAGAAGTGCACCGCTGCACAAGTGGTAGGGTTTTAGGAGAAGAGATGTGCCTCTGCCCCATAGTGATCTGTTGGCTGCCTCTACCGCCGGGCACGTACCCCTTGGTCAGACGCCCCTCCTTCCCTCCAGGTGGGCGGGACCTCGATGCGGTCGCAGTGACGGACCACTTCCCCCACTTTCGGCTTCTGGGAAAGGCAGAAATGTGGGTTGACAGCCTGCTGCGTAGCTGGGGGTTTTGCGTAGCAGCAGCAGCAGGCTCAATAGCTCTGCTTTGATTGGTTCTTCCAATAGAGAATCCATCTAAGACAACAGCCATTGTGAGATATCGAAACAATATATTTGAAATAGAACTGTACTTTGTCTATGGGCAGAATCCTTACTGGTACATATCTGGCAAGTGACATCAACCATTGATGACAAATAAAAGGTTGTTTCAAAAGCACTTGGTGTAAAAAAAAAAAAAAACTCCCATCCCACTCCCATCTGGCAAATGTAAGGACTATACCCGCTCCTAACATTAAAACTCCATATGAAAGGAGTGTTTACACTATAAAATAATCATGTTTTACAAATCGGTACCTAATTCAGGTAAGAACGGTTTCTGCTCCGATTTATGTGCTCCAGTGTAGTGCATGCATTCATAAATACAATATGAAATACAACCCTTAGCCCTGCTTAAAGCCTTATAATTCCTATTGCATTGCAGCTGTCATAAAGCTTTGGCAGTGCCAAACAATATCAGCAGGCTACTAGGAAATCATTCGGCACCCACAATTCCGAGGACAGTTTCTTGGTTTTCTGATCCATATCTGTATTCCCATTTGAAATCCATAGATTAGGGCCTAATGAATATATTTCAATTGGACTGATTTCCTTATAACAACTGTAACTCATTAAAATCTTTGAAATTATTGCATGTTGAGTTTATACACGACATGGCCAATGTGGACACCTGCTCATTGAACATCTCATTCCAAAATCATGGGCATTAATATGGAGTCAAGTTCTTCCACACCAATCTCAACAAACCATTTCTGTATTGACCTTCCCCAAACTGTTGCCACAAAGTTGAAAACACACCAATGGAGCTCATGTCCTGAGCATTGAACACCATTTAAAAACATAGGCCAGAGGATGGAATATCCCAAGATAAAGCTGACATTACCCTGAACATAATCTAATATACAGTACCAAGATCAAACAAATATTGCAACATCATGATGGAATAAACTTAACTCTAAAGGTAGATTTGCCATAAATACCTGATACAATCTACCACTTTCATGTCATTTTAAGGCTTACACTTTAGATTCAGGAGTGCATAAAGCATCAAAGAGTGTTTTTAATAAGCTTTGGACGGACCACATTGCATATATTCTATATGCTACTGTACAGTATTTGTCAAATATGTGACCGACTTAGGGCTCATAGACCTAATGCAGACATTAGGTACAACCATTTGTATGAAAATTCAATTAAATCCTATCAATCCACCAATGCTTACGAAATCTCAAATGATTTTGGTAAGCTGTCAGTTAAGTGACTTTTGGGTATTCTCAAAGAAAAATGATCAAACCCCTTCGGAAATGTTCAGCAGCAGTGCATCTAACTCTAGCATCAACATGATCAAAAGCCAAAGTGTACGGAGATATAGTTATATGTCCATAAATACATGTTGGTCAATGAAAAGGTTATAACTTAGGGAACAGATATACATACAGTACAATACTTACATATCAAACAGTATACTCTTACCGGAATTCTTGTACGTTGCTAAAATGTCCTATATTGATGAGGAATAAACTCGACAACAGTAACCAGGTTTCCAACTCATTTTTTTATGAGAGTAAAGTACATGTGGGATAGAAAAATAAAATAATTGACGACAGAATCTGCTAGACAAGGTGGGATCTTTTTGTGTCAGTAAAATTAATTATACGCAAATATTGATATAATAACCATCATATCGAACTTGGAGTCACACAATGACATGTGTGGTCCACCCACTACGACTCGGAAAAGCATGGAGTGTATTATGCTACAGATGAAATAAGTTATGAGGGTGGAGAAAGTGCACGGTGATAGGTTTAATGCTGTTTTCCAATAAATATCGAGTCTTATTATGGTGACATGACGATCGATGCTTGGCTGCCGTTTGACAAGTAAAAATAATCTTGCTCTTTTGTCCATAATAGGAAATTCATCATGTCGGTAGCCTACCTGCAAGCTTTTGGCTAGAGAGCACGTGCAAAGACCAGTGTGGGCACATAGGTTACAGTGGGGTCCAAAATTATTGACACCCTTGATAAATATGAGCAATAATGAATGCAATTATTATTTTATACTCATACAATTTCTCAGGGAACGAGATTTTGTTTAACAAGTCATTAAAAAAATCTCAAAGTTAGGGGTCAAAATTGTCATCTGTAACGATAAAGTAGTCAAAAGTGTTGTATTTGGTCCCATATTCCTAGCACGCAATGACAACATTAAGCGTGTGACTCAAACTTGTTGGGGGGGGGTATGATTTTAGGTCAAACTTTCTCACTCAAGATTCATTTCAGGATTAGCTGTAATCATGGTATCAAGTGGTGTTTAGAAACATATTCTATTCTTATTTACAAGTGACTCCAAAATAACACAATACATTATTTACCATTAATAATATGGGACCAAATACTAAACTTGACTACTTTATTTACAAGAATCTTTAGTGGAGTCAATTTTGAACCCCACCTTCTTTAGATATTTTTATATTACTTGTTTAAACATCTATTTTCTGAGTAATTGTATTAATATAATTTTCCCCAAAATTTTGAGCATACAATATAGCTCAGTATTTTAATTATTTCAGTCATCTTTATTAAAGTTGTCATTTTTGACCCCACTGTATAACAATTTGTTTTGTGACAAAACAGAGTTAAATGCGATGGAAACCAATTTAGTTTTTTTTTTTTTTTTCGGAACAGGAATGTAACCGCAAAAGTAATTTTTTATGTGCACTACATTATCATGTACAGATTTTTATCCACAACAAGTCAATTTGATGGAAACATCTCTGGTGAGAATAATGTTTTGAATGCAGATTTTTGAATATTCACATGAAAATCTGTCACCAATTTGATGGAAACCGAGCTACCGATCCCCATTTATCTAGGAGTTGTATGTTTGTTTTCTTACTAGCCTAGGGTTGGTCTAATATCTAACATTGAGCTGCCCTTTGAAAATCAATAGGGACATTTGGTCGGACACTTCTACTAATGTTTTTGAAACAGAGCTATGAACTAGGCCTATATCACAAACGCCAATAGGTGCACTGCACCTATGGAATCACAAAAGTAATCAATTCAGAGCTCATCTCTCAACATGCACTGGATATTGCCTACCTTATCTAATTCAGTTATCAACAATAAATAGCCTGACATGCAAATGTAGCTGGAAAATCAATTGAAAGGTATGCTTCAGTCTTTGTCGAGCAAAACACGTCAACGAAGGTACTACGCTGCGTACAGAGTACAGACCCACTTGCGCACTCAACACATTGAAATATGTAGAGTTTCCCTGTATTTGGGTGGGAAATTGAAACGAGGTGTAGCTATTGCCTTTTTCTGTTTGAGTCTTATTAAAGAATGTGAAAGACTGTTGTCTGTTTGCTGCTTTTCATTAAATAATTGTCTTTAGGCTATGGTTAGTTCAATTAGTTCATATTGGCAGAATATAATGCTTTGCGGTAGTCGGAAAGGAATTGCATTAGGATTAAGTACGCCGTGTATTGAGCTGGGGTATTATATACTACACAACACTGGCTGTAAACATGGTCAGGTCAACTACAAGGGGAATTGAAGAGCAGGGTTCTTATTCAAGTCAGTGTGGGTCCCTTCTTGTGCAAGCTTATGCTACTGCTAGCTACTGTACTGGAAGTCACATACTACTAACTGTACAAAAACCTGCTTAGAGGGTACAACTTTAAGAAGTGCTAGATCTGTATGATCCTCGTCTGGCACTGTGTAAACATTGCCTTCAGCTCGTTCTCTTGTGTCTCATTGAGACCGCCCACTTCTGGCTCTGGGCTTTTCTGCACCTTTGCCACGGCAAAGTTGATGCCTTGGGTAAGTCCGGCCTGGGTCAGGCTGGCCACCTGCACCATTGAGCTCTTGATCTTGGCAAAGGGGGAGACCACTCGGCTGTTGTTGCCGTCGGCGGGCAAGGGGCCCAGGCTGCCCTCCATGTGAGAGCCCAGGCTCCTCTGGGAGCTGCCAGAAGCTGCCGAGCTGAGCTTCTGGGCAGTCAGGAGATTGGGTCTGGAGGTAACATCTAGCTGGGATGGCCTGGAAGGGAGCTGGAGCTCCTTTGCCTGCATCTTCTGATCTGAACCTGGGTGCTCATCTGGGGCCAGGGGACCTTTAGCATGTGAAGGGACATGTGGGTTCTGTGTTGGGACGCCACCAGTCATCTGCTCCCCGAATACCTCCACAGGTTTGATCTGCGCATCTTGGATGAATTGGTGGCAATAGGCATCAATGGGCGTTCCAAAGTCTATCAGGATGGCCTCCTCACCCTCTGAGGTAGCGTCGGGAGACTGGTCTTCAGGACCGGCTAGAGCCGGAGCCCCCTGTTTACTGTCACAGCCAGTGACTCTGATGTTAAGCTCCACGCTGCCTAGTCGAGGAGCTGATGCCACGATGCCGCAGCTGGGCAGCACATAGTCCACATTTTCCAAGGAGCCGGAGCGCATGTGTTCATCCGAGTTGTACGAATCTGAGTCGGACGACATCTCTGAGTGGTTGTCACAGAGGTCCTTCAGAGCCGGGCCGGTGTTTGCCCCCTCGGAGGTCTCCAAGCTGCTGTCAGACTTCCAGAGGGTGATCCCAATGGTGGGCTTCAGGAAGTTCACGTCGGGCTTAGTGGAGAAGGTGTTGCCCAGCCTCCCCTTGAAGGAGCCCATGTTGACATTGGACTTCTTCACCCTCTGGTTGAGAGAGGAGAACTTGTTGAGGAGGAAGCTCTTTCCCTGAGCCAGACCAGAGCTGCCAAGGACCTGGTCAGGGTGTCTGCCCATGATGTCCTCGTGAGGTTTACTGTGCCTTCTAAAACAAATGGATTGACAATATAGTCTAGTATTTTATCCAGGGCTTCTATTCATAGTGCATATCCATGTCAATGAGATTTTGTTCTAGAACTGTAAAAGGGCTAGTATAGGCATACTGCACAAGTGTAAAATACAGTACAAGTGTAAAATACAGTAACTATGAGAGAAGAATATTCTGAAGATCTAGAAAGAGTGATAATGAATTCCAACTCACCTCTCCAGTTTCTTTTCAATCACCTGCATGTCAAGTCCCATGGCTTGCTTTGTTATGCAAAGCATCTCAGCTATGCACTGTAACGTGTCTGAAATATAATGAATCATTCCCACAATGGGAGGTCAGGACAAGGAATTCAAGTCATTTTGTGGCTATACGGGCAGTGTGCTTCCAGTCTATTTATTTCATAAAATAAAATCTGGTAATCTTCCCATACCTTTACCGTCATCCTCAGGATTCCTTGTGACAGCCCTCATTGTGTGAAAATACCCACTTGTCTCCTCATTCTTGTAATGTAGACGCATACAGCAGAATTTGGGCTTCCCGAACAGAGTAGGTTCTGGGCCTAAAAAAGAACAGGACATGTTGTGAGCTTTATTGATGCATTACTTAGATGTTTGTGGTAAATCAAAAACAGTAGTTGCATCATTCAGAATTTGTGTACAATGAATGAAAATCATGCCCAAAGTGTGTGCTTAGTAGATTTTCAGTGTAAAATAAAATCTTGACGCTGTGACTGATTTCGACCCTGTCTACACTTTGGAATTTTCACTTTGTAGAGTTATATTCCTCTTAAGGGGAAACACTCACCTATTTCAATCTTTTCCAAACCCTCCAAGTTGAGGCGCTGGTACTGATTGACTTTGTCAGTTTCCTCATCATAGCTGTAAAAACAAAAGCAAAAAAAAAACTGATGATATAATGAACAGCTAAAACATGTAATTGACTCTTCTGTAATAAATGCAGGCACTTACTATGCAATGTAATATGCACTGTTGGATAACAGCAGGAGAACATCCACGTCTTTGCTGGTTGCGTCAATAAGACTGATGAGTAGAAAAAAATGTGACAATGAGCTTTCTACATGAACAATTTGTTGAGGAACAAACACTTTCAAGGTGTTGATTTTGAAGTGCATCTTAATTTCCCCTGGGGAAATAAAGCTGCATTTAATTGATGCACACTAACAGTGTTGGGAGAACAAACACTATGAGAGCCAACTCATGAAAGGATTCAGTCAATGAAAAAAAATAGCTAAATGCAATTTCTCAAGCAAGAATTTTGCTCGGACTGTCTGGGAGTGGAACCTAATTGGAGGAGCCTAATGGGAGGGATATGTAACCTGAAAATTAGCTGTTATTGAAAGAGAGGAGTGCAAACTCTCTATGTTATATGTCTATTCACTTAAAAACCCCACCCAACCAAATAAGCTGAAATTACAGGCGATCTTTTCAAATAGCTCTTACACAAAAAGTGTATCATGATGTGGAAATATATTTTAAAAAACACAGGCAAATCATGTTTTTGACTGCACTGCCCCTTTAAGTTTAGAGTTGTGATTTGTGGATGTTTCCAGCACCAACCTCATGTCACAGTCGATGAGGGCCCAGCCACCATGGAACTTCTCATCGTCGGGCAGCAGTAGCTGCATGTAAGTCTGTAGCAGGAGGCTGACCTGCTCCTGGGTTACTCTCTGGCTCTCCTGCTCCTTCTCCTCATGCTCCTTCTCCTTACTGAAAATGGAGTACAGGTCCTCTGTCACAGGATGGCCCATCATCAGGTCTAGAGAGAGAGGTGGGAGGGAAGAACGATTGAGTCACGGTTTTAAGACTAAACAAATGAGGATGGAACCCATTTTTATAACACTTTACTTAGAGCCTGCAGGTACAATGCTATTTAACTTGTTATAAGCATACACACACTACCATTTAAAAGTTTGGGGTCACTTAGAAATGTCCTTGTTTTTGAAAGAAAATATATATTTTTTGGTCCATTTAAAATAACATCAAATTGATCAGAAATACAGTGTAGACATTGTTAATGTTGTAAATGACTTGTAGCTGGAAACAGCAGATTTTGTTACGGAATATCTACAGAGGTCCATTATCAGCAACCATCACTCCTGTGTTCCAATGGCACGTTGTGTTCGCTAATCCAAGTGTATCATTTTAAAGGGCTAATTGATCATTAGAAAACCCTTTTGCAATTATGTTAGCACAGCTGAAAATTGGCCTTTTTAGACTAGTTGAGTATCTGGAGCATCAGCATCCAGGATGCTGATTCTTTAATCAGCACAACAGTTTTCAGCTGTGCTTTCTAATGATCATTTAGCCTTTTAAAATTATAAACTTGGATTAGCTAACACAACGTGCCATTGGAACACAGGAGCGATGGTTGCTGATAATTGACCTCTAGATATTCCATTAGAAATCAGCCATTTCCAGCTACAATAGTCATTTACAACATTAACAATGTCTACACTGTATTTCTGATCAATTTGATGTTATTTTAATGGACAAAACATTTGGACAAGGACATTTCTAAGTGACCCCAAACTTTTGAACGGTAGTGTATATATTTTGTTTTCCTGACACACAATGATATGATATGATTAATAACACATAAGGGGATCATGCATGATTATTACAGGTCTTAGAATGAATTAGAACTGCATCATACCTGCAGGCTTTAAGTATTACAGGTCACTTCTTACCAATGACTGCTTGTCTGTATGCGTCCCTGAAGCGGTTCAGATAGTAGCGGTTGGCTGAGTTCACGCCATCTTTCATCACCCCGGCCAGTTTTCTCTCCCCCGTTCTGGTGAAGTCTCCCTGTATATGGGATTACAGACAGAGGATGTCAAAAACAAGCAAGATATTGCACAGTCAATGTCTGATCCGTTCCACAAAAGTAGTAGGCTGGAAAAAGATTTTATACTCTTCATGACTTAGGACTATGTAGTGTAAACACTTGGCTGTTATTGGCTTTATTGAGGAAAAGTTGAGGCATATTTTTTAAATTTATCTAACCTTTATTTAACAAGGCAAGTCAGTTAAGAACAAACTCTTATTTACGATGACAGCCTACACCAGTCAAACCTGGACCAATTGTGCGCCGCCCTATGGGACTTTCAATCACGGCAGGTTGTGATAAAGCCTGCACTAATCTAAAATAAAGTGGGGGGGAAAAGTTGTAGGACTCTTCTTTACTTTCTCCATCCTCCTGGTGTACTTTTCTTCCTGGATATTTCCAAGTCGACATACACCGAGTGTACAAAACATTAGGAACAACATCCTAAAATATACATTACCGTTCAAAACTTTGGGGTTACTTAGATATTTGTTTTTGAAAGAAAAGCACATTTTTTTGTCCATTAAAATAGCATCAAATTCGTCAGAAATACAGTGTAGACATTGTTAATGTTTTAAATGACTATTATAGCTGGAAACGGCTGATTTTTATATGGACAATCTACATAGGCGTACAGAAGCCCATTGTCAGCAATCATCACTCCTGTGTTCCAATGGCACATTGTGTTAGCTAATCCAAGTGTATCATTTTAAAAGGCTAATTTAATTGATCATTAGAAAACCCTTTTGCAAATATGTTAGCACAGCTGAAAATTGTTGTTCTGATTAGAGAAGCAATAAAACTGGCCCTCTTTAGAATAGTTGAGTATCTGGAGCATCAGCATTTATGGGTTCAATTTCAGGCTCAAAATGGCCAGAAACAAAGAACTTTCTGAAACTTGTCAGTCTATTTTTGTTCTGAGAAATAGATGGCATCATGGAGTAGGACAATTATGTGGATATATTGAAGCAAAGTCTCAAGACATCAGTCAGGAAGTTAAAGCTTGGTCGCAATTGGGTCTTCCAAATGGACAATTGACCCCAAGCATACTTCCAAAGTTGTGACAAAATGGCTTGAAGACAACCATGTCAAGATATTAGAGTGGCCATCACTAAGCCCTGACCTCAAGCCTATAGAAAATTTGTGGGCAAAACTGAAAAAGTGTGTGTGAGCAAGGAGGTCTACAAAACTGACTCTGTTACACCAGCTCTGTCAGGAGGAATGGGCCAAAATTCACCCAACTTATTGTGGGAAGCTTGTGGAAGGCTACCCGAAACGTTTGACCCAAGTTAAACAATTTAAAGGCAATGCTACCAAATACTACTTAAGTGTATGTAAACTTCTGACCCATAGGGAATGTGATGAAAGACATAAAAGATTAAATAAATCATTCTACTATTATTCTGACATTTCACATTCTTAAAATAAAGTGGTGGTCCTAACTGACCTAAGACAAGGAATTTTTACTGGGATTAGATGTCAGGAATTGTGAAAAATTGAGTTTAAATGTATTTGGCTAAGGTGTATGTAAACTTCCAACTGTTGGCTACTGGCCCAATGCTCTTAACCACTAGGCTGTCTGCCTCCCTCATTTCTAGTTTAATTACTTGATCAGTTTGCAGTGGAGGCCTACTAACTGAGGGGTAACAGGATAGTATCCTATTGGCAGATGCAAACCGAATATAGCAAAACTAATATTAGCTTAAAACTTTACACACGCTAATGATTTTACCTTGAGGGCGGCTGTGCCGGCGTACTGTCTGCTGATGGTGTCGCCGTTGTTGGCCCACATGACCTGGTAGATCCTGTAGCACTTGAGCGGCAGAGGCTGCTCAGGGGGCATCACACCTAGTTTCTTCAGCTGAGTGACGCAGAGACATAAAGCTAGGCATCAGTCACCATCAAATGTTTGCCAGAAAACTACACTTACAGGAGAATTCCGCTGAAAAAGTTGAAATTTTATGTTTTATTCTTTACCTTTTCATATGTAATATGCCATCCATTACCACATTACTATGTCTACCATTACATCATCAGCTTTAAGTTGACATGTTCGAAGTAGGGGGAATCTCACCTGTGCCTCCATTACTGCACGAGCTATGGCAGCCTGGACTACATTGGTCCTGTCCAGACAGTCCATGCAGTTGACCCGGAAAATGCCCTCCTGATGGCAGATGACTCCTGCCTGGTCCACCCTGACAGAGGAACATTCACTGTGTGATGCACTGCATCTAGATATGGAGCTTCTGATCAACATGTGCAATCAATTACTGATTCATTCAAGATTTTTACTTGCCCTAAAAAAAAAGTCTGTTGAGGTTGGCAATAACACACTCCCACACGCACCACACACACACTTACCAGCCCCATCTCATGTCTGCGATAATATCAGAGATGGCATCTGTCAGCGTTTGCACATTCTCAAACTTCATACCTCGACTGAGAAGACAAAAGACCAATTAAAATACAGGGGAAGTGCATACTATAATAAAATAAAAAAAATACAATAATTGTAGTTTAGGTTATTCTTTGCTTATTAGAGTTACTTATTATACTGAACAAAAACATAAAATGCAACAATTTCCCCAAAAATTGTGAGTTAACAGTTCAAACAAGGAAATTAGACAATTGAAATAAATGAATAAGTCTCTATGAATTTTACATGAATGGGCAGGGGCACAGCAATGGGTGGACCTGGGAGGACATAGGCCCACCCACTGGGGGGGCAGGCCCAGCCAGTCAGAATTAGTTTTTCCCCATAAAAGAGCTTTATTACAGACAGAAATACTCAGTTTCATCAGCTGTCCAGGTGGCTGGTCTCAGATGATCCCGCGGGTGAATAAGCCGAAAGTGGAGGTTACACGCGGTTGTGAGACTGGTTGGACGTACTGCCAAATTCTCTAAAATGGCGTTGGAGGTGGCTTATCAGAGAGAAATGAACATTCCATTCTGGCAAGAGCTCTGGTGCAACATTCCTGCCGCCCGCATGCATATTGCACTCTCCCTCAAAACTTGAGACATCAGTGCCATTGTGTTGTGTGATAAAACTGCACATTTTAGAGAGTGGCCTTTTTGTCCCCAGCACCTGTGGTGCACCTGTGTAATGACCAGGATGTTTAATCATCTTCTTGATATGCCAAACCTGTCAGTTGGATGGATTATCTTGGCAAAGAAGAAAAGCTCACAAACACGGATGTAAACAAACTTGTGCACAAAATTTCAGAGAAATAAGCTTTTTGTGCAAGTGGAAAAATGTCTGGGATCTTTTATTTCAGCTCATGAAAAATGGGATCAACACTTTACATGTTGTGTTTATATTTTTGTTCAGTATTAAATGACCTGTGCAGCCAAGAGCTGATTGTTTCTGTGTATCAATTTTCTTACCAGTGCTCATGGAAGTCAAAAGAGACATATGTAAGGTTAGGATTGTTGTACAGAAGGACTTGTTTGAGATATGCGTCGCCAATAATCTTCTCACGCCCACTTTGGTCCACTAAGTTTATGATGACCTGTCAAAACATAGTTGCAAATTGCATCAACTTTACTATAATGATAAGTCTTTACGTAGATAAGTCTAAGTTAAACGAAAACTCAAGTTTTGGTAGTGATATCAAAGGAATGCCAATGCTGTCTGGCATACGATTCTCACCTGCTTCTTGTAAAGGTTGAGCTGCTCGTCAAAGTGAGCTGCAAAGTAAGGAATGGTCTCCTTTTCTCCTGAAAAGATGATTATAACATAACGGGAAAAAGTATATGATGGGGTCGTATTCATTTTAGCTTGCCCAGTGCCCTGGGTGGGTGGAGTATGCATATTTAACTTCTTCGATATAGGGGGCGCTCTTAATTTTTGGATAAAAAAAAAACGTTCCCGTTTTAAACAAGATATTTTGTCACGAAAAGATGCTCGACTATGCATATAATTGACAGCTTTGGAAAGAAAACATTGATATTGTCTGTGAGTGCCACAGAACTAATGCGACAGGCGAAACCAAGATGAAATTTCATACAGGAAGTGCCCCAGATTTGGAATGCGCTGTGTTCCAATGTCTCCTTATATGGCTGTGAATGCGCCAGGAATGAGCCTACACTTTCTGTCGTTTCCCCAAGGTGTCTGCAGCATTGTGACGTATTTGTAGGCATATCATTGGAAGATTGACCATAAGAGACGACATTTACCAGGTGTCCGTTTGGTGTCCTCCGTCAAAATTATTGCGCAATCTCCAGCTGCGTGCACTTTTCCATTTGGTTCAGAGGAGAAAGGCAACTGCCACGAAAGATTTATCATCGAATAGATATGTGAAAAACACCTTGAGGATTTATTCTAAACAACGTTTGCCATGTTTCTGTCGATATTATGGAGTTAATTTGGAAAAAAGTTTGGCGTTGTAATGACTGAATTTTCGGGGTTTTTCTTAGCCAAACGTGATGAACAAAACGGAGCGATTTCTCCTACACAAATAATCTTTTTGGAAAAACTGAACATTTGCTATCTAACTGAGAGTCTCCTCATTGAAAACATCCGAAGTTCTTCAAAGGTAAATTATTTTATTTGAATGCTTTTCTTGTTTTTGTGAAAATGTTGCCTGCTGAATGCTAGGCTTAATGCTATGCTAGCTATCAATACTCTTACACAAATGCTTGTGTAGCTATGGTTGAAAAGCATATTTTGAAAATCTGAGATGACAGTGTTGTTAACAAAAGGCTAAGCTTGTGAGCCAATATATTTATTTCATTTCATTTGCGATTTTCATGAATAGTTAACGTTGTGTTATGGTAATGAGCTTGAGGCTATGATTACGCTCCCGGATACGGGATTGCTCGACGCAAGAAGTTAAGCCCATTGCATTAGTCATAAAAATACATTCGGCCCACCCGGGGCACTGGATGAATGCACCCATTATTCCCAAGGCAGTATTTTGGATTGTAAATATCCCACTGACCTTTCTCCAGCCGAGGCCTGGGGTTGTAGCGGTAGCCTGCTTGGCTCCAGAAGACAGGCACCGAACCGCGGCTCTGCACAAAGGACAGTGAGTGGTTGTGCACGTGTATCAGCTGCTCTGTCTCCACAAAGTTAGCCACGTGTCCATCTGTGTCTACCCCTCTGCGTTTGTACCGCATCCCTTTGGGGAGAAGAAAACTATGATCATTAAATTCACCCTCCAATAATGATCAGAATTTAACTATGACTTAATCAAAGTGTTGCAAATAGACCCTAGCAATTTGGCCTGGGTGTCCATGACCTCTGAACTGTACCTGCACGGTGGCGACTGCGGCGGGAGATGAGGGCCACGGTGAAGCGCGGGTGGATGTCGTCCACGCAGGTGAGCTCCTGGAGTGGCGTATCGGGGCTGCTCTTCTCCTCCTCTGGGCTCTCGTTGTAATTCACTACCAGCTCCTGCACCTGCACAAAGCCCTGAATGATGGGTGTCACCCAGAAGTCCACCTCTGGAACCTGCAACACAACAAGAAAAGTTACAACTCTGTACAGTGATGCTAACTTGAGATGTATAAAGATGGAATGCAGTAGTTCAGTATATAGTACCAGTCAAAAGTTGACACACCTACTCATTCAAGGGTTTTTCTTTATTTTTTACTATTTTCTACATTGTAGAATAATAGTGGAGACATCAAAACTATGAAATAACACATATGGAATCATGTAGTAAATATATTTTATATTCTTCAAAGTAGTCACCCGTTGCCTTGATGACAGCTTTGAACACTTGTAATTATCTCAACCAGTTTCATGAGGTATGGAATGCATTTCAATTAACAGGTGTGCCTTGTTAAAAGTTAATTTGTGGAATTTCTTTCCTTAATGTGTTTGAGCCAATCAGTTGTGTTGTGACAAGGTAGGGGTGGTTTACAGAAGATAGCCCTATTTGGTAAAAGACGAAGTCCATATAATGGCAAGATCAGCTCAAATAAGCAAAGAGAAATGACAGTCCATCAAGTTCATTAGAGTTAACTGCACCTCAGATTGCAGCCCAAATAAATGCTTCAGAGTTCAAGTAATAGACACATCTCAACATCAACTGTTCAGAGGACACTGCATGAATCAGGCTTTCATGGTCAAATTGCTGCAAAGAAACCACTACTAAAGGACACCAATAATAATAAGAAGAGACTTGCTTGGGCCAAGAATTCTGTCCTTTGGTCTGATTCCAAATTTGAGACTTTTGGTTTCAACCATTGTGTCTTTGTGATACGCAGAGTAGGTGAACAGAGGATCTCCGCATGTGTGGTTCACACCGTGACATGTGGAGAAGGAGTGATGGTGTGGGGGTGCTTTGCTGGTCTGGGATTTATTTAGAATTCAAGGCACACTTAACCAGCATGGATACCACAGCATTCTGCAGCTATACACCATCCCATCTCATTTGCGCTTCGTGGGACTAGCATTTGTTTTTCAACAGGACAATGACCCAAAACACACCTCCAGGCTGTGTAAGGGCTATTTGACCAAGGATAGTGATGAGTGCTGCATCAGATGACCTGGCCTCCACAATCACCCGACGTCAACCCAAAAGATGGTTTGGGTTGAGTTGGACCGCAGAGTGAAGGAAAAGCAGCCACATGCTCAGCATATGTGGAAACTCATTCAAGACTGTTGGAAAATCATTCCTCATGAAGCTGGTTGAGAGCATGCCAAGAGTGTGCAAAGCTGTAATCAAGGCGAAAGGTGGCTACTTTGAAGAATCTAAAATATATTTTGATTTGTTTAACACTTTTTGGGTTACAACATGATTCCATGTGTTATTTCATAGTTTTGATGTCTTCAGTATTATTCTAGAAAATAGTAGAAGAAACAAATAAAAATAAAGGAAAAATAAAGAAAAACCTTAAATAAGTAGGTGTGTCCAAACCTTTGGCTGGTACTGTATATTTAACATCGATTAAAAGGAGTATGATTGCTATCCGTTCAAATCACTCCAATAATACCTGCCACTAAGTGTTTCCTTGCTAGAACATTTCCCTATTGTTCAGATAGGGTTCTGCAAAAGCGTTCAGTGTCACACAAGTGCCCCATAACCGTCTGTACTCTTATACAGATCCTTCGGAAAGTATTCAGATCCCTTGACTTTTTCCGAATTTTTTTACGTTACAGCCTTACTCTGAAACTGATTTATTTTATTCCCCTCACCAATCTACACACAATAACTCATAACAAAGCAAAAAAATAGGTAAAAAATGTTTTGATATTTTATTAAAAATAAAAATACAGAAATATTACATTTACATAAGTATTCAGACCGTTTACTCAGTACTTTGTTGAAGCACCTTAAGCAGCGATTACAGACTCGAGTCTTGGGTATGACACTACAAGCTTGGCACACCTATATTTCGGGAGTTTCTCCCATTCTTCTCTGCAGATCCTCTCAAGCTCGGTCAGATTGGATGTGAAGCGTCGCTGCACAGCTATTTTCAGGTCTCGCTAGAGATGTTCGATCGATCGGGTTCAAGTCCGGGCTCTGGCTGGGCCAGTCAAGGACATTCAGAGACTTGTCCCGAAGCCACTCCTTCATTGCCTTGGCTGTGTGCTTAGGGTCGTTGTCCTGTTGGAACGTGAACCTTTGTCTGAGGTCCTGAGCACCCTGGAGCAGGTTTTCATCAAGGATCTCTCTTTACTTTGCTCCGTTCATCTTTCCCTTGATCCTGACTAGTATCAAAGTCCCTGCCGCTGAAAAACATGCCCACAGCATGATGCTGCCACCACGTTTCACAGTAGGGATGGTATTGGCCAGGTGATGAGCGGCGCCTGGTTTCCTCCAGACGTGCCTCTTGGCATTCAGGCCAAAGAGTTCAATCTTGGTTTCATCAGACCAGAACATCTTGTTTCTTATGGTCCGAGTGTCCTTTAGTTGCCTTTTGGCAAACCCCAAGCGGGTTTTCATGTGCCTTTTACTGAGGAGTTGTTTCCGTTGGGCCACTCTACTATAAAGGCCTGATTTGTGGAGCTGCAAAGATGGTAGGGTCTCCCCAGGGTCTCTGTCACATTGGCCATCGGGTTCTTGGTCATCTCCCTTACCAAGGCCCTTCTCCCCCGGTTGCTCAGTTTGGCCGGGCGGACTGCTCTAAGAGTCAAACGTCTTCCATTTAAGAATGGTGGAGGCCACTGTGTTCTTGGGGACCTTCAATGCTGCAGACATTATTTGGTACCCTTCAGATCTGTACCTCGAAACTATCCTGTCTCGGAGCTCTATGGACAATTCCTTTGACCTCATGGTTTGGTTTTTGCTCTGACGTGCACAGTCAACTGTGGGACCTTATATGGACAGGTATGTGCCATTCCAAATCATGTCCAATCAATGCCAACATTTTTAAAAACCTGTTTTCGCTTTGTCATTATGGGTTATTATCCCAAAGCTAGTCCTGCTTTAAGGATTTTTTTTTTTAGTAAGGTTGTAATGTAACAAAATGTGGAAAAAGATAAGGGGTATGAATATTTTCCGAATGCACTGTATCTGACAATTGACAAATTAATATCTAGTCTATCCATTCCTGTCAAACCAGCCTTGAAATGCATCAGTTACCTGCAGATCAATTAGCTCCTGGACCATGTGTTTGTTCCAGAAGAATCTGTCATCCACCTTGAAGAGGAAAATAACTATTATAAGTCAAACACAATTACTTTATTTTAATTATTTAAGCTTGGTTAAACGTATCTTAAAAGACAGGAAATGTGTGGTACAATACTACTGTACTTAAATCAGGCATCTCAAACAGGCGAACCCCAGGCCAAACGTGACCAGCGATCTGATTTAGTAAATGCGACCTGTGTGCTTTGAGTGTAGTAATAACCACTTACCTGTTTCCATTGGGGTAAATTGGACTTTTCTGTGTCTCCCTGCCGCTGCACAGTGTTGGTGAGGTCATAAGTCATGCTGTAGTAGAAGGAATCGGAGTCCATGAATATCTTGTACAGCTCGTCGAGCAGCCGCCTCTCGAGACGTTCCTTCTCTTTGTTTTCCTTGACCTGAAAGGCAGGGGAATACTGGGTGGTGGACATGGACAGGGATGGTATTAAATTGTCAAAATAATATAGAAAAATAACTAACAAATAAACTAGAAATGAAAAAAAAATATATAAATAAAAGCAAATGTACCAATTTAAAAAATGTACAAGAGGCAAGTAAGATGATAATACATGGGATATCTGAGCACAGAACTACAAATTCTATAACCTTTTTCTTAGTGGGAGCCCCAACATTGGACTTGATCTGACTCAGAGTTTTCATCAGGTACTTCGACTCATCTGGAGACGGTGCAAGCTTCTCTGGCTTGTCGATCCCAAAGTGATGCTTCTTACAAAGCTAAAAGAAAAAGGACAGACTTTCTTTTCCACTTTCTATCAAAATTGTACATTGCTAACATACCAGCGTCATCATCCCCTGTAGTGATGTGTAACTAGAATTAAAACATGAACTCTGAGAAATACGCTCACTTTTCCAACCCATCTGAAGGCAGAATTTGAATAAAATTGTTCTTAACTGACTTGCCTAGTTAAATAAAGGTTCAATTAAAAACTAAAATGACCCTTCATTCAGATCAGCTTAGGCTAATTGAGTATACCAAAGCATTCTGAATTGACCTCAACTCTATAAGACTTCCTCATAATTTAGTTAATGATTAAAGTTTTCCAAATATATTTACAGGGAATGATAGACAATTGGGATCATACTGGTGGACATGTCTGCGAGGTTGATTGACAGCTAACAACTATGGTGTCTGAGTTAATTGGTTCAGTCTCAATGTGATTGCTAGCTAATTACATCAATTCAAAGCTACTCGCTACCAACAGTCAAAAACATCCAAAACAAGTGGTTCAGAAAACTCTAAAACAACTTCACAGGGCTAATGAATTCCTAAGCGGGATGGAATAATAATTCTGTGGTATGGACAGTATGCAGGGCTAGGTTTTAGAAACATACCAGAGACATGATTATCCAACATCCCGTTCACTGGAAATGTTTCACTTACTTTCTCATGATCAGTATCATCTGTATCATCATCATGGCTCACCTGTAAGACTGGCATCTAAGCAAAATCCCGATTTCTCTGAGATCATTTAGCAAAATCACATTACTTTGGTTTCTAATTAAACAATTCTGATTAACATTGGCAATGCAGAATAATAACACTAATGTAGTGTAGCTTAGATGTTCATCTTACAAGGTGATTAACTGGACTCTTCAAGGTGTCAATCAAAACAGGGCAATTGAGATACTTACAAGAAACATTGAAATGAAATCATAAAATTTAAAAACACTAAGGGTAGCCTAGATTATAGCGGCAAGCTATGGTTTTCATCTCATCATGGCTGCATCCTAGATTAAAGAAAGATGCACTATGCAGAAATCTCTACGCCATTTCCTGGTTGCTAAAATTCCAATAGTTTGACTAATTTTAGTTAGTATAGTGTAGAGAAGCATTGTACCATCTATTGTATTTTCAGCTGTTTGAAGCTGGTGTACATAACCAAAGGTAAAAGCCATAAAAACTCAACTTAAGAACAGGAAGCATAGAAATAGAGCACATAGAACATATCTACCGTTTCTTTCAATGAGAATGACAGCTCTATAAGACATTTCGATATGAATTTGGTCGGGTCGCCAAAAAGGCTACATATTGCAGCTTTAAAAAAGGAGACAATAGCACATTAGTGGCTACTTTAATGTGATTACCGTTGCATTTTCACACTTAAAGTCACAGTACTGCTTGAATGCGCAGAGCTCCATTAACCTCAAAGATAAAACGTGCCTCACAGACAATCTCTCACCTCCAGCTCCAGATCCAGTGGCTCTTCCTCAGACAGAGGAATGACAGCTATCTTGGTGATCTTGTAGACTTTGTGGTCACCTGGCATCTGGCCAACCAGCGCTTTTTGGCGGATCAGTATGAGACCCAGAGGAAGATCTGCCAACAAGAAGGGGTAAGGGGGACATCATCACAGGCACAGAATTCCACACATTCCATAAGGTTTGACTTCTAGGGTTGGGCGGTATCCAGACTTTCATATTGTCATATCATCCTTCTCTCACAGGAATTTACAGTATTACCGGTTTAGTACCCAAGGGTGCGCCAAACACCCCCCCCAAAAAAAAAGAAAACAGCCCACAGCCCACTTGGCGTTTATTACCATTATTATAGCATAGTTATGGTGAAATTCCATGGAGGTTGCTAGCTAAATATGTTAACGAGCGTAAACTAACATAAACAAATTGCAATGACAGGCAATCCAAATCAGAAAGTTACACATATATAGCTAGGAGCTACCTAATATCAATTTTGGTGAGTTTGGACATTTACAAGCGAATGTGAACGAGAGACAGTGTGCAAAATAATTAAGTTGAGGCATGCTTATCTGATGGAAAAACAGTACTGGCTCTGTAGCAGCATGTGTATGTACAGGCTGTGTCTGTGTGAAGTCGCTAGGGCAACAGGCCTGCTCAGAGAACATGGGGGAGTAGCAAACAGGCAGAGTATGGAGAGGAGAAAAAAACAAGAAAATCAAGTTAGCAGTGGCAACTGTACAGATAAAGCCCATTGGATGAGTTGACTTTTCAAACATGGCAGAAAGCTAACAATATGATGCCCCGTCATTAACTGAGCCACTTAGATATCGAGCAAGTTAAACTTGGGGGTCGCATTAACGCAGAATTCAGTGTTTTTCAAGCAAAAAAATAAATAAAAATATTTGCGTTATCAGCAGACAGTGCTCTGACTAATGTGTAGCTACTTCTCCTGTGCTTTTCTCAGTGTAGCCAGCCTACTTCTCTCCGGGTAAAATGAAAGATTAACTTTAAGCAAAAAAATTAGGAAATGGAGCTACATTCTTTCTATGATAAACATTAGAAATATGATGGCCATGCATCGTTTCAACCTGGTCTCAGAGCATTTCATATTATTCTGCATGTAAATCCAAGACACTCGTATGGTTTCATAAGACAGGTGGTTAGTTAAGGCAAAAACTAAAGTCGGGATGGATGGATGGGCGTATAACGTGAACGTCTAGCAACCCAAAGGTTGCGAGTTTGAATCTCATCACGGACAACTTTAGCAACTTTTGAACTACTTTTTAGCTACTTTGCAACTACTTAGTATGTTAGCTAACCATTCCGCTAAACATAACCTTAAACCTTTAACATAGCTAGGCAAGGAGTTAACATTTAACGAGCTAGCTAACGTTAGTCACCAAGCTCGAATTAAACATATTATACGTTATGCAAATTCGTAACATTGTAATTGTTGCAAATTCACAACATACAATACGAATCGTAATTCATATCATACGAAATGGGTGATGGCCATCTACAAATTAATACATACAGATGAAGTTGGAAGTTTACATACACATAGGTTTGAGTCATTAAAGCTCATTTTTCAACCACTCCACAAATTTCTTGTTAACAAACTATAGTTTTGAAAAGTTGGTTAGGACATCTACTTTGTGCATGACACATCTAAGATTTCCAACAATTGTTTCCAGACAGATTATTTCACTTATAATTTACTGTATCACAATTCAAGTGGGTCAGAAGTTTACATACACTAAGTTCACTGTGCCTTTAAACAGCTTGTAAAATTCCAGAAAATTATGTCATGGCTTTAGAAGCTTCTGATAAGCTAATTGACATCATTTGAATCAATTGGAGGTGTACCTGAGGATGTATTTCAAGGCCTACCTTCAAACTCATTTGCCTCTTTGCTTGATGTCATGGGAAAATCAAAAGAAATCAGCTAAGACTGCAGTTTTTTTAGTTTTTTTTATCACAAGTCTGGTTCATCCTTGGGAGCAATTTCCAAATGACTGAAGGTACCACATTCATCTGTACAAACAATAGTATGCAACTATAAACACCATGGAACCACGCAGCCATCATACCGCTCAGGAAGAAGATGCGTTCTGTCTCCTAGAGATGAACGTACTTTGGTGCAAAAAGTGCAAATCAATCCCAGAACAATAGAAAAGGACTTTGTGAAGATGCTGGAGGAAACAGGTACAAAAATATCTATCTCAAAAGTAAAACGAGTCCTTTATCAACATAACCTGAAAGGCTGCTCAGTAAGGAAGAAACAACTGCTCCAAAACTGCCATAAAAAAGCCAGACTACAGTTTACAACTGCACATGGGGACAAAGATCGTACTTTTTGGAGAAATGTCCTCTGGTCTGATGAAACAAAAATAGAACTGTTTGGTCATAATGACCATTGTTATTTTTGGAGGGAAAAGGGAAAGACTTGCAAGCCAAAGAACCCATCCCAACCGTGAAGCACGGGGGTGGCAGCATCATCGTGTGGGGGTGCTTTGCTGCAGGAAGGACTGGTGCACTTCACAAGATAGATGGCATCATGAGGTAGGACAATTATGTGGATAGATCTCAAGACATCAGTCAGGAAGTTAAAGCTTGGTCGCAAATGGGTCTTCCAAATGGACAATGACCCCAAGCATACTTCCAAAGTTGTGGCAAAATGGCTTAAGGACAACAAAGTCAAGGTATTGAGTGGCCATCACAAAGCCCTGACCTCAATCCTATAGAAAATGTGTGCGCAGAACTGAAAAAGCATGTGCGAGCAAGGAGGCCTTTAAACCTGACTCAGTTACACCAGCTCTGTCAGGTGGAATGGGTCAAAACTCACCCAACTTATTGTAGGAAGCTTGTGGAAGGTTACCCGAAACATTTGAGTTAAAGTTAAACAATTTAAAAGGCAATGCTACCAAATACTAATTGAGTGTTTTTGCACGTGCCCGTCCCTGATCACTCTATTGGAGAAAAACACTTGAATACACTTCAATATAAAACGTGACCTCAGTCAATACACAGCGAACTCAACCTGCTCTCGCTTTCTCCTGTTGTGCTATTTACAAACAAACAAACAAACATGTGACTGGCAAAAATGTTCTGGGGAACTACGGTAAGCTTTCACAATGTAAAATAATGGAACAGGTGAAATGAAGCGGATCGCCTAACATATTGCACAAGTTGAGTGAAGGTATTTACTTAATGTAGCTAATATTAACATGGTATTGGAAAAACCCTCCCAGGGCCATTTCCAAATGGCCGTATATGGTACATAAACCACCCAAGCCTAGTGACATTCACCTTTTCTCTCTCTCACTGTCTGTCTGTGGTGAAACACAGCATCTGGCTAAGCGAACTGAAATTTCGAGCATTCAAATTCAATTGATTCGTTAGAATCAGAGGTATATACATGCTCTTCTCTGGTAAAATCCAATGTATTATTCATGGACTACAGCTCTGCTTTCAACACCACAGTGACCTCAAAGCTCATCACTAAGCTAAGAACCCTGGGACTAAACACCTCCCTCTGCAACTGGATCGAGGACTTCCTGACGGGCTGCCCCCAGGTGGTAAGGGTAGGTAACAACACATCCGGCACGCTGATCCTCAACACGGGGGCCCCTCAGGGGTGCGTGCTGTTGTGGAAATAATCCGAATTTGTTGGTAACATAGGTAAGATGTTTTATATTCATCATATGTTTGTAAGTTACTTCTCATCAGAATGGTATTTTTGTATAATACTGTGGCGAGGTTGCAGTTATCTGTCCTATGTCAAGACTAAGTTGCGTGGGCCGCAGAGAGGGGAGAGGTCAAAGTGTCATCATGTGTAAACATATCTTTTGCTCCACTGTGTCTGTGTGGAGTCACTCCCTACTTTTCCCAGCGGGGAAAGGAGGGTGGCAGTGTCTGGAATCATTCTATGCTCCCTCGAATGTTGTCCCTATCTTAACCTATAGCAATCATTCTCCTCTCTGTGAGTTTGCCCAGGATTGGTTGTATTTAGAATTGGTTGTATCTAAATGACAATTTGATATATGCCTGTTGATATGGAGGATTGGTTTATGGTTCTGGGGTTTGAGTAAGGAGACAAAGCTGAACGATTTATTATGTCTATGCTGTCTGACTATGTGTGTTCTTTGCTATTAAAGGATCGCAGTTGCAATGCAGAATGGGGCTCTCAGAGAATTCACTGAGAGACACTGAATTACCTGAGAGTCACAGGATTGTGATAGAGCTCATATAATTAAAGATGGACTTTGATAACTAACTCTGACTTGTGTATGTGGTTTGCTCCCATGATTTGGTAAATAGAGGAAATGTCCACGACAGTGCTCAGTCCCATCCTGTACTCCCCGTTCACTCATGACTGCACGGCTGTCATTGAAAATAAGAATTTGTTCTAAACTGACTTGCCTAGTTAAATAAAGGTTTTTAAAAAGTGACAGAATTTCACCTGGTTAATATTACCTGCTAACCTGGATTTCTAGTAACGAAATATATACTTCTGTGTATTGATTTTTAGAAAGGCATTGGTGTTTATGGTTAGGTACATCTTGGAGAGACGACAGTCCTTTCATGCGAATGCGCACTGCATCGATTATATGCAACGCAGGGAACGCTAGATAAACTAGTAATATCATCAACCATGTGTAGCTATAACTAGTGATTATGATTGATTACGTTTAATGCTAGCTAGCAACTTACCTTGGCTTCTTACTGCATTCGCGTAACAGGCGGGCTCCTCGTGAGGCAGGTGGTTAGAGCTTTGGACTAGTTAACCGTAAGGTTGCAAGTTTGAGTCCCTGAGCTGACAAGGTAAAAATCTGTCGTTCTGCCCCTTAACAAGGCAGTTAACCCACCGTTCCTACGCCTTCATTGAAAATAAGAATGTGCTCTTAACTGACTTGCCTAGATAAATAAAGATTAAATAAAAAGGTGTGAAAAAAATATATATAATATATTGCTCAAAGAAATTAAGGGAACACTAAAATAACACAGCCAGTATCTGAAAGAATGAAATATTCTTATTAAATACTTTTTTCTTTACATAGTTGAATGTGCTGACAAAAACACACAAAAATTATCAATGGAAATCAAATTTATCAACCCATGGAGGTCTGGATTTAGAGTCACACTCAAAATTAAAGTGGAAAACCACACTACAGGCTGATCCAACTTTGATGTAATGTCCTTAAAAACAAGTCAAAATGCGGCTCAGTAGTGTGGGTGGCCTCCACGTGCCTGTATGACCTCCCTACAACGCCTGGGCATGCTCCTGATGAGGTGGCGGATGGACTCCTGAGGGATCTCCTCCCAGACCTAGACTAAAGCATCCGCCATCTGTCCCAGATGTGCTCAATTGGATTCAGGTCTGGGGAACGGCGGGCCAGTCCATAGCATCAATGCCTTCCTCTTGCAGGAACTGCTGACACACTCCAGCCACATGAGGTCTAGCATTGTCTTGCATTAGGAGTAACCCAGGGCCAACCGCACCAGCATATGGTCTCACAAGGGTCTGAGGATCTCATCTCGGTACCTAATAATGACAGTCAGGCTACCTCTGGCGAGCACATGGAGGGCTGTGCGGCCCCCCAAAGAAATGCCACCCCACACCATGACTGATCCAAACCGTTCTCCACGGCGTCTCCAGACTGTCACGTGCTCAGTGTGAACCTGCTTTCATCTGTGAAGAACACAGGGCGCCAGTGGCGAATTTGCCAATCTTGGTGTTCTCTGTCAAATGCCAAACGTCCTGCACGGTGTTGGGCTGTAAAGCACAACCCCCACCTGTGGACGTCAGGCCCTCATACCTCCCTCATGGAGTGTTTCTGACCGTTTGAGCAGACACATGCACATTTGTGGCCTGCAGGAGGTCATTTTGCAGGGCTCTGGCAGTGCTCCTCCTTGCACAAAGGCGGAGGTAGCGGTCCTGCTGCTGGGTTGTTGCCCTCCTACAGCCTCTTCCACGTCTCCTGATGTACTGGCCTGTCTCCTGGTAGCACCTCCATGCTCTGGACACTACGCTGACAGACACAGCAAACCTTCTTGCCACAGCAAACCTTCTTGCCACAGCTCGCATTGATGTTCCATCCTGGATGAGCTGCACTACCTGAGCCACTTGTGTGGGTTGTAGACTCCGTCTCATGCTACCACTAGAGTTAAAGCACCGCCAGCATTCAAAAGTGTCCAAAACATCAGCCAGGAAGCATAGGAACTGAGAAGTGGTCTGTGGTTATCACCTGCAGATCCACTCCTTTATTGTGGGTGTCTTGCTAATTGCCTATAATTTTCACCTGTTGTCTATACCATTTGCACAACAGCATGTGAAATTTATTGTCAGTTTTGCTTCCTGAGTGGACAGTTTGATTTCACAGAAATGTGATTGACTTGGAGTTACATTGTGTTGTTTAAGTCTACCCTTTATTTTTTTGAGCAGTGTATATCAAATAAATAATAAAAAACAATAAATATTTATTTATTTATTTATTTTAAATCGGCAAAATCGGCTTCCAAAATTACCGATTGTTATGAAAACTTCGGTATAGCCCAGTACATCACTGGAGCCAAGCTTCCTGCCATCCAGGACCTAAAAACCATGCGGTTTCAGAGGAAGGTCCTACAATTGTCCAAGACTCCAGCCACCCTAGTCAGACTGTTCTCTGCTACGCGGACAGCAAGCTGTACCGGAGCGCCAAGTCTAGGTCCAAGAAGGTTCTAAACAGCTTCTACCCCCAAGCCATAAGACTCCTGAACATTTAATCAAATGGCTACCCAGACTATGTGCATATAGATGTGTAAAGACAGTTGGACAAGACGTGGTAGGTAACTATCTTGTGAATTGTTTACAAACAAATTAGTGAACGTGCTAGAAAGCTAAACAGCAACCTAGCTAACTCGATGAATGCTGTAGCTAGCCAAAAAGGACTTGTTTTGAAAGTTGGATCATGTTATCCTTTGAGGGTTTCAAAAAAGTGTTCTTACACTATGAACATTCAAAGCAACTTGGAAATTTCAATGGCAGGCATGGTCACCATTGCTTGCTACATAACTTTGAGTGATAGGAAGCATGAGCACCACAAATCAGTCTACACTACTGCGCACACACCTGCCGTTACAATGACAACTAGCGTAGCCATATCAGCAAACGACTGCTTTCTGAACACACACACACACACAAATCCAATTTGGTCACTTGTAACTTACTGTTTGGACAGTCAGTATTCAAAAACTGATTTGAGTGTTAAGGCCTGCAGTGTGAACATAGTTTTAGAGACCAAAACAAAGGACCAGGTTCAAAACATTTAATCAATTAAGGCATGTTTTCATCAGTTCATATTTTCAGTACTGTCATGGTTTTGACCCAAGAACACAAATAAACCATGTGAATATAAAACATACCAAATAACACAACAGAAACAAAAGGCACAGGTGGTGGTGCAGCCCAACGTATCAGACCTCTGGCCACACCTCACAAGTGTGACTAATTGCTCATTACCTCCCCCAAGACATTTCATTGGTTAATTGTGTTTACCTGTATTGTATTTGAAAAGGGTGGGTGGCATAAACTGAATCACATGTAACATATGGAATTGCTTTAGTATACGCATTAAAATTCCCAATGCAAAGTTACACCCATCTTACCTATTTTTTGAGTTATTACATAAAACTTAAGTCAATTGGAAAATGTTTTTCCAGAAATAACTTAAAATGTATAACTTCAAATTATTTGCACTCATGACTACTGGTCTCAATAGTATTTTCAGCCAACTAACAAGTAAATTATTTATAACAATCAATTCATAAAGTAACTTGCAAGGTTGCTAGCCAACTA
The DNA here is from genome assembly GCF_036934945.1 of Oncorhynchus masou masou. Lineage (NCBI taxonomy): Eukaryota > Metazoa > Chordata > Actinopteri > Salmoniformes > Salmonidae > Oncorhynchus > Oncorhynchus masou. The sequence goes on from NC_088235.1 coordinate 64,844,803, forward strand.
GCCTGTTAACGTTACATTAGCGCTACATGAGTTAGCCAGTTGCTATCAACAACGAGCTTACAGCTACATTAAAGTAAATCAAAGTTTTGGAAATACATAACACCATCTTTCAAAGACCTTTAATACTGTTGATCACTCACTGCTAATTCAGAGGCTGTCCTTAAAGGCTGCATGTAACTGGTTTAAACATTGACTTGACATAATTCAATGTGTATCTACAGATGGTGTCAAATCAGGTTCTGCAGGGGTCAATTCTAGGTCCTGTACTTTTTACATTAACAATACTGACTGTCAAAAAAAATGTCCTGCACTTGTATGCCGATGATACTGTAGTGTATGCTATTGAACCCACGGTTGACCAGGCTCTATCTTAACTTCAATCTGCCTTCATTGTATTGCAGAAAAACTTTATTGACCTCAAATTCGTATGCAGGTAAAACCTTTTATGTTTATGCGAGTCCAACATACCTCTGATGATTTAAACATACAGTGGGGCAAAAAAGTATTTAGTCAACCACCAATTGTGCAAGTTCTCCAACTTAAAAAGATGAGAGAGGCCTGTAATTTCCATCATAGGTACACTTCAACTATGACAGACAAAATAAGAAAAAAAATCCAGAAAATTTGGTAGGTTTTTTCATGAATTTATTTGCAAATTATGGTGGAAAATAAGTATTTGGTCAATAACAAAAGTTTATCTCAATACTTTGTTATATACCCTTAGTTGGCAATGACAGAGGTCAAACGTTTTCTGTAAGTCTTCACAAGGTTTTCACACACTGTTGCTGGTATTTTGGCCCATTCCTCCATGCAGATCTCCTCGAGAGCAGTGATGTTTAGGGGCTGTTGCTGGGCAATACGGACTTTCAACTCCCTCCAAAGATTTTCTATGGGGTTGAGATCTGGAGACTGGCTAGGCCACTCCAGGACCTTGAAATGCTTCTTACGAAGCCACTCCTTCGTTGCCTGGGCGGTGTGTTTGGTATCACTGTCATGCTGAAAGACCCAGCCACGTTTCATCGTCAATGCCTTTGCTGATGGAAGGAGGTTTTCACTCAAAATCTCACGATACATGGCCCCATTCATTCTTTCCTGTACACGGATCAGTCGTCCTGGTCCCTTTGCAGAAAAACAGCCCCAAACAATGATGTTTCCACCCCCATGCTTCACAGTAGGTATGGTGTTCTTTGGATGCAACTCAGCATTCTTTGTCCTCCAAACACGGCGAGTTGAGTTTTTACCAAAAAGTTCTGTTTTGGTTTCATTTGACCATATGACATTCTCCCAATCTTCTTCTGGATCATCCAAATGCTCTCTAGCCAACTTCAGACGGGCCTGGACATGAACTGGCTTAAGCAGGGGGACACGTCTGGCACTGCAGGATTTGAGTCCCTCCCTTTTTGCCCCCACTGTACGTACTTTGGATGGTGTCAATATTGATAGTGTCCCTGCTTACAAATACCTGGGCATCTTTTAAAAAGCATATTAATGAGTTAGTTAACTTCTTCAATATAGGGGGCGCTCTTTTAATTTTTGGATTTAAAAAAAACTTTCCCGTTTTAAAAAATACATTTTGTCACGAAAAGATGCTCGACGATGCATATAATTGACAGCTTTGGAAAGAAAACACTGACGTTTCCAAAACTGCAAAGATATTATCTGTGAGTGCCACAGAACTGATGCTACAGGCGAAACCAAGATGAAATTTCAAACAGGAAATGGCCCAGATTCTGAAGGCGCTGTGTTTCAGTGTCTCCTTATATGGCTGTGAATGCGCCAGGAATGAGCCTACACTTTCTGTCGTTTCCCCAAGGTGTCTGCAGCATTGTGACGTATTTGTAGGCATATCATTGGAAGATTGACCATAAGAGACTACATTTACCAGGTGCCAGCTTGGTGTCCTCCGTCGAAATTATTGCGTAATCTCCAGCTGCGTGCATGTTTCCATTTTCTTCAGAGGAGAAACAACTGCCACGAATGATTTATCATCGAATAGATATGTGAAAAACACCTTGAGGATTTATTCTAAACAAAGTTTGCCATGTTTCTGTCGATATTATGGAGTTAATTTGGAAAAAAGTTTGGCGTTGTAATGACTGAATTTTCGGGGTTTTTTCTTAGCCAAACGTGATGAACAAAACCGAGCGATTTCTCCTACACAAATAATCTTTTTGGAAAAACTGAACATTTGCTATCTAACTGAGAGTCTCCTCATTGAAAACATCCGAAGTTCTTCAAAGGTAAATTATTTTATTTGAATGCTTTTCTTGTTTTTGTGAAAATGTTGCCTGCTGAATGCTAGGCTAATGCTATGCTAGTTATCAATACCTCTTACACAAATGCTTGTGTAGCTATGGTTGAAAAGCATATTTTGAAAATCTGAGATGACAGTGTTGTTAACAAAAGGCTAAGCTTGTGAGTGAATATATTTATTTAATTTCATTTGCGATTTTCATGAATAGTTAACATTGCATTATGCTAATGAGCTTGAGGCTATGATTACGCTCCCGGATACGGGATTGCTCGACGCTAGAGGTTAAGAAGCTGAGAATATAAAAATAAAAACTGGCTTCTTCTATAGAAATAGGTCCTGCCTCTCACTAAATAGCAGAAAGCAGATTATTCAGTCGAGGTTCCTATCGTTCCTAGACTATGGAGATTTGAATGCAGCTGCCACTTCATTAAAGACGTTCGATGCAGTTCATGATCAATGCACTGTGCTTTATTACGGGTGACAGTTTTAATACTCATCACGGCATTCTCTACCAAAAAGTTGGTTGGCCCTCTGATGTCCCGTAGGTCAAATCAAAATGAAATAACATTTTATTGGTCGCATACACATATTTAGCAATGTTGTTGCGGTATAGGGAAATGCGCGTGTTCCTAGATCCAACAGTGCAGGAATATCTAACAATAGACACATCTAAAAAGTAAAAGAATGGAATTAAGAAATATTAGGTTCAGAAGTGTAGGAGTCCAGATTATAAATATATTTATAAAACTCTGTGGTTCGAGCCCTTAAAATATCAGACAGTATACCACAGGCATGTATTTTTATGTTGGTAACCAGTCTATAATAGCAATAAGGCACCTAGGAGGTTTGTGGTATATGGCCAATATATACACACGCAAGTATGTGGACACCCCTTCAAATTTGTGGATTCGGCTTTTTCAGGCACATTCGTTGCTGCCAGGTGTATAAATCGAGCACACAGCCATGCAATCTCCATAGACAAGCATTGGCAGTAGAATGGCCTTACTGAAGAAGTGACTTTCAACGTGGCACAGTCAAAGGATGCCACCTTTGCAACATGTCACTTCGTAAAATGTCTGCTCTGCTAGAACTGCAAGTGCTGTTATTGTGAATTATAAAACGGTTGGGTCTAATCCTGAATGCTGATTGGTTAAAAGTGCATTCCAGCTGGCGTGAATTCCACAAGTTACCACCGGCTAAATCTACGACGTTAAAAATGCCTATTTACTCTGTTCCATCTGACTGCGCAATCCACTGTCTCATCAGCCCAGCCAGGCAATTTATAAACTTGATCTCCACTATAAAACACATCGAGGCATTCTCACATTTCTTTTAGACTAACATTTAGTTTAACAGTAGAGATTTGTATAAACCTTGCCGTCTGTCTAACATTTGCAACATTGTTTCAACATTCAAATTCGATCTCCAGCTGTCCCATAGTAATGAACATGTCAGGAGTTGGGACGAGACAGACAGGCAGGCGGCAGCTTTTCTCAGCCAGTCAAAATCCTGAATCAGCATAGTTTTGTATATATCCTTAAAAATTATCAATAGAAAAACAGGTCAAATTAAACGAATTGCAGCTAGTCTACCGTCTTTCCAGCTTCAGCTTGAAGTGATTGTGTTAGTTGTGTTGTTGGCTAGCTGCTCTGAACAACAGTGTCCTGACAAGAGCACATATTCTATACCAGGAGGAATCGTGCATCATTAGCTTATTGTTATGGATGTATCCAAATTAAATGTAACTAGAAAATAGCTTAAACGCAAATGCAGCTAGAACTTTGCGGTTATTCTGGCTGCACTTTTTGACGTGACTGTAAGCTAGCCGTAGTTGGATAGCTAGCAAGCCAAGGATAAGAACGTTGCCAGCCAGTATGGCAATGGAACATTTAGAATGAACAACTGGGTCCATAGATACAGAACAAAAAGACTGAACGTCTGGGTCACGTCTCTGGCAACCGAACCGATAGAATGAACGACCAGCCAGCTTGGGTAGCAACCCTAGATTTGTATGGACTATATCTTGTGGAAGGATGTAAATATTGTGGAAAATATGTAAATCATTATTTGAATATGTTGGTAATCCTCTATATAAAAGTGATAATGCCCTTGAAGCCGGTGTTTGGAGGATATATTGGCACGGTCCGTCTCAGGCCTAACAACATCCGTGCCAATGTATCCTCCAAACACTGGCAACAACAGCTCAGCCGCGAAGTGGTAGGCCACACAAGCTCATAGAACAGGAACGCTGAGTGCTGAAGTGCATAAAAATCTTCTGTCGTTGGTTGCAACACTTGCTACCAAGTTCAAAACTGCCTCTGGAAGCAACATCAGCACAAGAACTGTTCGTCAGGAGTTTCCTGAAATGGGTTTCCATGGCCGAGCAGCTGCACACAAGCCTAAGATACCCATGCACAATGCTAAGCATCGGCTGGTGTGGTTTAAAGCTCACTGCCATTGGACTCTGGAGCAGTGGAAACTGTAAAGTTTGTTGGAGAAGGAATAATGGTCTGGAGCGGTTTTTCATAGGTTCGGGCTGGCCCCTTAGTTTCAGTTGAATTCTAGCTTGAAATATACTTGTTCATGTTACCATACTAGAAGTTATTGATTACTTTACATGTATAAGGAAAGTATGTTGGGGTCAATGAAGGGTGGATATGAACTTGATGTATGGAAAGTTACTAAGTGAGACGAGGTGAAGTGCAGAAAGTTCATATTCTGTTCAAACATGGTATTGTTGAATATCAATGTTCCTAAGGAGGGAGGCAAAGGGCAACAGTCCAGTTTCAGTTCCTGATAAGGCAGGCGAGCTGCGGAACTAGGGAGGATTTTGGCTCGAGGTCAAGTCAGATGTAGTGAGAAGAAACCTCCGTGGTGGTGCCAGAGGGACCCACCCCAACGACCATCCTACTCGTCTTATGTCAAATGCATACACTTCCACGCCTATGAAGGGTCTAGCATCAGGCAGGGCCATGACTACATCAGTGAGAGAAACCAATGTAGTTCCTGCCTAACAACAGATGTATTGGCTGTCTAGATGTGTAAGGAGTTAACCCCGCTTAGTAGGAGGTTATAAATATATATCCTTGTGTAATCATACCTTGTCTTTGCAGCTGTATGACCCAGGGGGTGAATAAAAACTTGGTTTGAGCTTTTTCTAGTCGTCCGTTAGAGAGTTTTTACTCCGTTCAGAACCTAACACAGTGAAGGAAAATCTTAACACTACAGCATATACTGACGTTCTAGACAATTCTGTGCTTCCAAATTTGTAGCAACAGTTTGGGGAAGGCCCTTTCCTGTTTCAACAAGACAATACCCCTGTGCACAAAGTGAGGTCCATAAAGAAATGGTTTGTCGAGATCAGTGTGGAAGAAATTGACTGGCCTTCAGAGGCCTGACCTCAAACCCATTGAAAACCTTTGGGATGAAATGGAACAATGACTGCGAGGCAGTGCCTGACCTCAATAATGCTCCTGTGGCTAAATGGAAGAAAGTCCCCGCAGCAATCTAGGTGGAAAGCCTTCCCAGAAGAGTGGAGGCTGTTATAGCAGCAAAGGTGGGACCAACTCCATATTAATGCCCATGATTTTGGAATGGGATGTTCAACGAGCAGGTAGGTGTCCACATACTTTTGACCTTGTAGTGTACATAAGTGCAATACATCCGGCAGAAAATAGTTTAACAGACTTGCAAAGCTATTTGGCTAGCAGCCACACAACTACATTAGCTTACAATGAAAAAGCAAGGTATGTTTTGCAAAAATTAAGCATTGCCATCATATTGTGTCATACGTAGATCATAAAAAGAATGTAGCTAGCTACATTTCTTAATGTTTTGTTTTAAGTTAATCTTGCCTTTTAACTTGCTACCGGAGGAAAGTACCGGGGGAAAAGTAGCCTCCGCATAAGTCAGAGCGCTATCTGGTGATTCAATGACCTGACCAAATATATTTCATCCGAGTGGAAAAGTGCAACTGAAACAAATATTTTACAGTCATGATTTGGAGCAAACACTGACTGAAGCTGAGCGGTATTTACAATAAGAAGCATTTTAGATCTGCGTTTACAAAACGCAGCAAGATAGTTATTTCCTTTTCAGTGTGAGAAATGCAGAATCCAGAGTTAAAATGACCAGCGACCTAGGGTAACCAATTCTAAATGGCACTATCAGTTCACAGTACCTTAAGCAGAAAATAGATGGGATGCAATTATTCTGAAACTGCAGATGGTTGTTAGAACACTTATTTTCCTACTTCAATCAACCAGTCCATTTTGAATTTGTGATAAACTGTCGTCATTTAGCTTGTGTATCCAATCATTTAGATACCTTTTTAATAGGACTTTGTTTGCACACTGCGTGTGTGGAGGGAGCGGTCAGAACACAATTGAGTGAATGAGACAAGGAGGGGAAAAGGAATTTAGGGAGATAAACATTGTGATGCTTGGCTTCTTTTTTGTGGTGCCCCGCAAATCATATGTACAAATGGAACACTAGAGTCAAAGCAAATTAATGTTGTTGACAAGAGAAAGTTTTACTTTCCCATTTGGGCACCCACAAAGCACATTCCACCGAATACAGATTTTTTTTTTTTTATCTCTGGTTAAAGATCGAGCTTTGACGTCTGTTTGAGTACTCATGCCCATCCCTATTTGGTGATGTGCAAAGGCCAGAAACCAGACTGGAAACCCTTTTACAACTGATTTGGTGATAGATGGGATTGAGGCTGGTTGCAAACACTTTTTCCAGTACATTTGATAGGAAGGGGAGGTTGGAGATGGGGCCTGTAGTTGGATAGGATGTCCTGGTCAAGGTTGTGTTTCTCAGTAAGGAAGACTGCAGCTGTTTTGAAGATCGATGGTACCTCTCCAGTCAGCCAATAAGCCAGTACTTGTAGCACAAGGCCTACACCATTTCACTTACCTGTATGAAGTTGTATTTTCCCGATGAGACCCTCAACCAGGCCCAAGCACACAGGGTTCCAAGCTAACAGAAGGTCTGTTGCTGAAATAAAAAGAGAGAAGAGACAAATCAGAGAAAATAAAGACTTATGGAGTGGACACAAAGTAAAAACATTTAAGAAAATCGCCCCAAACTAAGAGCAATTAAGTTATTTAATGATAAACAGCACATGCATATAAGCCTATTTTCCAAACAGAGCACCAAGTTGATGGATTGTAGGCTATCCCTGGTTGTGCCAGTCTTATGCCATCCCAATAATATTTACATTGTGGACCATTTGCTGCACTTTCCATGCAAGGTTTGGACTGAGGGTTTCTGATTATACTGTTAGGGATCATCATGAAGCATTACATTACAGTAGTATCTAGATACCAAGCAGCCAAGTTCAGAAGTATTTAATGCATCCAGTGCTTAAAACATCAAGAGATTCTTCTCACAGTTCAAATAGACAAGTGTTATCACTTGGGAAGAATACATGTAGAGGTGGAGTATTCAACTCTTAACCAGCAGGCTCCGGACCTCGTAGGGTTTCTTTTCTACTTGATAATTAATTGCACCCACCTGGAGTCCCATTCAGTCCCCGATTAGAGGGGAATAATGAAAAAACACAGTGTAACTGGTTTGTGGTCCAGAGTTGAGTTTGAGGGATGTAAAGAATACATGATGACAATTTCTTTGACTGAAGCAGAGGTACAAAAACCAGGTCAGAGGGTCACAGACAGTAGCCATGTTTCTGGCAACACTTTATATGGCAAACCCATCATCGATAAAGTTTAGAATGAGAAAAAAAACACATGGAACTTTCAGGATGTGACATCATTACACTTTTTTTATTCAACAAGTGGATGGAAACCTAGGTAATGTCAGTTTTTCTTAAAAAATTGTGTAGTAACATGATGCACTGAGGCATGACTACATCACTGCCAAATTACTACATCACAACTAGCTAACTGATGCTGATAACTAAAACAACTTTGGTATAACAGAAAACTAGACGTGAAGGTTATGTCAAGCAGTTGAAGAGTTGAGTCATGAATGGGCAACAAAGAGGGTGGAGATTGGAGAACATCTCGGTAGCTGAGACAATAACTCTTCCTGTTCCATGGAGCCAGAAAACTCTGTACCGACCTCAGCGCTGGAGCCCGGGCAGGGAGGTGGAAAATAGGGGCTGCCCCTATATACACACACACACAGACATCTCTCTGTTTGTCCATGATACAAACTCAACCATAGATTTGTTCAGAAATGTGAAATATTGTGGAAATTTGTGTCGGTGCTAGTGTTAACAAGTCCAATGAGGAATGGAAACCCTTTTCCAATTAAATAATGGAAGAGCAGTGCAACCCAAACCTGTTCAGGCTGGCTGCACACCCCCATGTGACCTCAGCTAGCCCACAGGGTAGTCATTTACATCCATACAGTGGCTGCTCCCTCTCAACAGCTTTTTGGTTACAACAGAAAGGCAAGGTTCATCGGCTCAGCTACTGGCTTTGCTGTGAATTGTCCCGGCTTAGCTCGCCACTCTGTCACAGAGAAGGGGGAGGTGTTTTGGCAGGTCAGACAGGAGCACAAGAGCTAACGATCTAGCCTAAGGTAGCTACAGATTGTTACACCAGATCATTTGATTTAACCAAAGATTTTTGGTATCCATTACTGGGACTTACAAGGTGCGGTGCGTTTGAATTTAGAAAATGCTCTGTTATTAAAATAATTATTTGTTCTCCATTAAGTAATCCAACAATGTGTACACTGCTATCTTGTCTATTTAAAATCTTCTCATTGTTCGAGACAGGTGTCATTATGACATTTGGTACTTTGGGGTGGACCCATCTGTCTCAATTAATCTGGCCTAAGTATGCTCGTCTCCCAAGAAGCAGAACAAGTCACGTAAGGTAGTGTGTTGTGTAGCAGAGAGCCCGTAACTAGTCTGTAAATATGTGGAATTCAGTGTAAGGAAATAAGGAACCACAACAGATGCTTGAGTGGCATTTCAGGAAATGAACAGTTAACCATGTAGCCATAGGAATCCAATAAAGCAAGCTCATGTAAGAAGAAAAATAGGATACAGGAATTATGAACCCTAATAACTGTTTTGTTCAATACAAAACAATTTAAAGACAATTAAACATGGAAACATATGGAGCAATGTCACCGTCTGTTTTCTGGCTCATTGTTTGAATGGAACCCTGCTACATAATTTGTACTGTGCCCCTCGAGCATCGCAGTCTGTTTATTCCAAATATCACAATCAGGTCAACTGGGCAGTGCCACACTGGACACGAAAGTATGGTAATAATACACATTTAATGGACTGGCAGTTAACATGAGGATGTTTGTTTAGATAGCTAAATTATTGCAACCAAAAATGTAATGGCACTCGAATTTTAGTAAGATGCGCTGTTGTTGGATCCACAGCGTCCTATATAGTTGTCATTGTCAACGTGTAAATCAATATTTGCTTGGATAATGAAGACATAGCTAAGGCAAGAGGAAATGCTCATGCTATGGGCTTGACGTCATTATAACTAGCCATTTAGTTATGGGTTTGATGTCCGAGCTTATTGATGTTACGTTCGCTAGCTAATTGATGGCAACGAGAAACTGAATTTTAAAAATGACAAATGTATTTTGCCTACCAGGTCTGGCGTTCATGGTCCCATCTATTCGGCTACACCAAAGAGCATGGTCGCCACTCTGGAGAATATAATGGTCTTTGGCTTGAAACAGCTCCATTTTATCGGTGTACAGTATGTCAGACCATGTAAATATTTCTGTGGTCCAAACCGGTTAGCTAGCTATAGCTAGCACGCCTATCTAACGTTAACGTTACTGACAGGGCGTTGCCCTGGCAAGTTGGCTAACGTTTGCTTTGCTTATTTTGAATATTCTTTCTTAGTTCAAAAAGTAGACATAATGAGACACTTATTCAATGTGTGAAAATGTAGCTGGTTATTCATTTCCAGTCGAAAGACCGACTGACTGTCGATTTCCTGCAGAAACAATCACACGTGACTTCTTCTATGGATGTTTGATCGCGGTTGGCAACCAACTTTAATGTGCATTACCGCCACGAACTGGATTGGAGTGTGGACCAAAGACATAAGGTCAAACTGCACTTGTCCTCTCCACCTGTCCTCCCCTGATCTATTTGTGAATACAACTACTCCTTCCTCAACAGCACTTACCTGCTCAGGCAACCCTATATCTACCACTGGCTGAGGGAACAACCAAGGTGGGATAGCAGGAAGAACAACAGAGGGTCGAAACTTCCTCCCAAACAACCCCATCTCTCTCGCCATGCCATTGCCTATCTATCCCAAACTTGTATTCAGACTTCGTTCGAGTTTCCAGCCCTCTAGGAGTACCTTTTTTGTAGGATGTGCAACCTTATGTCCTTTTAGATTGACCCATTATATCATGGTTAGCTGTTGTCTTCTTAATTCTAAGAGAATCTCTACCAACTCTACCTGCATCGCTGCCACCGGGGAGCTCCTGATTGCTTCACAACATATTCTTAGGGCTTGGGCATAGATAACATTTAGAATTTTTTTAGCCCAGGGGGATCATATGATCCAGCACAGGGAGATCCCAATCTCGTCTGACCCCACTCATCCTCTTTATCACCTACCATACCTCTCCCACAGGAGTGGTCCTTTTTATGTTTTCACAGAACCGGCACCAACCGGCACTCTTAGCTGTCCTAATGATCCTCCTTACTACTGATTGTGCTTGTTTATACTAATTCAGGTGCTGGTAATTATGGGACCTTTTCAACATTCTGAATGCCCTGTTCCTGCTCTTCACAGCTTCTCCACACTCAACCAGAGGACTGCGTTACTCTTTGTCCTCCCTGTACCCATAGGACTCACCTGCCTTGCTCTTTGTCCCCCCTGTACCCATAGGAATATCCTGCCCTGCGGCCCCTAGTATTGCTCCTCTTACTTCATTATTGACTGTTTCTATATCTGAATTGAGATCAACCTGAGACAGCTCTTGTTCACTCAACTCCTGAAACTGACCCCTCTCTGCTTTCTCAAATATCTCCTCAATCCATTTCCTACTGAATCTTCCACCCTCCGGTTCCCCGGATATCATGAAGTCTCACAAGACTTTTCTCATCAAGTAGTTCCTCTAACACATGTCCATTTACATCAGTCCGTAACCCCCCACAGAGCGTATTATGAACATTAAAAACCCCACACCACATTAGCTGTCTCCTATCTTGACCTTCTACATTCCCAAAGGCCATCAACTCTAGTCTCTTACACATGTTGTAAAAGTTCACTATTACCATATTCCCCTTCCCAACCACACCTCTACCACTACATACTCCTGTTCAACTCCATCTCTCACACACCTATATGGGATCCCCGGCATTATAAAGGTAGCACACCTGCAACCTTCCCCTGCCACCCTATCTCTACAGACTGGTTTATGCCATATCTCCTGGAGACATATCACAATAGGTTTGACCGGTAACTCCTCAAGAAACTGTTTGAACTCTTGCCCATTAAGCCATCAAACTTCTGTCATTCCATTGAATGATTAACACCATTATGAAAATGAACCAATACTTGATTCTTGGCTGGACTGATTCTCAATCTTATTGTGGTCATCCTGTACATTTTCCCATGTCAGTCCTGCGATCCCAAGACACTTCACTGCCTGATCCACTATGATCAGTATCTTCTTAGTCTTAGATTGTAATTCTTCTGTGCAATTGATTGCTGCGGTCACAAATGTAACAACCTTCCTCATATCTACTACCAGTGTCACGACTTCTGCCGAAGTCGTTGCCTCTCCTTGTTCAGGCGGTGCTCGGCTGTCGACGTCACCGGCCTTCTAGCCATCATTGATCAATTTTTCATTTTCCATTGGTTTTGTCTTGTCTTCCCACATACCTGTTTTCAATCCTGTCCAACCTGCATCCCGACCTGCCCTGGAATACTTGCTCTACTGGGTGCCCCATTAGTTTTTGCGTGAACTACCTTCACTGCTTCTGCATACGAGATTTTACGCTCACTCCACACCTGCTGCACTTCCACCTGTCTTTTCATCAATGCACAACCCCCATATGGCACACTATAGGCACCCCCAGAGTTACAGCACCTTAACTGGACCCCGTCTCCACATTCCCCATATGCATGTTCTCCCCCACACTTCGCACACCTCCTTTTGCCTTTACGCACCGCCGCCACATGCCCAAACCTTTGACAGTTATAGCAACACAATGGTTTAGGAACGTAAGCTCAAACATAGTAACTCATATACCCAATCGTAACTGTTTCTGTCAGTACCAGATCCTAAAAGTTTAGTAGCACTGACAGGCTATTCACCTTCTTCCCATCTGGAGGCGCTGTGCCTCAATAAGAGACCCTCCCTTCACAAGACCTGCAAAGGTGCCTCAGGCTTCCTCTTTTTCTTAACCTTTAATCTCACTATTCTACCTACACATTTTTCCACTCCACCACTAACTACACTCCATCCCGTCCTCCTCAACACCTCACCCCCTGCCTTTCCATCCATCTCTGCCCCAGTCACAGCCAAGTCAGTGTTGCTCAACCGCCTCCACAGGATTTCACACTCCAAAACAAAACAATCACACGTGACCTTACTCTTCATTCTATATCGAGCTCCACCAGGTGCACTCGATTTACCTTGCCCAGTGCACCGATTGGTGGATGTCTCTTTTCTGGGACTGTTCAATAGGAGCTCCGCCTAGGCTTGAGCAAAATCCAACGTACAGCAAGTTTAAGGTATTCAAATGCTCAGCTGTTTGAGCTGATTGAGTCTGAATTAGTGACACGTCTCTCATCAAAATTTGACATTCAATTCAAATAATGTTTTATTGATATACTGGTATTTGGGTGATTACACATTTAGGCTACCAGTTATTATCAACGTTGATAGGTTGGTTATGAATGTTGAAGGTCGATTATATCAAACTTTCACTTTCCCCTTATGTTTGTATGTTGAAATTGTAGTAGTTCATTATGATATTTATTTCAGGTGGCACTTACAGCAGGGTTATATGCTCTCTTAGTGAAAAAAAAGCATGTTTGGTGGTGAATGGAATGTATTATTGAATGGAATATATTAAACCTAATAAAATAAACACCCCATGCCAAGTTAATAGAGTGCTTATTCAATACTGTGCATTCTCCTAAAATGTGTCTACCATGTGTTGCTTGTCTCACACAAGGTGTTAAGTGATGGAGAGGATACAAGGTGAGGTTTAGATTTGTGTAAACCATATAGAACCACTTGATAGCAAGGATGGCAACATATCACAATACTGTAACCTACTATAAAATCACTCAATTATAGACAACGTCAAAATAAATCATTTTATTTGCAACCTTGCCAACGTGACTCCAAGCTGTCAACACTGCAACAACCTGCAATGCACAAGCTGTGATAAACAATGCCTACTTTTACATTGACCCTTTGAATTGTTATTCTTGATTAGCAGCTGATGCTAGTAGTCTCACATCTCATGAGGTTATTCAGCTCACATCCAACATTTCTAAATGCATTCTTAAATTCATCAATAATTCCTTTCTTTAAATAACATTACAAGTGAAACTACAAATGTAAAAATGTTGTAAAACATTCTACCAATTTTAAATCTTACTTGAATCAAAGGTGACTAGATGTAATTGTTGAATGTAACATATCAAGTTCCCTAATCATTACAAATGAAATATAAACATATTATAATGGTGAAATAAGTGCCAAGAACCCAAAATAGGCAATGCACCTACAGGCTGAAACTAATGAAACCCGAAGTAAATCTATCAACCATATAATTTGTTGGGTGTATGTTAAATAACCCAGAGGAACTGAGAGGAAGAGGAAGCTTCTGAGAGGAATCTCTGAGAGGAAGAAAAGGAAGATTCTTTCCTTTAAGTGGCTCTTTGTCCACTGAGGCCCAAAAATAAATACTTTTCTCTGACTGAATCATTAACATTTACTAACATTTCTCCCATTTCTTCATATGGAATCTGAGGTAAATATTGTTTCTCGAAGTAGTGGATTAGAACTAAGAGGGAAATATTAGGCATCTCTAACAATAGCAACTGAAGCCCTTTCTTAGATAGAGAGATGTAGCCTTCTCTATACATACCAACCAGTGTTCTCTTATTGAATATGTACTGAACAACTTTACAATAACCACGTCACATGGTCCAAAGGCAACAACATAGATGTACTTTTTAAAATTTAAATAAGCTATTTTCATAGTATTTTCCTATATGGATGGATAAAGGCCTCTTAGATCATCTCCATTCTGCATGTGTCTTTAACACACTGAACATGACAATGTTCTTGCAAAAAGACATTGGCACGGCAAAAGGCAACAACAGTGGCTAAACATAATCGCACTCAGATACCACCATCACATGTGGTGAATACCAGAAAATACCAACACTGGAAATTAAGCAAACATGCATCTTATAGTTCATATGTGATATCTGCCGTAGAAAGGGGGGTATAGGGAACATTGGGAGCCGCCTATTTCCACGTCATATTTGATGACGTTTCTCTTCACTCTTCGCCATAATAAAGCAGTCATTATGAGATCTCCCTGGCCATCTCCACATTCGCTTGTCTGATCGTACTAGGCTGCTCTCCACTCTGTGGCGGGCTCTCGCCCTCCATCGAGGACGCACTGACTGGCTCCGATGGCCGCTCATCCAGCATCTCCAGTGCATCCAGTATGGTCTGGACCCTCCGGACTCCGTCACGTCGTGCCTGTCGCACATCCACACGCCCCTCTGGGTCCACTGAGTCCAATGCCAAAAGCTCTTTGGTCAACAGCTCCTCCAGCAGCAAGTACCTCTTATCGTTCTTCTTTCCATCAAAGCATTTCACCTCTTGCTCCAGTTTCGCCACTCTCTCCACTATCTTTTGTACTTTAGCCAAGCCTGGGTGACACTGAGTGGAAGACTCGTTTTCTGCTGTTGTGGACGGGACCTCCTGTGGAGCAGGAGCATCCACTGGCTCCTGGGCTTCTGGTTTTGGGGGCATCTGTACTGTGATGTTTGCTGTCTGTTTCGGCTGCGGTTGTGGCTGTGGAGGTTGTGGTTGTTGTTGGTACTGTTCAGGTTGTTGGTATTTTTCTGGCTTTTGATACTGTTGTGGCTGTTGTGGTTGTTGGTACTGTTCAGATTGTTGGTATTGTTGTGGTTGTTGTGGCTGTTGGTACTGTTGTGGCTGCTGTGGTTGTGGTTGTTGGTATTGTTGTGGTTGTTGGTATTGTTGTGGCTGCTTTGGCTGTTGTTGTGGTCGTTGTGACATCTGTGGCTGTTGAAGCTGCTGTGTGTCAGCCTCTCTCTGCACTGTTTGGGGATACTGAGAGATCTCCTGCTCCATTCTGTGGGGTGATTCTCTCTGTGGGACATGGTGGTGGTGGACCTGGACCTGGGGAAGAAAGAAGGAATTATTTGCATGTTGCCATTTATTGTCATGAATCTTGACCTGGAGGCAGCTCTGCAGAATGGTCACTAACTAGCACAGCTATAAAGTTATATCATCTGATTTTATACCTAACCTTTACCACATTGCTAACCCTAAACTTCAATGTTTACGATATAGACAATTTTGACATTGCAGCTTGCCTATCTAGCGGAAATCACTCAGTTCTACCTCTTGGGCAAGATTCATGACAATAAATGTCAACCTGCTAATTATTCATCAGGAATAATGTCAAATTTGCTATTCTGGCATTTATAGCTATGTACATATATTATACTTTTTATATAGATGAATCCTAATGATATTGGACTGGCAATAGGTGAAGCAATGATGGAAAAAAGGTACCTGTGGTCTCTCTGTAATGACCTGTGCACTGAGGGGAGACTGGCTCCTCATATGTGGAGGGATATGGATGGCGGCAGTCTCACGGTGCTGGGGAAGCACGCTCGGGGAGGGGGAGGCACGGTCCCGGGAAGAAGGCGTGGGCCCATGATGACCGCTCCAGTCCTCTGGTTGTAGGTGGTGGAAGGAGGGCTGGAGCTCTGAGTAAGCCGGAAAGCGCTGGGTGTAGAGAGTGGAGTTGACAGGGGCTTGTTGTGGGTGACCTCCGGCCCTCTCGTGGATCACTGGGATGGGCATGTAACCTGCCTGGAGGCCTGTGCTGCTGGGTCGTGGGGGCTGGTGGAGGGGGTGGCCCTAAGGAATGAAAGTCTAGCATGAATCAGAGGAAGTACAATTGTATATTCAATATTACAAGTAGCTCTAGAAGTAGCTGGAGGTTTAGTTTGATTTCGACATCAAACACCTGCATTTAACTACAACTTTCTCTGCAAATCCTCCAATGACATCAATCTATGATTAAAGCAAATGGTAAGAGTTAATGCGTAGTAATCTCATTAGCTAAATCAATCTCACCTCAGATCCTTGTGAACTAGGCGAACAGGACATGTAGGGCTCAGGGGTAGTGCTCTCGGAGGGACCCTGCAAAGGAGATCTAGGCCTGCAGTGGAGCATCGAGGTGGGGGAGGGTGTCCGCCCGTCTGCTCGTACATTTTGCAGAGCAGTCGGCTGAATGTACGGGAAACATTGGTGTTGCTGTTGCTGACGGATGTCTCCGCCTTCATGGCAGACTGGGATTGGGATGTAACCCTGACGGAGGGTGGGGTGCTTCATGTCTCTCACGAAGGCCTTCTGCATCTCCTGAGGACTCGGCTCTGGGGGCACACTGGGGCCATTTTGAGACAGCTGGCTGACCTGAAGAAGAAAAAAAGTCTGAATGAATACATATCTAAGACATACAAATAAATATGTGAGTGAAACCCTAGCCCCAGAGGCAAGCAATTACTGCCAATCCATCATAAAATGTGTTTTCTATGAGGGAATGATGTCCAACATCCCAGAAAGATTTGCTATTTTTTCCAAACTAAGACCATTGGGCTATTAAAATTAAATTGAGATTGATTGAAAAGAGCCATTTGCTCGAGGCTGAAACAAATATGTCTGCTCTGGAATCTGCTCTGGTATCTATAAGCAAAAAGCATTCGGTACATTGTGAAATATCCCTGGGAGATAAAAGGAAAAGTATCACTTCTCTGACCACTTGGAAGAGGAAACTACACTCTTAGGGGGAAAAGGGTGCTATTTAGAACCAAAAAGGGTTCTTCAGCTGTGCCCATAAGAGAACCTTTTGAATAACCCTTGTTGGTACGAGGAAGAACCATTTTGGATTCCATGTAGAACCCTTTCCACAGAGGGTGGAAAATGAAACCCAAAAGGGTTCTACCTGGAACCAAAAAGGATTCTGCTATGGGGACTGCCAAAGAACCCTTTTGGAACCGTTTTTCTAAGAGTGTAGTTCTTATCCAATTGCAAGTATGTGCCTGTCACAAGAAGCAAGCCATCACTACATGTGGGTATGTAGGCTCTGCATTTGTTGGTTTGCTCGGCAGTGTTTACTATCATAAAACATAACAAATCATAGTTGTCTCATGTCCTCACATGCATGTTGATCATAATTCACAGTGGAGACAAAAAAACTCCATGATGCTGTCTTGGTGATCACCAGGACAACCAATTAAGCAGTCAACTCTCAGAGTGAGACACCTGACTGTGACAGCAGGGAGCAGTATCTCTGTGATATCACTACATGATCAGTTTTGGGATTAATCCTAGAAGCGTGCCAGTGGCCATCGAAGATGAGCATTTGCCCACTGACGTCGGTTACGATTCTGAACTGCAGTCAGGTCAACACCCTGGTGAGGACGACGAGCACGCAGATGAGCTTCCCTAAGATGGTTTCTGACAGTTTGTGCAGAAATTCTTCAGTTGTGCAAACCCACAGTTTCATGGCTAGTCTCAGACGATCCCGCAGGTGAAGAAGCCAGAGGTGTAGGTCCTGGGCTGGTGTGGTTACACGTGGTCTGCAGTTGTGAGGCCGGTTGGACGTACTGCCAAATTCTCAAAAACGACATTGGAGGCATACCAATTACACGCTCCCTCAAAATTTGGAGATATCTGTGGCATTGTGTTGTGTGACAAAACGGCACATTTTAGTGTGGTCTTTTATTGTCCCCAGCACAAGGTGCACCTTTGTAATGATCATGCTGTTTAATCCGCTTCTTGATATGCCACTGCTGTCATGTGGATGGATTATCTTGGCAAAGGAGAAATTCTCACTAACAGGCATGTAAAAAAAATGTGTCCATAAAATTTGAGAGAAATAAGCTTTTTGTGCATGTGGAACACTTCTGGGATCTTTTAATTCAGCTCATGAAACATGGGACCAACACTGCATCTTCAGTTTCTATATTTGTTCAGTATAAGTCCACACAGTTTGATACGACAAAGACAAAAGTTTGTCCACAAGACTGTCGGCCCATTGGACTCACTGTATTGGAACAGTCTCAAGCTGCCATGACTATGTAATAACAAAATTGCTGTATATTGCATGGTAATAAGAATTACAATTAAATATGACATAAGAGTGATGTGTGGGGTATATTCTACCTTTTCTTTACATCGTTCCTTGACTTTTTTTATACAACAAAAGTAGTTATAACACAGCCAATAGCTCTGAACGACCCTTTGCCCTCTGCCATTTTGGCATGGTCCCTGTGCACTGCCAGCATTGCACCAATTTTATCCCCTGACAGCTGTGTCTTTCCAGCAGATTCTTAGTGACACTAACTTCGGACAGCAGAAAGTGTTGATCTTCCTAATGCAAGACGCCAACTGGCATCCTAGGGTCTGCTCCTCCAACCCTTCAACATTTAAAGTTGACACATCTAAAAACCTAAATGGGTTCTTTGGCTGTCCTGGTAGAAGAACCCTTTGAAGAACCCCTTTTGATCCCAGGTAGATCCCATTTGAGTTCAATGTTGAACCCTACACATAACCCTTTTCTACATGGAACCCAAAATAATTCTACCTGGAACCAAATAGGGTTATCCTATGTGGGGACAGCCAAATAACCCTTTTGGAACCCCTATTTTCTAAGAGTGTAAGAAATATGAACAAATGCAGTCTGGACTCTGCTTGGCCTAATAGTCCTTAATGGAAATGTTCAAACACTCAAAGGCATGGCTTTACATATGACTGTGCGTCATCAACAAACCTGCCAGCTTAGATCATAACACAATATCATAGCCTTTTACAACAGCCCTTGCTCAGCTTAGATCATAACACAAGAACATAGCCGTTTATAACAGCTATTGCTATTGTTAGTTAACCCGTTATAATGCATGTGGGAGAACGCTGGAGCTAACAATAGACAACATTCCATTGCGTTGGCGTATATTAAGTCTTAGCAGAGACAATTTGTAGCCCATGTTTTTAAAGTAAATAAAAATGTATAGAAGCATAGCCTACTATAAATAGAATATGCCCACTCTGTCTCCCCTATAATATAAGCCAGTGCGTATCAGAAGCGGTGACCATCATTATTAACCACTGAAGCGCTTAATCGAGGACCGTGCCATATATTAGAGAGATTATGTGTTGTATCTGCCATGCTGTCAAGCAGACATGACATTTCACTCCAACTTTGAATATATATCACACGAGCCCTCCCACGGTACACATCATGTTACTACACATCCATGATCCTACCTTTTTGGAATCGTGTCTTGGGTCATTCCAGCTTGTTTTGCGATTAATGTGATCCACAAAAAAATGCCATCCTGTCTGTGGGTCAATTTTTATTTCCCATCCTGGCGGTAGAGGATCGTTATTATTGACCATATCTACCATTGGTGACTGTGTGTTCATGCTGCTCAAACTCCTTGATCCTTTATACCGTGCCATTTTATTCAGTCAACGGACCCTTTAAAGATTCCGCACGGTGACGTGTGGGAGATGGGGCTGGAAGTTTCTCGAAATAAATAGCACGGTCAATGTTGCGTAAAAGTTGCAAGTGTGTCTCGAGATTCAAGGGGTTCCAGCCTGACAGTAAGGCGACTGGCATTTCAGTCAGGAAACTCAAAGTTCTGTTTGTATGTATCCTTCACACGTGGTGGCTATAATGTATGCAGCTCAGATGGTGGCTACAGTTACAAATGTATCGTCGGTCAATGTTGATTAAGTAACGTTATAATTGACATTATATATACACTACCGGTCAAACGTTTTAGAACACCTATTCATTCAAGGGTTTTTCTTTACTCTTACTATTTTCTACATTGTAGAATAATAGTAAAGACATCAAAACTTTGAAATAACACATATGGAATCATGTAGTAACCAAAAAAAAAACATATTTAAGATTTGAGATTCTTCAAAGTAGCCACTCTGCCTTGATGACAGCTTTGCACACTTTTGGCATTCTCTCAACCAGTTTCAAGAGGTAGTCACCTTGAATATATTTCAATTAACAAGTGTGCCTTGTTAGAAGTTCATTTGCGGACCTCCCGTGTGGCGCAGTGGACTAAGGCAAAGAAAGAAAAGGCCATATCTCAGACTGGCCAATGAAAAGAAAAGACTAAGATGGGCCAAATAACACAGACAATGGACAGAGGAAGATTGAAAAAAAAGTGTCATTGACAATTAATCTAAGTTTGAGGTGCTGGATCACAAAGAATAGCATATTTGAGACACAGAAAAAATGAAAAGATGCTGGAGGAGTGCTTGACGCCATCTGTCAAGCATGGTTGAAGCAATGTGATGGTCTGGGGGTGCTTTGGTGGTGGTAAAGTGGGAGATTTGTGCAAGGTAAAAAGGATCTTGAAGAAGGAAGTCTATCACTCCATTTTGCAACGCTATGTCATACCCTGTGGACGGCGCTTAATTGGAGCCAATTTGTGGTCACTTACAAATGTCCTTGTTTTTGAATGAAAAGCACATTTTTTATGCCCATTAAAATAACCTAAAATTGATCAGAAATACAGTGTATATATTGTTAATGTTGTAAATGACTATTGTAGCTGGAAACGGCTGATTTCTGATGGAATATCTTCATAGGCGTACAAATAAAATAAAATCAAATCAAATCAAATTTTATTTGTCACATACACATGGTTAGCAGATGTTAATGCGAGTGTAGCGAAATGCTTGTGCTTCCAGTTCCGACAATGCAGTAATAACCAACAAGTAATCTAACTAACAATTCCAAAACTAATATCTTATACACAATGTAAGGGGATAAAGAATATGTACATAAAGATATGAATGAGTGATGGTGCAGAGCAGCATAGGCAAGATACAGTAGATGGTATCGAGTACAGTATATACATATGAGATGAGTATGTAAACAAAGTGGCATAGTTAAAGTGGCTAGTGATACATGTATTACATAAGGATGCAGTAGATGATAGAGTACAGTATATACGTATACGTATAAGATGAATAATGTAGGGTATGTAAACATTATATTAGGTAGCATTGTTTAAAGTGGCTAGTGATATATTTTACATCCTTTCCCATCAATTCCCATTACTGAAGTGGCTGGAGTTGAGTCAGTGTGTTGGCAGCAGCCACTCAATGTTAGTGGTGGCTGTTTAACAGTCTGATGGCCTTGAGATAGAAGCTGTTTTTCAGTCTCTCAGTCCCAGCTTTGATGCACCTGTACTGACCTCGCCTTCTGGATGATAGCGGGGTGAACAGGCAGTGGCTCGGTTGGGTGTTGTCCTTAATGATCTTTATGGCCTTCCTGTAACATCGGGTGGTGTAGGTGTCCTGGAGGGCAGGTAGTTTGCCCCCGGTGATACGTTGTGCAGACCTCACTACCCTCTGGAGAGCCTTACGGTTGTGGGCGGAGCAGTTGCCGTACCAGGCGGTGATACAGCCCGCCAGGATGCTCTCGATTGTGCATCTGTAGAAGTTTGTGAGTGTTTTTGGTGACAAGCCGAATTTCTTCAGCCTCCTGAGGTTGAAGAGGCGCTGCTGCGCCTTCTTCACGATGCTGTCTGTGTGAGTGGACCAATTTAGTTTGTCTGTGATGTGTATGCCGAGGAACTTAAAACTTACTACCCTCTCCACTACTGTTCCATCGATGTGGATAGGGGGGTGTTCCCTCTGCTGTTTCCTGAAGTCCACAATCATCTTCTTAGTTTTGTTGACGTTGAGTGTGAGGTTATTGTCCTGACACCACACTCCGAGGGCCCTCACCTCCTCCCTGTAGGCCGTCTGGTCGTTGCTGGTAATCAAGCCTACCACTGTTGTGTCGTCCGCAAACTTGATGATTGAGTTGGAGGCGTGGGTTGCCGCGCAGTCGTGGGTGAACAGGGAGTACAGGAGAGGGCTCAGAACGCACCCTTGTGGGGCCCCAGTTTTGAGGATCAGCGGGGTGGAGATGTTGTTGCCTACCCTCACCACCTGGGGGCGGCCCGTCAGGAAGTCCAGTACCCAGTTGCACAGGGCGGGGTCGAGACCCAGGGTCTCGAGCTTGATGACGAGCTTGGAGGGTACTTGGAGGGTACTATGGTGTCAGCAACCATCATTTCTGTGTTCCAATGGGACGTTGTGTTAGCTAATCCAAGTTTATCACTTTAAAAGGCAAATAGATCATTAGAAAACCCTTTTGCAACAATGTTAGTACAGCTGAAAACTGTTGTTCTGATTAAAGAAGCAATTAAACTGGCCTTCTTTAGACTAGTTGAGTATCAGCAGGATCAGCATTTGTGGGTTTGATTACAGGCTCAAAGTGGCCAGAAACAAAATAACTTTCTCCTGAAACTCGCCCTGGTGCACAACGGAGCAAGAAGACAAGCACATTAGAGTGTCTAGTTTGAGAAACAGACGCCTCACAAGTCCTCAACTGTCAACTTCATTAAATAGTACCTGCATAACACAAGTCTCAACGTCAACAATGAAGAGGTGAGTTGCAAAGAAAAAGCCATATCTCAGACTGGCCAATAAAAAGAAAAGATTAATATGGGCAAAAGAACATAGACACTGGACAGAGGAAGATTGGAAAAAAGTGTTATGAACAGACAAATCTAAGTTTGAGGTGGAAAACAAGGAAGTGACCCCAAACTTTTGACCGGTAGTATATATATATATATATATATATACACACACATACACACTACCGGTCAAACGTTTTAGAACACCTACTCATTCAAGGGTTTTCCTCAACTTGGACTATTTTTATAGAATAATAGTGAAGACATCAAAACTATGAAATAACACATATGGATCATGTAGTAACCAAAAACGTGTTAAACAAATCAAAATATATTTTAGATTCTTCAAAGTAGCCACCCTTTGAATTGATGACAGTTTTGCACACTATTGGCATTGTCTCAACCAGCTTCACCTAGAATGCTTTTCCAAACGTCTTTAAGGGGTTGTCACATATGCTGAGCACTTGTTGGCTGCTTTTCCTTCACTCTGTGGTCCAACTCATTTTTTATTTTATTTCACCTTATTTCACCTATTTAACCAGGTAGGCTAATTGAGAACATGTTCTCATTTACAACTGCGACCTGGCCAAGATAAAGCAAAGCAGTGCATCACAAACAACAACACAGAGTTACACATGGAATAAACATACATACAGTCAATAATGTAAGTCTATAAACAATGTGTGCAAATGAGGTAGGACAAGGGAGGTAAGGCAATAAATAGGCCATAGTGGCTAAATAATTACAATATAGCAATCAAACAATGGAGTGGTAGATGTGCAGAAGATGAATGTGCAAGGAGAGATACTGGGGTGCAAAGGAGCAAAATAAATAAGATAAATAACAGTATAGGGATGACGTAGTTGGATGGGCTATTTACAGATGGGCTAAGTACAGGTGCAGTGATCTTTGAGCTGCTCTGACAGCTGGTGCTTAAAGTTAGTGAGGGAGATATGAGTCTCCAGCTTCAGTGATTTTGCAGTTCGTTCTAGTCATTGGCAGCAGAGAACTGGAAGGGAAGGCAGCCAAAGGAGGAATCGGGGGGTGGCCAGTAAAATATACCTGCTGGAGCGCGTGCTACGGGTGGGTGCTGCTATGGTGACCAGTAAACTGAGATAAGGCAGGGCTTTACCTAGCAAAGACTTATAGACAACCTGGAGCCAGTGGGTTTGGCGACAAATATGAAGTGAGGGCCAGCCAACGAGAGCATACAGGTCGCAGTGGTGGGTAGTATATGGGGCTTTGGTGACAAAACGGATGGCACTGTGATAGACTGCATCCAATTTGCTGAGTAGAGTGTTGCAGGCTATTTTGTAAATGACAGCACCGAAGTCAAGGATCGGTAGGATAGTCAGTTTTACAAGGGTATGTTTGGCAGCATGAGTGAAGGATGCTTTGTTGCAAAATAGGAAGCCGATTCTGGATTTAATTCTGGATTGGAGATGCTTAACGTGAGTCTGGAATGAGAGTTTACAGTCTAACCAGACACCTAGGTATTTGTAGTTGTCCACATATTCTAAGTGAGAACCATCCAGAGTAGTGATGCTGGACGGGCGGGCAGGTGTGAACAGCGATCGGTTGGAGAGCATGCATTTAGTTTTACTTGTATTTAAGAGCAGTTGGAGGCCACGGAAGAAGAGTTGTATGGCATTGAAGATCGTCTAGAGGTTAGTTAACACAGTGTCCAAAGAAGGGACAGAAATATACAGAATGGTGTCGTCTGAGTAGAGGTGGATCAGAGAAGCACCAGCAGCTAGAGCGACATCCCAAATCATCTCAATTGGTTTGAGGTCATTTGATTAGAGGCCAGGTCATCTGATGCAGCACTCCATCACTCTCCTGCTTGGTCAAATAGCCCTTACATAGCCTGGAAGTGTGTTGGATCATTGTCCTGTTGAAAAACAAATGATAGTGGGACTAAGTGCAAACCAGATGGGATGGTGAATCGTTGCAGAATGCTGTGGTAGCCATGCTGGTTAAGTGTGCATTGAATTCTAAATAATTCACTGACAGTGTCACCAGCAAAGCACCATCACACCTCCTCCTCCATGCTTTACGGTGGGAACCACACATACAGAGATCATCTGTTCACCTACTCTGCGTCTCACAAAGACACAGTGGTTAGAACCATAAATCTCAAATTTGGACTCATCAGACCAAAAGACAGATTTCCACCGCAGCAAGTCTCTTCTTATTATTGGTGTCCTTTATTAGTGGTTTCTTTGCAGCAATTCGACCATGAATTCCTGATTCACACGGTCTCTTCTGAACAGTTGATATTGAGATGTGTCTCTTACTTTAACTCTGTGAAGCATTTATTTGGGCTGCAATTTCTGAGGCTGGTAACTCTAATGAACGTATCCTCTGCAGCAGAGGTAACTCTTGGTCTTCCTTTCTTGTGGCGGTCCTCATGAGAGCCAGTTTCATCATAGTGCTGAATGTTTTTTTTGATAGCACTTAAAGGAACTTTCAAAGTTCTTGAAATTATCCATATTGACTGACCTTCATGTCTTAAAGCATTGATGGGCTGTCGTTTCTCTTTGCTTATTTGATCTGTTCTTGCTTGGACTTGGTCTTTAACCAAAAAGGGCTATCTTCTGTATACCACCCCTACCTTGTCACAACACAAGTGATTGGCTCAAAAGCATTAAGAAAGAAATTCCACAAATTAACTTTTAACAAGGCACACCTGTTAATTGAACTGCATTCCAGGTGACTACCTCATGGGGCTATCGAGTGGTGCAGTGGTCTAAGGCACTGCATCTCAGTGCTCGATGTGTTGCTACAGACACCCTTGCTCAAATCCAGGTTGTATCACAACTGGCTGTGATTGGGAGTCCCATAGGGTGGTGCACAATTGGTCCAGTGTCATCTGGGTTTGGCCAGAGTGTGGGCTGTCATTGTAAATAAGAATTTGTTCTTAACTGACTTGCCTAGTTACATTTAATTTAAAAAAACATTGTTAAAAAGCTGATTGAGAAAATTCCAAAGATGTCATCAATGCAAAAAATAATCTCAAATATAAAATATGTTTATTTGTTTAAGATTCCATGTGTTATTTCATAGTTTTGATGTCTTCACTATTATTCTACAATTTTGAAAATAGTTCAAATAAAAAAATGAGTTGAATGAGTAGTCCTAACGTTTGACTGTCACTGTGTGTATACATAGGACATCAAATACTGTAAAAATCAGCAGGGAATGAGCTCAAAGTAGTTTTAATTTAGAAAATCTATTCCCATACATAGAGGTTTATGTAATCGTATCCCACTGTAAGGTATGAAACGGTTGTTTTTGTCAAATAGCCTAACGTACTATATCTGTTTGGGAGTCTTGCTGTCAATTTGCAGTGTATGCTACTATTTTTAACTATGTTGCCGCTGCCCCATTCGGGCGCTGCATCATTTGTGAGTGTTTACTGTTGCCTTGTTTTATTCTGGTGCTGACTCAACTTTATTTTTCACTCCCAGTCCCTCTGTAGGCGACATGCGCATGTGCATCAGTCAGCTTCCTGGCTCTCCGGTTTGCGCCATTTTCTTTCTCTTAGCTAGCTAGCTTAGTTAACGTAGAAATAAATTGATTTAGGCCCTCTTCTTATTTAATTCAGCACACCCAGTTCGTTAGTCGACATTTATGCCAATCGATTTCTGAACATGGAAGACGAATGCCACCCCAAAACCCTGTAAGTAGTCAACACAACAGTCACGACGTTGCCAAGTTAGCTTGCTAATGTTAGTTAGCTATCGACCTCAACAGCTTCCTCATTTCAACCTCTCACTCTTCAGTATACTGTTTCTCTCCAAGTGAAACAAAGGTTACAGAGCTATCAAGTAGGCTGACCAAACTATATACATGAACTTATGCAATAATATATTGCATGACACATCAGCAAGTTAGAACTACTTAGCTAGCAAGCTATTGGCATCTTCTTAACTAGCTATTTTCATGTTGAAATGTCCCAATCATGGCTGGTCTAAGGTGAGCTCGGCACGCTCAACTTCGTTCTTATATCGAGAACGGAGTTGAACGTTCCTCAGCTTGGCTGGCTTTGGATAACGTTAGCTGTCAGCGAGGTGCTTTTAAACATTTCAAAATAAAAGTCCTGCACGTACGTCATATGTGGACAATAAGTGAATCATTTGTGGTGGACTTTTATTTTGACATGGGGGTACACAGGAAGTGAGTCTCCGACAGACTCACGTTTCAATCTGTTTTAATAATTACGATCCTTTAAATATTTCTCAAATTCCCCGGTTATAATGATCAACCTTCCTGCCCGCCAGCGCAGAATATTAATGGAATTGTATTTAACTTCTGGCTTCCCATGGACTGGTTTTGTCCAACCTAATACATTTAAAAGCAAAGCTAATGTATGTAAATCTCCCCGCACCAACGAATTGTTTTTAGCAACGCAGGTGTATTTACCGTTGACAAACCCCATTCCATACAAACGAGGCAGCAATGAAAAGAAATGGGCTGTGTTTGCGTCAAAATCTGGGGTTGGTAGCAGGTTAGCCTAGTGGTTAGAGCGTTGGACTAGTAACCGAAAGGTTGCAAGTTCGAATCCCCGAGCTGACAAGGTACAAATCTGTCGTTCTGCTCCTGAACAGGCAGTTAACCCACTGTTCATAGCCGTCATTGAAAATAAGAATTTGTTCTTAACTGACTTGCCTAGTAAAATAAAAAGCAATTTAAAAAATGTTTCTATTCATGCTTTGATTGACATGGTAATTGCCCGATTGCATTGGAGAAAAGTTGAAAAAACTGAATCCTCTGACGCTGTACATTAAATTGTGAAGTCTCATAACATGCATAATGCAAATCATTCTGTGTCGTACAGTCTCTCCACCTGGTGTAGCTCTTCTCTCTTCAATTACAAATAAGAAAGGGTACCAACACCTAGTTAATTGTACAACTGAATGTATTCGTTTTTTGCGTTGTCACTGTAAATCAACATGACTCTCAAAAGCTGCGATAGCCGCTGTTTACTTCTGAAGATAACTTTAGCGCCGCCCTAAAAACGATTCATATTCGACACAAATCTTCAAATAAGTATGTAATGACATTTTATATAAACTCTTTATAGTGTTTTATTTAGAGCTTAGAGGTGATAAGTTGGACAGATAAGCCATGTGGGAAACTGCTTTTTTCACCTTCTCCCCCTTTCACACAGTAGGTTTCGCTTCCCCTCCCGTCATTTAAAAAAAGACCATACGGAGCTCATTGCCTTCTTCAATCATGCAGAGACGTGCAGCATGAAGGTCTCGTCATTAATTTTGATGAAAAGGGTAGAAATTGTGCTTTACAATGGTATTCATATTACAGTTGACCTGGAAGTATTACTTTTTTTATGCACTAAAATAAGGTCAATTGTACGTTACCGCACGATGTACAAAATGCGTCAGCTAACTATGCGTACATTGGTGTTAAGTGATGCCTTCCCCTTGTCTCCATACTGAAGTGGTGAGGTGAAAGTGTGTTATTTGAAATTAATTATCTATTGTTAGGTAGTATCAACTCAAGTGGATATGTTAGCTAGCTACAACTCTAACTGCTACTTTGGTTAGTCGAGCTAGCTATAATAAATAATTAGGCTTTAATTGCAAACAGTACCTTGGTCCTTCTTGTTTAACCAATTTAGGTCTTAATTGTGAACAGCTGGTGTGCAATCTCTAATTATGTAAGTCTCAAGGTTCTGCTTGCATGAGTTAGAATACCTCATGATAGACAGCTAAGAAAAAATTCGATAAACTCTCTTGGTAAATAGTATGGTCTATACTATTTACCAAGAGAGTTTTCATCAAAATGTTACCACCACAAACCAATGTTGGCACTAAGACCGCACTCAATGAGCTGTATAGAGTACCAGAGTATGAGTCATAATATGGGAAATGGTTCCAAGAATTTTTCCACCATTAATTTTTCCCATAGGGGATTTTTAGAAACATTTAAAATAAGGGCTGTGTTTCATGTAGGCATACCCTGGCGTGACGTTTTGATAACCATGTAACTCTATCTAGGACAAGGTGACTATAATATAGTCAATATATTCGCCTGTAGTTACCCCCCCACTCCTTCAAAAAAAAAAAAAGGAACCGCTAATGTGACTATCATAAAGAACTACAAATGCCATGATGATCTGAACGAGACTGCCAAATTGAGGCAATGGTAAGAATCTCTGGATGAACAATCTAATGTTAGCTAAATGTAGTAATTAATAAATTGGCTACATTAATTTAAATAAACAATTCTGTGAACTGTCTTATGCAAGTTTTCAATTGACACAATACCTGTTAGCAAGGGTGTCAGCTAGAGATGACGTGCAGGTTTTGCATGATGTCTACTTTGATGCTTATTAGAATTTTCGAATCTGAGAGTAAATAGAGCCGAATATATTGATAATTCACCTTGTCCAAAAGAGATTTACATGGTTATCAACATGTCACTTCAGGGTAAGTCTACTTGAAACGCAGCCCTTATTTTAAGTGTTTCTAAAATCCCCTATGGGAAAAATGTATGGTGGGAAAATGATTGGAACCATTTCCCTTTTTGACCACTAAGTTTTTAAAGGGTATTATGGCACCTCCACTGAGGGACTCTGTATGGCCATAACCATAAGAATACAAGAAAATGTTCACCTAGAGGCGGCGCTCCTAGTGGTCGGTGGCTTTAAGGCAAGAAAACTGAAATCCATTTGACCTTATTTCTACCAGCATGTCACCTGTGCAGGTGGAAAAACTCGAGATCATCTTTATTCTGCATACAAAGCTCACCCTCAGTCCCTCGCCCTGCATTTGGTAAATCTGACCATAACTTCATCCTCCTGATTCCAACTTACAAGCAAAAACTAAAACAGGAAGTACCAATGACGTGCTCAATACCGGAAGTGGTCTGATAAAGTGGATGTTAAAGGAAAAATCCACCCAAAACCACTAATTCCTATCATTTACACTGTTACATAACACTAATATTAACATTCATTCACAAGGCTTCAGGACCAGCTGATTACCAGGGCACCTACTCAGAACATGTGCTGACCAGCTGGCAATCTTCATCGCTGACATTTTTTTTACCTCTCCCTGACCCAGTCTGTAATACCTACATGTTTCAAGCAGACCAGCATAGTCCCTGTGCCCAAGAACGCCAAGGTAACCTGTCTAAATGACTATCGCCCCGTAGCACCTGTAGCCATGAAATGCTTGGAAAGGCTGATCATGGCTCACATCAACACCATCATCCCAGACACCCTGGACCCACTCCAATTCGCATACCACCTCAATAGATTCACCTGGACAACAGGATCACCCATGTGAGAATGCTGTTCATTGACTACAGCTCAGCATTCAATACCATAGTGCCCTCCAAGCTCATGACTAGGCTAAGGACCCTGGGATTGAACACCTCCCTCTGCAACTGGTTCCTGGACTTCTTGACGGGCTGCCACCAGGAGGTGAGGGTAAGCAACAACACCTCCGCCACGCTGACCCTGAACACGGGGGCCCCTCAGGGGTCCGTGCTTAGTCCCCTCCTGTACTCCTTGTTCACCCACGACTGTGTGACCGCCACTACTCCAACACCAGACGACACAACGGTGGTAGGCCTGATCACCGACAACAATGAGATAGCTTACAGGGATGAGGTCAGAAACCTGTCAGTGTGGTTCCAAAAACCTCTCCCTCAACGTCAGCAAGACAAAGGAACTGATCGAGCACTACAGAGGGCAGAGCACTCCCCCATCCACATCGACAGGGCAGTAGTGGAGCAGTTAGAGTTCCTCGGTGTCCACATCACTAAGGAATAATCATGGTCCACACACACCAACAGAGTTGTGAAGAGGGCACGACAACGCCGTGTCCTCTTCCTCATGAGGCTGAAAAGATTTGGCATGGGCCCTCAGATCCTCAAAGTTCTACAGCTGCACCATTGAGAGCATCTTGACTGGCTGCATCACCGCTTGGTATGACAACTGCTTTCCATCTGACCGCAAAGCGCTACAAACGGTTGTGCGTATGGCACAGTACATCACTGAGGCCAAGCTCCCTGCCATCCAGGACCTCTATACCAGGCGGTGTCAGAGGAAGACCCTAAAAATGTTCAGAGTCTAGCCACCCAAGTCATAGACTGTTCTCTCTGCTATTGCACGGCAAGCGGTACCGATGCACCAAGTCGGGACCTTACAGGACCCTAAACTGCTTCTACCCCCAAGCCATAAGACTGCTAAGTAATTAATCCGGGTAGCTATTGTTTAACTATTTAAATATTTAACTACCTGCATTAACCCATCACATACACTGCTGTTACTGTTTATTATCTATTATTATCTATTCAGTTGCCTAGTCACTTTCACTACCTAAATGTACAAATCTACCTCAACTACTTCGTACCTCTGCACGTCGACTTGGTAATGGTACCCTGTGTATATATGATTCCAAGAACACAGGATGAGATGTTACTATCCTTTGTGCAAGCACTTCCAAGAGTTAATGAACAGTGAGCGTGGTGAAATTTGGGGAGCGCATCGTCAGTAGTGTACCTTTGGTTCCTAGGGTGTTTCGGCCTTTCACACTATACACCCTCCCCAAAGGCGGCCAGCGACAGGGTGATCAATCCTACGCTTGCGTCCCATTCCCAATTAGTCATAGGAGTTGCCTTGTTGTTGATAGCCAACATTATCGTTACTCATTGTGTATTTATTCCTCGTGTTATTATTGTTCTATTATTTCTCATTTTTGTCTCTACATTGTTGGGAAGAGTCCATAAGCATTTCACTTTTAGTCTACATCTGTTGTTTACATAGCATGTGACTGATAACATTTTAAATAACTCTTTCAGTCTACATTTTTTCAGATCTAGAGGCTATACAGACCTATAGGCTAAACTTTAAAATGCATATTCAGACCTTTAGCCTTTGGGGGTGCTCTATTGCTAAAAGGGGTCTCCTAGGCCTAGA
The DNA here is from genome assembly GCF_036934945.1 of Oncorhynchus masou masou. Lineage (NCBI taxonomy): Eukaryota > Metazoa > Chordata > Actinopteri > Salmoniformes > Salmonidae > Oncorhynchus > Oncorhynchus masou. The sequence goes on from NC_088235.1 coordinate 64,876,778, forward strand.
GCCGAAAGTCCCCTAAATGGACAGAATTCTTTTCCAGATATGTCCTCATTGTACAGACAGGGCCACACCTTCCCACAACCATTAACAAAGGCAGATTTGTGTGCCTAAAACTAAAAATTAATGAGATCTTATTCCATAAATAACATTCAAAGAAACATTTTAAGCAACTAAACTTCCATAGTGTAGCCTATCCTTAAATCATCAGCTTCCAACCTTCTAAGATCACTAATTTACCCCATCTTTTTCCTAGGTATGTTGGTAACCTGTCCAGAGATGTAACAGAAATTTTGATTCTTCAGCTGTTCACCCAAATTGGACCTTGCAAAAGTTGTAAAATGATAACTGAGGTAAGATGTATTCTGCTCTATTAACTTTTTGATTTATGTAGACAATTATTTTAATGGATTATGTACTAGGTGTAGGAATTCAAGTCAGTATACAGGGTACCTACTATGGTTAACCTTTGACTGTAACAACTGTCATTAGTTTGGTTTCCATCCAATTGGTGACAGATTTTCATGCAAATATGCAAAAATCTGCATAAAGAAAATATATGCATTTCCCACCAGTGGTGTGTTTCCACCAAATAGAGTTGTTGTGGAGAAAAATCAGTGCGTGATGACCTAGTGCACACAATATCCTTTTTTGCTTAAGTTTTCATGTACTGAATAAAATCTCAATTTCAATGTGTTTCCATTGCATTTTCAACTTCCAATAGTTTTGTGGGGGAAAAATTCTGTTAAATAGCAAATGTGCCTGCTCTGGTCTTGGCACATGCACTTTAGCCAACAGCTCGCAGATACAGTGCGGGTAGGCTAGTCTACATGAGATTATTATGGATAACATGTTGACTAGACCACTTGCGTGTGTGCGTCCGCATGTTGATTTTGTCCAGAAGCGTTCAGGACACACAGGTTAAAATATCAAAACAAACTCTGAACCAACATTAAACATTTAGTTAGCTAGCTTGCTGTTGCTAGCTAATTTGTCCCGGGATATAAACATTGGGTTGTTTATTTTCCCTGAAATGCACAAGGCCCTCTACTCTGACAATTAATCCACAGATTAAAGGGTCAAAGTTTGTTTCTAGTAATCTCTCATCCTTCTTCCAAAGAAGAAGCCTGGCAACCAACTTTAAGGTGCATTACCACTGCCAACTGGACTGGGGTGTGGACCTTAGTTCATCTTTCAATCACCCACGTGGGTATATGCTCCTAAAAACCAATGAGGATATGGGAGAGGCGGGACTTGCAGCGCATCAAGCGTCACAAATAGAACCAAGTTCTATTTTAGCGCCTGGCTACGCAGACACTTGTTTGCGTAAGCGAGCAGTGAGGGTGCAATGATTGAATAAAATGTATGTGTACATTTATTTTGCAACCCTTGCGCACGGTGTGGTCAGCATGTAAGAGTGAGAATCATTTTTATTTGTCAAATGGCAGTCAACCATCAATCATGATGTCACCAGAATAAGACCCTTGGAAAGGAGCATCAAGCTCATCAGCATTTACGTCAATTTCAATGGTATGACTTTACTCTCATAAATACAGTGGATGGAAACGTGGTTATGGCACATACCAGTTTCACATAATTGTATCCCATCTTCCATAAAATTTGAATGTTGCCTTTGTTCTTATTTTTCACTTAAAACTGATTACATTTCCATCATGTTGATAAACACACCATGATCTAGAGGCAAAGAAACGCACACCTTTTTAGGCGAGGTGCTGGCTAGCGGAGTGGAACACTTAAAAAAAATAAAGGAGAGCCACACACTCTAGGAGCTCAGATGCAAAAATATTTATGTCCAACGTTTCGACAGACAAGCTGTCTTCATCAGGGTATAATGACAAACACTGCGGGATGACTCATTTATATAGTGTCAAAAGACACACACAGGTGTCTGTAATCATGGCCGGGTGTGGCCTGATATCATTGGTTAATTCTCATATATTAAAATTTAATACAAAAAACATAAATGGATAACATACAATCATAGATACAATTTGGCTACATAAGCCTACAAAACATTTACAATAGCAAAATCACATGAATGGCTTCAGATCAAATTGTATCTATGATCATACTCTATCCATTTGTTTTTTTTTAATGCTATTTTAATATGGCCTACCATGGGATGCTGATGTAATGGCCTCTAGCGGACCTGTCCTCGTTTCTCAACTTCTCCAGCATAGCTGGCTGAGACGGTATAGGCTACCATCCATATGAACGAGATGACAGTCTTTGGTTTGATCTCTTTTTTTTCTTTTTGTCCTGAATGTCTTGTTTCGTCAGATATTTCAGGGGATATTTACTAGTCTAAATGGGGTGTTTTCTGTTTCTGATACTTTTCTCTCCCCTTTAGTAAATGTATAATTAGGCCTTTTTCAAGGCCTCTACTATTATAGTGGGTTATATCTAGATATGTGCAATGAATGCAATCAGATCAAATTGCTTATTTTTTTTAAATGTACAGAACAGCCTTTAGGTTAGCCGTTGGCATATCTGTCCCAAAGAAGAAAGCTAGGGTTATTGAATCCCAGCCTTTTAAACAATGTTACATATTGCAAGACAATGTTGATGATACATGGTAATCCCCCAAGTAGAGTAACATGGTTACTCAGTTCTTGCAGTTGTATTCCAAATAATGTTATATGTTTGGCAATAATATACTCTCCCAACTTTTTTCCCCTCAGCAACCCGATAGCAGGAGGATGAACTCTTCTGTCGGATTTTCTGTTTTGCAGCAATCAAGCAATGACCCGTATTGCTTTGTGGAGTTCTTTGAACATAGAGATGCTGCTGCTGCCTTAGCAGCAATGAACGGGAGAAAGATATTGGGAAAGGTAATTTTTCCATTCAAATGTAGTACTCTGTGTGTGGAGGCAGTTTTCTTGCTAAGAAGCGCTGGTTATAACTAGGGTTGAATGGCAGGAACCCAATTACTGAGATTTACCGGGATTTACCGCACAACACCACTCCCTTTTCCCCCGGATAAATAACTGCAAGAAACCGGTAGATTATTTATAAAGGATGGTGTGAAATGGAACTGTTAAATTACGTGCCATGTCTAAATCGAGATTGCATGTAGACGTATCAGCTCATCATGGTAACTTTTGTTCTTGTGACAGGTAGGCCTACATTTTCTGCAGCATAGCCTACGCTACAGTAATATAAAGACAGTGTGTGTCTAATTTACCCATCTCTATCTGGCTTTTGTGGGTCACCTTGTTTTTTTAATTGTGAAGATAAAATGTTTTTTGTTTTTTTCAGCTGCAGAGTTTTTAAACAGCCTGTCACTCGAATGTCATTGCCATAAATTAGTGCACGTGCAAGCACTCTTCTCAGTCTTTCTCTCACTCTATCAACTCCATTCAAATTGCATCCAAATAGATCATCCTGTTCTAGATTGCTATATAGCCTTATATATAGATGTCCTAGCCTACCTCTTTCAGGTAATACATTCAATGCAGTATCAGCCTTATATTTAGCTAGTTAATGATGGGTTGTGCATAATAAGCTGCGAGTGCGCAATGGTGGTAGGCTATAGCAGTTATTTATTCATACCCATGACCATTCCTGAAGAGAAGTGAAAGCCTTCTGCATCTAATTCTAGACCTATATTATTCAAGGATGTCATTAGAATGATGAAGACAAGGACAACAACTTATTTCATTTAACTTTTGAAAGTGAGGAAGGAATGAAGCAACAATAGAGAGTTTAAGGAGGTAGGCTAATAACAGGGGAAATATTATGAAAGGTATATAGAGTGCATTTGGATAGTATTCAGACTCCTTGGCATTTTCCACATTTTGTTACGTTCCAGCCTTATTCTAAAATGAATTAAATAAAACAATTCCCTCAGCAATCTACACACAATACCCCATGATGACGAAGTGAAAGCAGATTTTTAGACATTTTTGCTAGAGTTTAAAATAAAAACATAAGTATTCAGACCCTTTGCTTTGAGACTCGAAGTTGAGCTCTGGTGCATCCTGTTTCCATTGATCATCCTTGAGATGTTTCTACTACTTGATTGGAGTCCACCTGTGGTAAATACAATTTATTGGACAAGATTTGGAAATGCAAACGCCTGTCTATATAAGGTCCCACAGTTGATAGTGCATGTCAGAGCAAAAACCAAGCCATGAGGTTGAACGAATTGTCCGTAGAGCTCCGAGACAGGTTTGTGTCGAGGCACAGATCTGGGGAAGGGTACCAAAACATTTCTGCAGCATTGAAGGTCTACCAAGAACACAAGTATGTAACCACCAAGACTCTTCCTAGATCTGGCAGCCCAGGAAGACTGAGCAATCGAGGGAGAAGGGCCTTGGTCAAGGGGGTGACCAAGAACCTGATGGTCACTCTGACAGAGATCCAGAGTTCCTCTGTGGAGATGGGAGAACCTTCCAGAAGGACAACCATCTCTGCAGCAATCCACCAATCAGGCCATTATAGTAGAGTGAAGCCAGACGAAGCCTCTCCTCAGTAAAAGGCACCTGACAGCCTGCTTGGAGTTTGCCAAAAGGCACCTAAAGACTCAGACCATGAGAAACAACATTCTCTGGTCTGATGAAACCAAGATTGAACTCTTTGGCCTGAATGCCAAGCGTCACGTTTGGAGGAAACCTGGCACCATCCCTACGGTGAAGCATGGTGTTGGCTGCATCATGCTGTGGGCATGTTTTTCAGCGGCAGGGACTAGGAGACTTGTCAGGATCCAGGCAAAGATGAATGGAGACAAGTACAGAGGGATCCTTGATGAAAACCTGCTCCAGAGTGCTCAGGCCTTCAGACTGTGGCGAAGGTTCACCTTCCAACAGGACAATGACACTAAGCACACAGTTAAGACAATGCAGAAGTAGCTTTGGGACACGTCTCTGAATGTCCTTGAGTGGCCCAGCTAGGACTTGTACCTGATCGAACGTCTCTGGAGAGACTTGAAAATAACTGTGCAGCAACTCTCCCCATCCAACTTGACAGAGCTTGAGAGGATCTGCGGAGAAGAATGGGAGAAACTCTCCAAATACAGGTGTGCCAAGCTTGTAGCATCATACTCATGAAGACTCAAGACCGTAATTGCCGCCAAAGGGTGCTTTAACAAAGTAATGAGCAAAGTCTAAATACTTATGTTAATGTGATACCATTTTTTTCATATATATATTATATACATACACAGTGGGGCAAAAAAGTATTTAGTCAGCCACCAATTGTGCAAGTTCTCCCACTTAAAAAGATGAGGCCTGTAATTTTCATCATAGGTACACTTCAACTATGACAGACAAAATGAGAAGAAGAAAATCCAGAAAATCACATTGTTCGATTTTTAATTAATTTTTTTGCAAATTATGGTGGAAAATAAGTATTTAGTCACCTACAAACAAGCAAGATTTCTGGCTCTCACAGACCTGTAACTTCTTCTTTAAGAGGCTCCTCTGTCCTCCACTCGTTACCTGTATTAATGGCACCTGTTGTTATCTTGTTATCAGTATAAAAGACACCTGTCCACAACCTCAGTCACACTCCAAACTCCACTATGGCCAAGACCAAAGAGCTGTCAAAGGACACCAGAAACAAAATTGTACACCTGCACCAGGCTGGGAAGACTGAATCTGCAATAGGTAAGCAGCTTGGTTTGAAGAAATCAACTGTGGGAGCAATTATTAGGAAATGGAATACATACAAGACCACTGATCATCTCCTTCGATCTGGGGCTCCACGCAAGATCTCAACCTGTGGGGTCAAAATGATCACAAGAATGGTGAGCAAAAATCCCAGAACCACACAGGGGGACCTAGTGAATGACCTGTAGAGAGCTGAGACCAAGGTAACAAAGTCTACCATCAGTAACACACTACGCCGCCAGGGACTCAAATCCTGCAGTGCCAGACGTGTCCCCCTGCTTAAGCCAGTACATGTCCAGGCCCGTCTGAAGTTTGCTAGAAAGCATTTGGATGATCCAGAAGAAGACTGGGAGAATGTCATATGGTCAGATTAAACCAAAATAGAACTTTTTGGTAAAAACTCAACTCGTCGTGTTTGGAGGACAAAGAATGCTGAGTTGCATCCAAAGAACACCATACCTACTGTGAAGCATGGGGGTGGAAACGTCATGCTTTGGGGCTGTTTTTCTGCAAAGGGACCAGGACGACTGATCCGTGTAAAGGAAAGAATGAATGGGGCCATGTATCGTGAGATTTTGAGTGAAAACCTCCTTCCATCAGCAAGGGCATTGAAGATGAAACGTGGCTGGGTCTTTCAGCATGACAAAGATCCCAAACACACCGCCCGGGCAATGAAGGAGTGGCTTCATAAGAAGCATTTCAAGGTCCTGGAGTGGCCGAGCTAGTCTCCAGATCTCAACCCCATCGAAAATCTTTGGAGGGAGTTGAAAGTCTGTGTTGCCCAGCAGCAGCCCCAAAACATCACTGCTCTAGAGGAGATCTGCATGGAGGAATGGGCCAAAATACCAGCAACAGTGTGTGAAGACTTACAGAAAACGTTTGACCTCTGTCATTGCCAACAAAGGGTATTTGACAAAGTATTGAGAAACTTTTGTTATTGACGAAATACTTATTTTCCACCATAATTTGCAAATTAATTAATTAAAAATCCTACAATGTCATTTTCTGAAGAAAAATTCTAATTTTGTCTGTCATAGTTGAAGTGTACCTATGATGGAAATTACAGGCCTCATCTTTTTAAGTGGGAGAACTTGCACAATTGGTGGCTGACTAAATACTTTTTTGCCCCACTGTATATACACATTTGCAAACATTTCTAAAAACCTGTTTTTGCTTTGTCATTATGGGGTAATGTGTGTAGATTGAGGTAAAACAACAATTTAATAAATGTTATAAGGCTGTAACATAAGAAAATTTGGAAAAGGTCTAGGGGTCTGAATACTTTCCGAATGCACTGTATATGCGTCAGCCTAATAACTATGCAAATGGTCCCTAATATAAAAAATATAAAAATAAGGAAGCCTATACCTATGCTGCACCAGAATCATATGTTTTGTTCTGCTTTATCGTGGTTTGAACGAGGTGCGTAATTTCAGTCCATATAATACAATAAGTTCACACTCAAAAAGATTTAGCCTACTGGAGCTCGTTTAATTTATTTACACGAGAGCATATAGCTAACAACGTCTATGAGCTTTTATGTTTTTCTGTCGTGCGTAATGTGTAGTAGCCTGTATCATGTATAGTTGAAGTCGGAAGTTGACATACACTTAGGTTGGAGTCATTAACTCACTTTTCAACCACTCCACAAATTTCTTGTTTAACAAACTATAGTTTTGGAAAGTTGGTTAGGACATCTACTTTGCGCATGACACAAGTAATTTTTCCAACAATTGTTTACAGACAGATTATTTCACTTATAATTCACTGTATGAAAAATCCAGTGGGTCAGAAGTTTACATACGCTAAGTTGACTGTGCCTTTAATTTTCTGGAAATGTCCAAGCTGTTTATGTCATGGCTTTAGATCGGCTAATTGACATCATTTGAATCAATTGGAGGTGTACTTTTGGATGTATTTCAAGGCCAAACTCAGTGCCTCTTTGCTTGAAATCATGGGAAAATCAAAGGAAATCAGCCAGGACCCCAGAAAAAAAATTTTTTTGTAGACCTCCACACGTCTGGTTCATCCTTGGGAGCAATTTCCAAATGCCTGAAGGTACCACGGTCATCTGTACAAACAATAGTATGCAAGTATAAATACCATGGGACCTCGCAGCCGTCACATCGCTCAGGAAGGAGACGCGTTCTGTATCCTAGAGATGAATGTACTTTGGTGCGAAAAATGCAAATCAATCCCAGAACAACAACAAAGGACCTTGTGAAGATGCTGGAGGAAACGGGTACAAAAGTATCTAAATCCACAGTAAAATTAGTCTTATTCTGACATAACCCGAATGGCCGCTCAGCAAGGAAGAAGCCACTGCTCCAAAACCGCCATAAAAATTCCAGACTACAGTTTGCGACTGCACATGGGGACAAAGATAGTACTTTTTGGAGAAATGTCCTCTCGTCTGATGAAACAAAAATATAACTGTTTGGCCATAATGACCATTGTTATGTTTGGAGGAAAAGGGGGAGGCTTGCAAGCCAAAGAACACCATCCCAACCATGAAGCACGGGGGTTGCAGCATCATGTTGTGGTGGTGCTTTGCTGCAGCAGGGACTGGTGCGCTTCATAAATAAATAGAATCATGAAGGAAAATTGTGGATATATATATTTTTTTACCTTTATTTAACCAGGCAAGTCAGTTAAGAACAAATTCTTATTTTCAATGACGGCCTGGGAACAGTGGGTTAACTGCCTGTTCAGGGGCAGAACGACAGATTTGTAGCGACCTTCCGGTTACTAGTCCAACACTCTAACCACTAGGCTACCCTGCAACATCCCAAGATGTCAGTCAGGAAATTAAAGCTTGGTTGCAAATGGGTCTTCCAAATGGACAATTACAAAATGGCTTAAGGACAACAAAGTCCAGGTATTGAAGTGGCCATCACTAAGCCCGGACCTCAATCTTATAGAAAACTTGTGGGCAGAACTGAAAAAGCGTGTGCGAGCAAGGAGGCCTACAAACCTGACTCTGTTACACCAGCTCTGTCAGGAGGAATGTGCCAAAATTCACTCAACTTATTGTGGGAAGCTTGTGGAAGGCTACCCAAAACTTTTGACCCAAGTTAAACCATTTAAAGGCAATGCTACCAAATACTAATTGAGTGTATGTAAACTTCTGACCCACTGGGAATGTGATGAAAGAAATAAAAGCTTAAATAAATTACTCTCTACTATTATTCTGACTTTCACATTCTTAAAATAAAGTGGTTATCCTAACTGACCTAAGACAGGGAATTTTTACTATGATTAAATGTCAGGAATTGTGAAAAACTGTGTGTAAATGTATTTGGCCAAGTTGTATGTAAACTTCCGACTTTAACTGTATATATTGGAAAACTGCACAATCATTTGGCCATTTTTGGGCTTGGGCTCATTCAATATCGTTACTGTAGGGATCATAAAATGTATTTAATATGTGGCTCATCAGGCTCAGGTAGCATCAGGTTAGAATGTTCTTGCTGATCAAAGCTCTAATCAAATCCAGACATATTTATATGCCTTATAATGCTTTTGAATGACACTTCCGGTTTTGGCTGGAAACACGGTCACCTGGGAGAAAAGTGATTTATTCTCAGGATGGAACATCTGTGAAATACCGGAATGATATTCAACCCTAGTTGTAAAACCTTTCACAGTTGCTTTAAGGGCCATGGAATGAATGTCTTTGCTCCACTTACGTTTCATTGTTCTGTGAACTGTTTTTTCTTCAGGAGGTCAAAGTAAATTGGGCAACCACTCCAAGTAGCCAGAAGAAAGACACATCTAGTAAGTGTTTACATTTGAACCTTTTAATCTTTTACTACAAAGGCAGTATAAAATAATAAAAACAATTCTAAATGCACTCGCACATCTGAGCGATCTTTTGTTTATTTTTTCTCAGTAAAAAAATCTATAAGATTTATTGTCACATACACAGGATAAGTGCAGTGAAATTTTGTAGTACGGTCACATAAGTGTTTAGTGGGTGTAGCGAAATGCTTGTGCTTCTAGCTCCAACAGTGCAGTAATATCTAACAAGTAATATCTAACAAATACATAACATATACCCAATACACACATCTAAGTAAAGGAATGGAATTAAGAATATAAGGACAAGCAACGCTTTAAATGCCTTGTTCAAGGATACATTGACAGATTTTCGACGTTGTTGGCTCGGGTATTCGAACCAGCGACCTTTCAGTTACTGGCCCACCGCTCTAACTGCTAGGCTACCTGCCACCCAGTAGCTACATTAGAGAATAATAGTTATTCTGTCTTGATCATTTCAGATCACTTCCATGTATTTGTTGGAGACCTGAGCCCTGAGATCACCACTGAGGATATCAAAGCTGCATTTGCACCTTTTGGGAAAATCTCGTAAGTTGCTTTGTGTTTTAAGCTTGTCGGATTTAGTATGTTGTATCCAGACTTGACATCCCCTGGAAATTGTTTTTCTCTGTTATTTTTTCAAATCATTCGAGTAACTTTAGAGATCTTCTCATAATAAATGTGTTTGTAAGAGGTCCATGAACAGAATAGATGTGTAACTATATACCGTGCATTCGGAAAGTATTCAGACCCCTTGACTTGTTCTACGTTTTGTTACGTTACAGCCTTATTTTAAAATGTATTAAATAGTCGCCCCCCCCCACCTCCCCTCATCAATCTACACACAATTCCCCACAATGACAAAGCAAAAACAGTTATTATATTTAATAAATTTGGAAAAAAATAAAAATAACTGAAATATATAATATTTACTTAAGTATTCCTTTACCTAGTACTCTGTTGAAGTACTTTTAGCAGCGATTACAGCCTCGAGTCTTCTTGGGTATGACGCTACAAGCTTGGCACAACTGTATTTGGGGAGTTTCTCCCATTCTTCTCTGCAGATCCTCTCAAGCTCTGGGAGGATGGGGAGAGTTGCTGCACAGCTATTTTCAGGTCTCTAGAGTTCAAGTCCTCTGGCTGGGCCACTCAAGGACATTCAGAGACTTTGTCCCTAAGCCACTCCTGCGTTGTCTTGGCTGTGTGCTTAGCATCGTTATCCTGTTGGAAGTTGAACCTTTGCCCCAGTCTGAGGTCCCGAATGCTCTGGAGCAGGTTTTCAACAAGGATCTCTCTGTACTCTCGATCCTGACTAGTCTCCCAGTCCCTGCTGCTGAAAAACATCCCCGTATCATGATACTGCCACCACCATGTTTCACTGTAGGGATCTTGCCAGATTTCCTCCAGACATGACACTTGGCATTCAGGACAAAAAGTTCAATCTTGGTTTCATGAGACCAGAGAATCTTGTTTCTCATGGTCTGAGAGTCCTTTAGGTGCCTTTTGGCGAACTCCAAGTGGGCTATCATGTGCCTTTTACCGAGGAGTGGCGGCCAGCTCTAGGAAGAGTCTTGGTGGTTTCAAACTTCTTCCATTTAAGAATGATGTAGGCCACAGGGTTCTTGGACTTTCAATGTTGCAGAAATTCTTTGGTACCCTTCCCCAGATCTGTGCCACAATACAATCCTGTCTCGGAGCTATATGGACAATTCCTTCGACCCCTTGGGGTGATTTATTTTTTTGCTCTGACATGCACTGTCAAGCTGTTGGACCTTATTTTAGACAGGTGTGTGCCTTTCCAAGTCATGTCCAATCAATAGAATTTACCACAGGTGGACTCCAAGTTGAAGAAACATCTTAAGGATGATCAATTGAAACAGGATGTACCTGAGCTCAATTTAGAGTCTAAACAGCAAAGGGTCTGAATACTTATGTAAATAAGATATTTCTGTGTTTTATTTGTAATACATTTGCAAAAGTTTCTAATCTTGTTTTTGCTTTGTCATAATGGGGTATTGTGTATAGGTTGAGGACATTTTTTTTCTTTAGTCCATTATAGAATAAGGCTGTAACATAACAACATTTGGAAAAAGTCAAGGGGTCTGAATACTTTCCGAATGTGTTGTATACTGTAGATATAATTTCTTTGATTATGGGTTGAAATAACATTTTAAAGCACATCACACCCAGTCTTGATACATACATCTCTATCCCTGTTTTGATCATTTGTGAAAAGCAGGATGACAGAACAAGTGACAAATTATTTTCAATTGTAATTCGTTGACTAAAACCCCACTAATTTCACAACTCAACTATTTTCACTGACAACATTGAATGTCAGCTTTCTGTTTTCCCCTCGTGCTTTTTTGATAAATGTAGGAAATGGTAAGTAGTTTGGTATGTCAAATATAAGATTGCAGGTCAAGCTTTGTATGTGTAACCCTGAAAAGCATTCAGCCTTTCAGTAGTTGTGAGTCTCAGTTAAGTAATAGCGTTCTGGTTATTTTTACAGAAATGCTCATAGGATTGGACAGGAGCTTGAAGTCTAACAGCAAGGAACTGTGCACACTGGAAACTCAGATGTAGACTTTTCTCTATCTATTTATTCTATTCCTCTCTTTTTGTGTTTTTGTATTAACATGACCTAGTTTAGTATAACAAACGCCAATATTCAATACATATACTTAAAGATTTGTGTAAAACTGATTCTGGTTTGTTAATGTTGATAGTTTTTATGCTCCTTTCCTAAAAATCTGAAAATGTTTTCAAATTTGCAGCTCACCAAACTCCATAATGGTGGTAAAGAATTTACCAGGAAAAATAAAGAAATCTGTTAACAGGCCATGTATGCCATTTTAATTCCTTTTTTCTCTTTGATATTTATATATATTTATATTGGTAGGATGAGCACCATCAGCAGATATTAGGAATGCATGGTAGTCCATAAGAAGTGTTGTGGATTATAATGGGTGCACTGTTTGACAGGGAACCCTTAACTGAAAATGAATCTGGAGAAAGAAGCAGTTTAAACTATCAGTGTAGGTTGCATTTGTTTGTACTTGTTTTTGTTTTCAAATGCTGCCTTTTTATCAGTAATCAGTTGAGGGTTTTTAAGGTAGTTAAAGGTGCTTGAATAGTGTTTTACAGTATTACTTACTGTACCTGCCAGTGTTGTGATTGGCTGTGATATCATTCTGTTGATTTCTCCCGCCGGAACAGCATCTGTCGTCAAAATGGGAAAGCTGTTCTGACTATGTGGTATTGTTATCTAGTGGAAATCGCTCTGTCCTTTCCTGGTTGCAAAAATTCTACACTGTTTGCAAAGTTACAGTTTAAGTGAGAAAACTAGCACTGAATAGTGTAGGGAATCATTGTACCATCTAAATTGCTGTGTTTTTATATTTTCAATAACAAAATGTTATTTTTTTTATTCTTCTGTTTGAAGCTGGTGGACCAAAACTGAAACGGTTACAGCTTCAAACAGCTGTAAAAACGGTATTTATTGTTTTTGAAAATTATATTTCACAGCGATTTAGATTGTAAAATGATTCCCTACACTATTCAGTGCTTGCTTTCTCACTTAACTTAAGTGAACAGTGTAGAATTTTTGCAACCAGGAAAGGACAGAGCGATTTCCACTAGATAACAATGCCACATAGTCAGAACAGCTTTCCCATTTTGACGACAGATGCTGTTCCAGCGGGAGAAATCAGTAAACTATCACAGCCAATCACAACACTAGCAGGTACAGTAAGTAATACTGTAAAACACTATCATTACACTGTTAATGCAGATATATTATGGCAGATATATTATGGACCTTTTCTGAAATTACAATGCAAAGATTTAAACAAATCCTATGTGTAGCACCTTTAAGATATTTATTGGGATTTTAGGGGACAGTGTAGTCGATTCGAAGTTCAGTGTATGTGTGTGTGTGTGGTTCCTTTTAATTTATGCATGTTATACAGTGGTGCAATGGTCTGATGCTATTGTCTTGTGTCCTTCCAGGGATGCTCGTGTTGTGAAGGACATGACTACAGCGAAATCTAAGGGGTATGGATTTGTGTCCTTCTATAACAAACTGGTAAGGCTCCGGTGCAGGAACACAAGATGAAGGTTATTTCTATTTCTGTTTACTATTTTCTATTTTCAGTAGATTTGATCTTAAGATAATTTAAGTTTTATAAATAAGTACACTGTAAATGCACATTCTGTGTGCTCTGTTGGTTGTTTTGTAACTTAAGTACAAGTTGTAGTTTATTTGATAATTCCTGTTGAATATATATTCTTCTCCATCGTTTAGTATGCAAAACATGTTTTAAATGACATAATAATAATAATAGCACATAGTTTATAGAATGTGTATAGAACAATGTAGAATCTGGAGAGGAAACGTTGTCTTTTGTTTTAAACAACAGGATGCAGAGAATGCCATTGTGCACATGGGGGGACAGTGGTTAGGGGGACGCCAAATAAGGACCAACTGGGCAACTCGCAAGCCACCCGCCCCAAAGAATGTGCAAGACAGTAAGTATGAGTGAGATAAGACTGTGTTGATTTAATAGAGTTGAAAAGGGTGTTATGAGGCCTAGTGTTCATATTTATCTCCTTTGTATATTTACACCAGATGGCTCGAAGCAGCTGAGGTTTGAAGATGTAGTGAACCAATCCAGTCCCCAGAACTGCACCGTGTACTGTGGAGGAATCCAGTCCGGACTATCAGGCAAGTTAATTTAAACATGAAAAGTTACACTCAGACTGTTTAGAATCAATCGTTAGATGTTCCCAACAAATAGAGTTTGGGGAAACAAAGACTGGGTTGGCAGATGAAGGTGGATGATTGTTTCATTGAAATCTTTTTCCTTGCAGAGCATCTCATGCGACAGACTTTTTCACCCTTTGGACAAATCATGGAAATAAGAGTTTTCCCAGAGAAAGGTTACTCTTTCATCAGGTACCGTTTTATTCTGAGCAAAGATTCCCTATTTTATTTATGTACAACACTATGTATTGCCTCATTCTGCCTGTAGATGGCAGTACCGGTATATGACTCAATAATAAATCTTCTAATACTACACCAAAAGCCCCCAATAATAATGTCTACTGAAGAATCCAATCAGATTTATTTGTGGAAGTAGTTAAATGGTTTTATTCTTTTTTGGTTATGCTTTATAATAACTTGGATATTATTATTATTATTATATATCCTTATAAATTATTTTAAGCATGTTTAAATGGTATAAATGTTCATGAATTAAATAGTTTGTTTATTCATATGTTATTACAGTGTGTTTTCCTATGATTGGTATTCTTGAAACGGTACTTATTCCTTAACACTGTCATACCATAAAAAAACAAATTCCTCTCATGTTGCACATTTTTTTATTTTACACTGTGATTGCAGTGCTGAATTACTTTTCTTGACCACCGTTTCTTGTCAACATTTGTGTTCTCCTGACAGGTTTTCCTCCCATGAAAGTGCTGCCCATGCAATTGTTTCTGTAAATGGAACATCCATCGAATGCCACATAGTGAAGTGCTACTGGGGAAAAGAATCCCCCGACATTGCCAAAAGCGTACCACAGGTAGCACACAAGTATATTTAATTGAGACACTGCTCAATTAAAATATTGACATTTCCAAGTGCACATTTTTTTCTTCTTTACTCACCAAGAAAAGTATTGGATTATGATCAATTGTATCTTTAAACAGATGGAGTATGGTCAGGGTCAGTGGGGACAATGGAGCCAAATGTATGGGAGCCCCCAGGCCCAGCAGTATGGACAACAGTACATGGCAAATGGTTGGCAAGTGCCCTCTTATGGAGTGTCTTATGGACAGTCTTGGAATCAGCAAGGATTTGGTGTAGAGTAAGTATAAACTAATTACTCAGATCATGCATATTGTGAAATGCTCCTGAAAGGAGAATTATTTCCTTATAGTATCCAAACTCGTTCAGTTGTTTGCAGCACTTGTTCATTAGGGAGCTCTGTTCTTTTTTCAGACTATACTGTAGGCTTCCTGGTGTGATTGCACAAAAGAGGCTCACATTGCTGGTTACATTCAGAACATTTTTATCAAGACTTGTTTGCTTTCCTCAACAGTATCTATTTAACATTTCAACACCATTACTACTTTTCTGTCAACAATATTCTCCTTTACCACAGTTTCTTGTTGACATTTGCAAGCATAGGCCTATATCCAGTGTCATTGGCAAACCTGGTGAAATGGTTTGACTCCAGAGCTACACTAAACTATGAGATCTTGTTCACAGGGACTCCATTCTGGCTGCAGCAGCACAGAACCTTTCAAGGTGACAAATGCAATCAGTGTTTTATAGCCCAAAGCTTTGACTTACCAGCCTCTGTGTCATTCCTTGACCCATATTGTGGTTGTCTTCTCTCTTGCAGACAGTCCCAGTCCCCAGCCTGGGTTGGAGGGTTTGGATCCCCGGCACCGTCCCAGCCCCAGACCGGTCCTGTGATGCCCAACCAGGGAAACTTCAACATGGCTGGCTACCAGACACAGTGAGCAGGCTCTCACTCATATCAATAACACAGGCATGTCACCAATTCAGAATTAGTGGACTTTCAATTAGGAGAAGATAAAGAAATTAGCATTGTAATCTAATCATCTGGAGAGATTGTGTTAAAGCAGAGAAGATCAGGAACAATAGCTTAACTCTCAGATATATGAGTAAGCAAATGTTATTTATAAAGACAAGCAGTGGGGGGGGGGGGGGTGTTTTTATTGGCTGAAGTTATGTACAAATGAAATGTCAACAGGTGGTTGAAACAAAACTTGGACTGAATTTTCATGCTTTTATATAGGGGATATCTTTAAAAAAAAAAAGAGTTTTTGTTTACTACTTAATGTAGCCTAAAATGGACTTAAAAGGTCATTTGTATACCCTAGTTTGTCAGAGGACATTGCATAGGAACATAAAGCTCTTTAAATGGTTAGTTTCTCCTCATCAACTCTGATTGTGCGTTTGCTGATTTTAAATCACTTTCTGAACTTTTGACAGATGTGAGTAAACACATTTTCAGTCTCCTGTTTTAAGAAGCACTTTTAGGGTTCACATGTTAGCTGTAAATCTTCGAATGAGTATGGATTTGCGTGCCATTATGTATATTTACATTTTATTTGCTTCACTCTCTTTATCTCTTGACATTGTACTAGCCGAATTTCTTGAAAATGCGTGTAAATCTGTATGTTATTATTTGATTATACCTGTAAATGTCACTTATAAAGGAAAAGGGTCAGGAAGGCCAAACATTTATATTACCCTCAACCTGATTTTAAAATAAGGATTTCCAAGCATGTACTCTTTAGTGACACAGGACCTCCAAAAACCTAATTCTGTATATACTGTAGATGGGTGTGCAATGCAGGGCTGACATATTGAATATATTCAATATAATTTACAAAGAAGCCTTAATTTAAATGTCAGTTACGTCACCATTCATTATTTTACTCACTGAAGCCCTGTTAGAAACATGAACTCTAGATTTTAGAACTGATATTGTGTGCCATTTTCAGATAATAGCAGGCGACGAGGAGTTAACATTTCCTGGAAACATTGAGGGTGTATTGCACGTTTTTGAAAATGTATTATCTTGGTTGCTCAAAGTATTGAATGTAAATGGCAGAATTGTTTTAATGATGAATAAAGCTCAGCGATTGACAAAATTCCCTTTTCAATGTAAAAGGGTCTCAATAAAAATGATTATTGGAAGAAAATAAGCTGATCCCCTGTCTTGTTTGTGTTCGGTGCATTTACTGTAACTACTACAAGTCTTGAGCTGTTTGCCTAAATGGGGAGTAAATATTGTAAAGCTAATGTTTTATAACAATTTATGAATTACACTACTCAAAATACTACATATTACTTGACGCTAAAAACTGTACAATTAGTATATGAATAAATAAAATGACCTGTGATCCTTAAAATAGCCAAATGCTCCTTTTAAAACAATACCATTTCTAGTGAAAAGAAAGGGTTGGACACCTTTTAAAATAAAACCTAATTATTAATCACTCGTCCTATGGTTTTGAAGACAAGGCAGTTTCCCAAACTCGCGTTCCCCACTCTGGTCCTTGAGTAACCCCAAGGCCCCAACAACAAATTTGTTGTAGCCCCAGACAAAAATCACCTGATTCAACTTGTCAAGAGCTTGATGATTAGTTGACAAGTAGAATCAGTTGCGCTTGTCTGGTGCCACAAGAAAAATATAATGTTGGGTGTACTTGAGTTCCCGAAGTTGGGAAACAGACGTTGAATCCCAAACCACCCCCTCTCCCCTACCAACTCTCTTGGGAGGGCCCTCTGTTGTCACGTGTTGCTGAAGAAACTCAGAGGATGACTTTCAGAGTGTGACAATGGGATTGATAAACTCATCAACATCGGGACACACTCCTGACTTGAATGATGCAATTCATGTTCATTTTTAAATAATAAAATGAGCTTCAAATTCAAATGAACAAATCCCCTTTGTCGTTTTACAAAACACAAACCTCAGTAACAGTTAAACGTTTCATTTGGGAGGTGTTTGTTCTGTTACATGTGCCAAGTCTCGAAATTAGACACAAACAGATGCATATTACATATAATTAGGAACGTCTCCCAATTCTTTTGTATGGAATTGCGCAAACTCCAAATATTTTGCAGTGCGTCTTGGAATAGCACTTTGCTCTGCTCTGAAGCCTGCAGCCTTGCTGGCTTGGTCAAAGTGGCTATCTGAGGGTCTAATTAGCCCTTCACTCTCGATAATTTTCACTCCCTAAGCTTTGGGACATTTGTGGGGTGATTTGGGATTCAGACACTGACATAGGTGACTGAGCGAGCTATGCACATCTCATTGTACAAAGCACTTCATTCAATAGACACGACCAATACTGACCACCAGCACTGCCAGGATGACCATGATGATTCTGAATGCCCTCATCTTTGATTGGTCCCTCCGCTCCCTGTCCCGCCCCCAGTCCTGGACGAATCAGAGCTGTCAGAACAGTCACGCTGCAGAAGCACATGATCATAATAGCCAGTAGGAACAGACCAAAAAAAAGTTGTTTGGAAAGGATTAAAAAGTACAATCCCATCACCCCCACCCAGACCTGATTTAGCCAGACGACACTTGTACCAGGGAACTCTGAGCGACATGGGTGTCTGGACGAGAGGAGGTGAAAGAGAACATGTGTGCTTGCATGCCCATGCATCAGTGCCTGTGCCTGCATGTCCACTACTGATGCAATCAATGTTACGAGTAACTAAAATCATAACCATAAAATTGGTTTGTTAAACATTAGAAATAATAACACCAATAGTTTGAATTTAATACATTTTAATAAACCTTACTGTGTATCCCTCAAGTGTGAGTGACATATTGTTCTCTTTATGTGAGTGGAGAGAGTAACCTACCCAAACAGATATACTGATATCAGATATCATAGCTAACAACGCATGATCTGTGAAATTACATGTTTGGGTACACCTAAAAAAATTTTTTTGACTATACCAAACATTAGGAACACCTATCTAATATTAAGTTGCCCCCCTTTGACTTCAGAACAGACTCAATTTGAGGCATGAACTCTACAAGGGGTTGGAAGTGTTTCACAGGGATGCCCATGTTGACTGCAATGCTTCCCACAGTTGTTAAGTTGGCTAGATGTCCTTTGGGGTTGGCCCATTCTTGATACACACAGGAAACTGTTGAGCGCGAAAAACCCAGCAGCGTTACAGTTCTTGACACAAACTGGTGCTCCTGGCACCTACTACCATACCCTGTTCAAAGGCATTTGAACAGGGTATGGTAGTAGGTGTCAGGCGCACCAGATTGTGTATGTGTGCCTCTGAATGGCACACATACACAATCCATGTCTCAAGGCTTAAAAATCCTTCTTTGACTTGTCTCCTCCCCTTCATCTACACTGATTGAAGTGGATTTAATAAGGAATCATAGCTTTCACCTGGTCAGTCTATGTCATGGAAAGAGCATTGTATACTCAGTGTATATTAACTCCGAGGCCATGTCCATAAACCATGACTACCAATGATCAATGACTATACATGTTTTATACAACTTCTGTTTGGCGTGTCTTTTCTGTTGCACTTGAAACTACCCTCCCCAATTTGGTTCCATGCTGGCTGAACTGAAAGCTAGTTACTGGCTAGCTAGGTTAACACCAAAGACAGTGGCATCAATGCTCCCTCCACTCAAGATACTACCATTCCGAACTGCATATCATCTGAAGATGACCATCTCCCAAGAACTGCCAGATCACAAAATTTGTTTTTGTTTTGTTTTTAAAGTGACAAATTATTCTCGTAATGAAAAGCTCTATATAAAATAAATCCATTATTAATCATTTAGATGAAAGGGGTATAAGTATCTTTGCCTTAGATGAATAGGTGAAACATGTAATTGTATTTGCTGACACCCCACAGTCAAATTCTGGCACCAGTTGACTAGCCAGCTAGCTATGTAAACCACACCCTTCTGTGAATACACCTCTACGATGATGGTTACAAGATAGTACTTATTTAAATTAGGTAACAGAATAAGACGTTACCATTGGTGTATTCAAATGAGTGGCTATATGTGATGTCACACAAAGCCTAAATTATCTTGCCTCCTGAATTCAAGTTGACACAGAGGAGGAATCCAGTAACTTTATAATCAAACTTTATCAATATACCAGCAACAGTCATTTTCCATACTTTGGTCATACTACTTTGATTTGGTTTCATCCAAATATCATCTAATTTGATGAAAAACATGATTTGGACTGTGGGACCTTTCATGACGGTTAAAATTAGATTACTTTAGCTGAATTGTTTTTATTAAGTATTTTGAAATTGACAGAAATAAACATATTTATATATTTTGTAAAGACTTTGTTGGGACACAGTGATAAATTGAGTTGAAGAAATGAAAAGGAAGTTATAAAGTAAAGTTTCAGGAATGAATTTAAAGCTTTTTTAAGCATTTATAATAGCTTACACTATACATTATTATAATAGTGCAACCTAAAAAGGGGTCAATTTACAGTGATTGTAAAGTGTTATGATTAGCCCTCATGGGGTTAGAGCTCAAGAAGGAAAAGTAATCTTAGGGCTCTATAATTCAATCTGTAGTGCTGAAGAGCTGCGGTACAGTGTGATATACACTACAGGTCCAAATTTTTAGAACACCTACTCAATCAGGGGTTTTTCTTTATTTTTACTATTCTACATTGTAGAATAATAGTGAAGACATTAAAACTATGAAATAACATATATGAAATGATGTAGTAACCAAAAAAAAGTGTTATATTTTAGTTTTTCCAAATAACCACCCTTTGCCTTGATGACAGCTTTGCACGCTCTAGGCATTCTTATTATTTTCATGAGGCAGGGAGAAAACTGCTGTTTTAAAGCTTAAATTATAGTGAATATGTAAATAAATAAATGTTCTGAATGCACACAAAAAAATCTTATTTCTCTCAAATGTTGTGCACAAATTTGCACTTCTCCTGCTTGGGACAATAAAAGGCCACACTAAAATGTGCAGTTTTGTCACACAACACAATGTCACAGATGTCTCAAGTTTTGAGGGAGCATGCAATTGGCATGCCAGAGAATTTATGTTAATTTCTCAACCATAAACTGCCCCAACGCCGTTTTAGAGAACCAGCCTCAAAACCATAGACCACGTGTAAGCACACCAGCCCAGGATCTCCACATCCGGCTTCTTCACCTGCGGGATCGTCCCGAGACCAGCCACCTGGATAGCTGGTGAAACTGTGGGTTTGCACAAATTAAGAATGAATAAGAATAACACAAACGGTTAGAAACCTCAGTGAAGCTCATCTGCATGCTGACTGCAGTTCGGCGTTGTAACTGACTTCACTAGGCAAATGCTCACCTTCAATGGCCACTGGCACGCTGGAGAAGTGTGGTCTTTATGGATGAATCCCGGTTTCAACTGTACTTATGGCGTTGAGTGTGCGAGCGTTTTGCTGATGTCAATGTTGTGAAAAGAGTGCCCTATGGTGGCTGTGAGGTTATGGTATGGGCATGCATAAGCTACGGACAACAAACACAATTGCATTTTATCTGTGACAATTTGAATGCACAGAGATACCGTGACGAGATCCTGAGGCCCATTGTCATGCCATTCATCTGCCAACATCACCTCATGTTTCAGCATGATAATGCACGGCCCCATATCGCAAGGATCTGTACACAATTTCTGGAAGCTGAAAATGTTCCAGTTAATCCATGGCCTGCATACTCACCAGACATGTCACCCAATGAGTCTGTTTGGGTTGCTCTGGATTGACGTGTACGACAGCCTGTTCCAATTCCAGCCAATATCGAGCAACTTCGCACAGCCATTGAAGCGGAGTGGGACAACATTCCACATGCCACAACCAACAGCCGGATCAACTCTATGCGAAGGAAATTTGTCGCACTGCATGAGGCAAATGGTGGTCACAGCAGATACTGACTGGTTTTCTGATCTATGCCCCTACTTAAAAAAAAATGTTTCTGTGACCAACAGATGCATATCTGTATTGCCAGTCATGTGAAATCCATAGATTAGGGCCTAATGAATTTATTTAAATTGACTGATTTCCCTATATGAACTGTAACTCAGTAAAATCTTTGAAATTGTTGCATGTTGCATTTATATTTTTGTTCAGTGTATAATGATACATGTCAACAACAAAAAAGGTCCATCAAAGTTAAAACCTGATAAAAATGAATTTATAGGAAAGCTGTAAGTCCAGAACATACACTCTGACAGATCTCCAGAGTTCCTCTGTGAATATTGGAGAAACTTCCAGAAGGACAACCAACCAACCTCTGCAGCACTCCACCAATCATGCCTTTATGGTACAGCGGCCACACGGAGGCCACTCCTCAGTAAAAGGCATATGACAACCCGCTTGTAGTTTGCCAAATGGCACCTAAAGACTCTCAGACCATGATGTTTACATTCCTCTTTACCCATCTCATATGTATATACTGGAATATAAACTGGGTGGTACGAGCCCTGAATGCTGATTGGCTGACAGCCGTGGTATATCAGACCATATACCACGGGTATGACAAAACGTTTATTTTTACTGCTACATTGGTAATCAGTTTATAATAGGAATAAGGCACCTTGGGGGTTTGTGATATATGGCCAATATACCACGGCTAAGGCCTGTGTCCAGGCATTCCGCATTGCATCATGCTCAAGAACAGGCTTTAGTCATGGTATATTGGCCATATACCACACCCCCTCGAGCATTATTGCTTAATACTATTCTACTCTATTTTAGTCAATTCCACTCCTACATTGCTCGTCCTAATATTTCTATATTCCTTAATTTTATTATTTTACTTTTAGATTTGTGAATTTTTAGATAGGAGGTAAGAGCACAAGCATTTCACGACACCCGCAATAACATCTGCTAAATATGTGTATGTGACCAATCAAATTTGATTTGACTTGATTTGAGTAACAAGATTCTCTAGTCTAATGAAACCAAGATGTATCTCTTTGGCCTGAATGCCAAGCTTCACATCTGGAGGAAACCTAGCACCATCCCTACGGTGAAGCATTGTGGTGTGAGCATCATGCTGTGGGGATGTTTTTCAGCAGCAGGGCTGGGAGACTAGTCAGAATTGAGGTAAAGATGAACGGAGAAAAGTACAGGGATCCTTGATGAAAACCTGCTCCAGAGTGCTCAGGCCCTCAGACTGGGGCGAAGGTTCACCTTCCAACAGGACTATGACACTAAGCACACAGTTAAGACAACGCAGGAGTAGCTTTGGGACAAGTCTCTGAATGTCCTTGAGTGGCCAGGCCAGAGTCCGGACTTGTACCCGATCGAACATCTCTGGAGAGACCTGAAATAGCTGTGCAGTGACACTCCCCATCCAACCTGATAGAGCTTGAGAGGATCTGCAGAGAAGAATGTGAGAAACTCCCCAAATACAGGTGTGCCAAGCTTGTAGCGTCATACCCAAGAAGACGAGGCTGTAATCTCTTCCAAAGCTGCTTCAACAAAGTGCTGAGTAAAGGGTCTCAATACTGATGTAAATATATTTCATAAAAATAAAAACAAATTATACATTTGGTAGAATAAAAAAAAAAGTTTTTGCTTCGCCAATAAGGGGTATTGTGTCTAGATTGATGAGGGGGAAAAAAATGATTTAATCCATTTTAGAATAAGGCTGTAAAGTAACAAAATTTGGAAAAAGTCAAGGGGTCTGTATACTTCCCGAATGCATTGTATATATATTTAATCTACATTACAAAATAATAGACTTATCTGAGAATCATTTTGCTAGTGACATTTTTAGATGAGACAGAATTGTTTTTTTTTTGACAAGAGTAGTGGCAGCCAGAGAAAGTATTGGAAAATAATTGGTGACATAAAGAGGTTTCTGTGAGAATACCCCACATTACCCTATTTTCAGACACTGTTGAATAATTGGGTCATTCCTTGAAATGAGTGCCTTTTGCATCCCTTTGATATTTTAATTAGAAATTGTGCGCGAATATAGAATTTTTAAATCCTGTTATATAAGAAGAAAGTGCCCTTCAATATAGACCACATGGAAAATTCTAAAATCTGACTTCCAGGAAAAATTTTACCCCACTTAACCCCAACATTTCTCCACGTTTCCACCATTATTGTAAAGCCCTAGTTATTTTGTTGCTTTGACAAAGTCATTTCTGAATATATATTTTTATTAATTTAATGCGATACATTTTAAGGTAACCCAGTTACATGAACTAAATTATTGTTTTAATATGGTGAAACTATTCCACCCAAAAATTATTTGAAAGAAACATTGAACATCTAATAGTCAAATCATAGTGTAACTGAAGGTGGGCTGGTTCTACTCTTTTTGACCATTTTCTGGTGTTTGAGTGGGGCGAGCCTAACGCGTCAACCCTGTTACTGATAAGTAGATGTGTGAAGCTTGCATTCAGTCGCCCTTCCCGGTTGTGGTCGGTGCCGTTTAAGATGGCATTTTTTATTTTTATGAACATGCCTTATTTCTATTACAGCATATTGGATGACTGTCATTCATATTCCATTCATGCAGCTCAATGTAACATAGGTTAACTACTACATGACACTCAAATTTTCCGTATACCCATCATGAGGTTGCTACAACATAACCTATGAATGTAAGTTTACAACGTAGGTGCACATGTTGAGAGACATTTGAGTAATCAAGGTGACAGATGGTAATACATTCAATACCATCTTACCCATTCTTGTCTGCATCGAGCTGATCTAGGGTGTAATCATTAGTCCGACAGTTGCAAACAATGGTTTCTATGGGACAAATTCAGGTATGTTTACCCCTGTTTCGTTCCGTTTGCTTCCGTTTAAGAATGTTTTTCAACAGAATCGGCAGAATGAATACACCCCTGATCACACTAAAACACAGTTCACATTCACCACAGCCACATACAAACAGCATGATCATTTTGATCATTGTAGCTATAATTCCTTCTCGACATGCTCTCCTCCTGTCACCTTTTCCCTTCGCTTGTGGAATTCAGTGCACAAAAGATCAGCTGTGGGACAAATTCAGGTATGTTTACCCCTGTTTCGTTCCGTTTGCTTCCGTTTAAGAATGTTTTTCAGGAGAAAAACCTTTCCAAGCCATAACCTTCATATCATAACCACTATACACAGCCTACAATTGCTGTCACCATTATTAGCTGGTGTCATAGTTAACATAGCTACTAGAACTAAAGCGTTAGTAAACCCCCTACAATCATGCAATACAGTGTACAGTCAAGCAAGCAGTTTAGCAGTTACACCGGTGTGCCCCAGTGGAAATAAATGAATAAAACCAAAAGCTTACCTTGACTTGGAAGAGTTCCAGTGTTGGATAGCCATAGCCAGCTAGCTAACATAGCATCCCTCTCTGTTTGAGCCAGGTGTTTGAGTAGGCTAAACTAGATGAAAGTGTGAAAAGAATACAACAAAATATAGCTAGCTCCCTCCCTTGCTTCTCCTTCATTTTTGAAGAAATTAATTTGTTCAAAACGGTTGTCTTTCTCTCTCTTTTACCACATTTTATGCACTCCAATGGTAGCTAGCTGTAACTTATACATTATCTGGTCCTTTGATTGGGTGGACAGCATGTCAGTTCATGCTGCAAGAGCTCTGATGAGGACGTCCTCTGGAAATTGACATAATTACTGTGTAAGTGTATGGAAGGGGGTGAGAACCATGAGCCTCCTAGGTTTTGTATTGAAATCAATGTACCCAGAGGAGGACAGAAACTAGCTGTCCTCCAGCTACATCATGGTGCTAACCTACAACAGTGTTTTAAACAGTGTGTTTTAATCTAACTATTTGGTGATGTGAATGTATTTAGTATAGTTTTATCTAAAAAGAATAACAAATTTAATATTTCACCATTTTTATGAAATTTATGGATGGCCCTCCCCTTCCTCCTCTGAGGATCTTCCACCGGTTGCACACAACAAGCTTCCATTCCCCGTCACAAGGGAATTTATAGCTGATTTGAGATGAAATCATCAACCCAGTTACAGTCAACCATGTTACTTTAGTTGACACTTTATAGGCACTTGCTATTCATAGGTTGCACCTCCATCCCTGGGTTGCGTCATGCCATTGTTATGAACGTTCTCATGCCGCCCTTTATCGGCGGTGCCATAGTGGGGCCGTGAAGTGGTGATAAGCCCAGTCATTCTGGAAGGAGGCTAACTACTGTTTTGTCTAATTTCACTATAGTGCATGGAAATACGATGACATTGCTAAAGTACTCAGATATTTAGTAGGATTACACTTTGCCAGCATTAGCATGTTGTCAAATTTACTTTAGATAGATGGCAATGTTGACATTAGCTAGCAAATTTAGTGAAAAATAGCTATCAATGCTAACGTTAGCTAACTAAAATCCGGTGGCCTCCCCTCAGTCTTAGCTAGCCAAAGTTATAGATGGCTAGCAATCTGGGGACATCAAAATTATGACAAAAGGTTTTCCTATTAGTTATTTGTCTTGTATTTCCAAGCCACTGTAATGCACTTTTGATGAAAATCTTCATCAGCTCTCATTGACGATGCATTGCGTAGAATGCTCGGTATGGCATCAGTCCAAAACGAATGTTCAAAACCATATTGTGAAGAAACATGCAACCCATTCATATTTTTTTTATTTAATCTCATGAGACGTGAAAACATGTTTTTTATTAAGTTGAACATGTGAAGAAAAATCTCATCAAGTTACACTACCAAAGGGGACTCACTTCGTGGAACGACCCAGTTAACTCGCTGTAAATACACTATCAGCCAGAACAACTTTTTCAGTTGCGCTCCTTTGCAAGACAAACAAAATACGAAGAACATATTGGCTGTCTGCGTCAGTGGATTTGTCCATTATTATGCATATGCTTTTTCATTGTTTGATTCCAGACGTGGTCTATTGCGCATTTTTTGTTTGTAGTAAATAGTGGCGACCCGTCATTCAGGGCAGAGCCACACCTGTTTTGAGCCCCACATTTTTAGCACAAAAAAAAGTAACTATTATTATTATATATATATTTTTGGAGGCTTTGCCTGTTTTGAATGTTATTTTGGCAATAATACCAGTCACATATCAGTTTGCAAACAATGTAAAAATATATATATCACTGAGTTAATAAAGCAGCATATAAACATAGTCTCTTTTTATGTTTTCTTAGGTAAGGTAGCTCCAAAATGCAGGTGTTTCAGCCTAGCTCAGTGCTTTCTGTGGTGGTGGGACAAGGCAGCAGAAAATACGCTCATTGTCTTAGTCTTAATTATGGATTGCCTCTTATGCGCTTGTCATCCACTTACGCCATAGTTTGTGCATATCAATTGTCAGTAGAAACCACATTTGTTTAATTAAGCAAGACAGCCATATCAGCTATGTTTTTATAAATGTCAGTAAATGAGGCTGAATGAACTGTTTCACCGTCAGACAAGGCTCCGCTGATAACCAGGTGTAACAGTGGTATAGTGCAATTAATGTATTGTTTAGTGTTGTGTAGTGGCTTTGCTGGCAAGCATCCCATTTTATATTTATTATTTCCAGAGATGGAAACCAGAGACTTGTTTCCATCAGATTGACTTGCTGCAGATATGTGATGATGTGTCATGATAAAGTGCACATAAAAATAGATTTTGCAGTAAATGTCCATGTACCGAATAAAAAATACATTTTCAACAACTGATTTTCTCACCCAAAAAAATTATTGAGCAAGTGAGCCCACTCTGGTATTGGCATGTGTGCTCTAGCTCTAGCCAACAGCGCTATTGGCTAGAGGTAGAGCACACCTTCACAGAGTACAAAACATTAGAAACACCATCCTAAAATTTAATTGCACCCAATTTTGACCTCAGAACAGCCTCAATTAGTCAGGGCATGGACTTTAGAAGGCGTCGAAAGCTTTCCACTGGGATCCTGACCAATGTCGAGAAAATTTCCTGTATTTACCAAATCATGAGAGCAAACCACACACAAGTCAGAGTTAGTAATCACAAAGTCCATCTTTAATTATATGAGCTCCATCACAACCCTGTGACTCAGATCAATTCAGTGTCTATAAATGAATTATCTGAGAGTCCCTTACACATTGCAACTGAGAACCTTTATAGCAAAGACACACATAGCCAGACAGCATCGGCATAATTTATCGTTCAGCTTTGTCTCCTAAACTATGTTCTTTTCTCAAACTCAGAACCTAAACAAATCCTCCATATCAACAGGCATATATTAAATCCATCCTATCTTGACAAGATCACAGAGACACATTGACTGGCACACAGACATTGTGGAGCCAAGAGATACACGCTTGACCTCTCCCCTCTCTCCGGCCCAAATAACTTAGTCTTGTCAGAGAACAGATACTGCAACCCCGCCACAGTATTATACAAACACATTCAGATGAGAAGTAACTTACAAACATATGATGAATATAAAACATCTTACCTATGTTACCAACTAATTCTGATTATTCCCCAACACCCATGTTGACCCCAATGCTTCCCACAGTTGTGTCAGGTTGGCTGGATGTCCTTTGAGTGGTGGACAATTCTTGATACACAGGGGAATCTGTTTAGCATGAAAAACCCAGAAGTGTTGCCGTTCTTGACACACAGACGCGCCTGGCACCTACTTCTAACACCCTTTTCAGAGGCACTTAAATCTTTTGTCTTTTTTTAATTTACTGATAGCCAGGGGCACTCTCCAACACTTAGTCATAATTTACAAGTAAAGTGTTTGTGTTTAGTTAGTCCGCCAGATCAGAGGCAACAGGGATGTTCTCTTTAATAAGTGCGTGAATGTGACAATTTTCCTTTCCTGCTAAGCATTCAAAATGTAAGAGTACTTTTAGGTGTCCGAGAAAATGTTTGTAGTAAAAAGTATATTATTTCATTGAGGAATGTAGTGAAGGGAAAATTAAAGTGAAAAATATAAATATTAAAAAAGTATTACTTAAGTATTTTTACTGAAGTACTTTACACCACTGATTGTCAGATTGTCCGTTCATAAATTCTGAGCGTTTCAGAGCTCAGAGTAGTGTTGATCCGAGCCTTCAACATAGTCAAGCACCCAAGCTAACTGGCTAACGTTGGCTAGCTACTTCCAGGCAGAAATGAGACAGAGAACACCTCACTCTGACCATTTTACACACCCTAGCAGAGCTGGTTAGGCTGTTTTCATGTTATCTAGAGCATTGGTGACTGTAACTGTGCTGCTGGCAACAACATAATTACTTTTTTTTTTGCTGACGTTTACTAACACCAGTCATATTCAACCGGTGTTGAGCATTCCTAAATTCATCATCCTCAGGGATACAAACTGGTGAGGGCCCAAAAAGCACTGAACATGCAAAAAAATCCCTGCTCGGGGGAAATGCAGGTTAACTAATTAAACAAAGAATATGATCTACATGAAAAAGTGTAAAGTAAAAAAGTGGCCCTATTTTGAAATGTGAGATATTTTTTGTCCATCAGGAAGAAAAAAATCCAGAAAATCACATTGTAGGATTTTTAATGAATTTATTTGCAAATTATGGTGGAAAACAAGTATTTGGTCAATAACAAAAGTTTATCTCAATACTTTGTTATATACCCTTTGTTGGTAATAACAGAGGTCAAATGTTTTCTGTATGTCTTCACAAGGTTTTCACACACTGTTGCTGGTATTTTGGCCCATTGCTCCATGCAGATCTCCTCTAGGGCAGTGATGTTTTGGGGCTGTTACTGGGCAACACGGACTTTCAACTCCCTCCAAAGATGTTATATGGGGTTGAGATCTGGAGACTGGCGAGGCCACTCCAGGACCTTGAAATGCTTCTTACGAAGCCACTCCTTCATTGCACGGGCAGTGTGTTTGGGATCATTGTCATGCTGATAGACCCAGCCACGTTTCATCTTCAATGCCCCTGCTGATGGTAGCTTTTTTTACTTTGGTCCCAGCTCTCTGCAGGTCATTCACTAGGTCCCCCCGTGTGGTTCTGGGATTTTTGCTCACCATTCTTGTGATCATTTTGACCCCACGGGGTGAGATCTTGCGTGGAGCCCCAGATCGAGGGAGATTATCAGTGGTCTTGTATGTCTTCCAGTTCCTAATAATTGCTCCCACAGTTGATTTCTTCAAACCAAGCTGTTTACCTATTGCAGATTCAGTCTTCCCAGCCTGGTTCAGGTGTACAATTTTGTTTCTGGTGTCCTTTGACAGCTCTTTGGTCTTGGCCATAGTGGAGTTTGGAGTGTGACTGTTTGAAGTTGTGGACAGGTGTCTTTAATTCTGATAACAAGTTCAAACAGGTGCCATTAATACAGATAACGAGTGGAGGACAGAGGAGCCTCTTCAAGAAAAAGTTACAGGTCTGTGAGAGCCAGAAATCTTGCTTGTTTGTAGGTGACCAAATACTTATTTTCCACCAAAATTTGTAAATAAATTAATTAAAAATCCTACAATGTGATTTTCTGGATTTCTTTTTTTTCATTTTGTCTGTCATAGTTGATGTGTACCTATGATGAAAATCACAGGCCTCTCTCATCTTTTTAAGTGGGAGAACTTGCACAATTGGTGGCTGACTAAATACTTTTTTGCCCCACCGTATGTGCATACTGCACCGTCAAAGAGTGGGCCACCAACAAAAATGTTAACAATGGAGCACGTGCATCCTATGACATTTTCACATGCACATCTATTGATTTATATGATATATATGTAGGAGTCAATGAATGCCATTCCATGAGAATGCAACATTTTCTAAACATAATGGTAAGCTATACAAGTCTCATAACAACAGAAACATAAACCGTCATAGCTCCCATGTTTTGGTGTATGGTAAGAATTGTTTTTGTATTTCTCTCAATCTCTAAGGGTAGGCTATATATCATTAGTTGAAATTACTGGAAGTCTTACAGACTGTGGCTTTTAAAGGGGCAATCTGCAATTCAAACAAAGGGCTAGATTCAATCCGGACCGAGGAAGATCCGCGTTATAGGGTGATTGAAATGTAGAGGTAATGTCCGATTGAGCTGACATATGCAACTT
Source organism: Oncorhynchus masou masou (assembly GCF_036934945.1). Taxonomy (NCBI): domain Eukaryota; kingdom Metazoa; phylum Chordata; class Actinopteri; order Salmoniformes; family Salmonidae; genus Oncorhynchus; species Oncorhynchus masou. The sequence goes on from NC_088235.1 coordinate 64,907,798, forward strand.
TTACCGTGAATGCAATCTCTGCGAACATGGGAACATTGCCTTCAAATTTCAAATGCGATACAGCGTGGATCTTCCATGGTCCGGACTGAATCTACACCAAAGTGGTCACCCCCCGGCTGCTGTTGTTTCGGTAAACAGCTGAGGGATGGGGGTGGAGAAATGTAACTACTCTCAAATTCATAGACCAAGCTATTTATGCAAGGACTGACTATTATTTTCCCCTAATCCTACCACCCCTCCCCTAATTGGAGAAAACTGATGGACAAAAACACTTTGGCTTCTACACCCAGCTTATACATAGTATATACATTTTACAGACACAGTATATTAGTTATCTTTATTTTGTTTTTAGTCTCATCCTTCAGCTCCCCTCCACCCCTCACATCTATATCTGAACACCATCCAGTTTCTATTGTTCAATTGTGCTGTAATGTTCCACAAATGTTCTGAACTGTTCTATTCTCATAGTTTCTACAGATTGTAAATTAAAGATAAAAATGAGAGTATTATTATATTATAGATCAATTGGCTATGACTTTTCAGATCACCCAGCAGTGCTATTTGTAGAGATACTCCAAGTAAAAGTTGCAATTATTCAGCCATTCCTGAACCTGCGACCAAAAACATGCTACATATGGACAGTACCAAAACAAATGATCTAATGATTCTGTCTCTTCGCAGCAAAATCTGCAGAGCTGGGATGGTATATGTAATATTCTATTGGTTGCATTAAGTTTTGAATCAGGCGTAATTTTGTGTATAAGTAGATAAACTATGTGCCATGAAATCGGTACATTGAAAATCTCTTACCAAATATTTGGCAATCTGTATGGCACAGCTGTCAAATTTTGTTCCTTAAATTAAACTGGTATACTTTTATTTTTCACAATTGTCTTTAACCAATTTAAACAAATGTGGTTTCTACTGACAAACTATTGCATAAGGGGACAACGAGGCAATCCGTAATTTCGATTAAGACATTAATGAGCGATCTAGGATGTAAGTAGTCATAACTAGTGACAGAACAGAAATAGAATTCAGAACATGGGCCGTTCTTACAGTGTTCTCCCTGTACACCAAGTCAGAAACGTAGGATAAATAAAGGGGGCATGTAAGCAGACAATGAAAGCTCTTACAATATTCGATGATTACATTGCTCTAAAACAGGATATAGGCCACATGTGAACTACCAAGTCAGAACAATAGGTGAAATTTTTAGTGTGAGCCACATGGGCTACTAACAGCTTACTACACAACATACACATAGTATTACTTTCTTAGCTACAAACAGTATACATATTTCCCTGGCATATTACAACATTTATGCAGCACCATACAATACATTACATTTTTGCACTATCCTTGTTGTGCTCACTTGAACAGGAAGGTGGTGCGTCGGTCCTTCATGGAAATTTTGCCATCAAAGTCTGGCATTCTCTGGATTTTGGTGCTTTCAAGACAACTGGGAACTCAGAAAAAAACAAGGTTGAATCATGATGACATCAGGGATCTTCAGGTCGGAGCTCTAGAAAGAGGCCAGAGTTCCCGACTTGCAATTCCAAGTTGGATGACCGTTCAAAACGTATTTTCCCAGTCAGAGCTAATTTTTTTCCGAGTTCAGTTGTCTTGAACTCACTGAAGTCAGATTTCCCAGTTAAGAGTTTCCAGTTGTTTTGAGTGTGGCAGAAATCATGCTGGATTGACAGCATGGCCAATGTTGAATGTTTATCCTTTTAAGGGATAAAAAGAGACACTTTAGCAGGCTAGTGATTGCTTTGCAATGGTTGCAGTTAGCCACTGACTCCTTCCAAACCACTCATTGTTAAATTTGTGATTTCCAACTTGTGAAATGTTTATGTCCAATAAGCACCAATACGTTTTATCTACAATTTCTCTTCATATGACTAGGTTTGAAAAGGATTTGCCAGCAGATTGTTGACGGGGTTCATGATGATGACTGCTACAGTAGCTTGCGAGCTAAGATCTTGAAAGTATGATGTTGACATGTCAGTCCAATCAAAGCAACTGTAGATATAACGTGATTTGATGTTATTTTATCTGTGGCCAATGACCTTAAGTAACTCGTTGGCAGTACCTAAGGGGCTTGAATTTTTTAGCTCAACCTTAGATTTTGCAGTGACGAAGTGTAACCATGAGTGACAGAACACTGAGCCAATCACGGCGCAACTAGAGAACATTACCAACCCCTATGCACAGTATTTCCCGCTGGCTGCCCCACCACCACAGAAAGCACTCTGCCTACAAGCATTTCGCTACACCCGCAATAATATCTGCTAAAAATGTGTATGCGACCCATAACATTTGATTTGGAGCCACCTTTCTCAAGAAAGCAAAAAAGAGACCAAGTTTGTATTCGGATTTATTAACTCAATTATTATTATTGTTATATTACATTGTTTGCAAACAGATATGTGAGACGTATTAATGCCAAAATTCAAAAGGCACTCGCACATCTAGGCTATCTTTTGTGCAGGTGCATGGTAAGAGTTGGATAAGATGAGGAAAAAGGAAACTGCACATGAGGCCCATACTTAAAGCTTATTAAAGGTCAGTGATACTATCAAGAGCAGTGTGCAGTTTCCTTTTTCCTCAGACATATTAATGCCAAAATAACATGCAAAACAGGAACAAAAAAAAGTGTTTTTAGCTGCCTCTATGGTACAGTTTTTATTGCTATCTGTACTGTTAGTGTCTTTTGTTGCACTTTGTGAAATATTTTGTTTTATCTGAATATCATGGGAAATTCAATCATATTGTCGAACCAATTCTTGATAAAATTTTAAAGATATACAGTACTGTACCAATCATAAGTTTGCACACACCTACTCATTCAAGGATTTTTCTTTATTTTTACTATTTTCTACATTGTAGAATAATAGTGAAGACATCAAAACTATGAAATAACACATACGGAGTCATGTAATAACTAAAAAAGTGTTAAATCAAATTATATTTTAGATTCTTCAAAGTAGCCACCCTTTGCCTTGATGACAGCTTTGCACACTCTTGGTATTCTCTCAACCAGCATCATGAGGAATGCTTTTCCAACAGTCTTGAAGGAGTTCTTGTTGGCTGATTTTCCTTCACTCTGCAGTCCAACTCATCCCAAACTATCTCAATTAGGTTGAGGTCGGGTAATTGTGGAGGCCAGTTCATCTGATGCACTCTCCTTCTTGGTCAAATGGCCCATACATAGCCTGGAGGTTGTTGTTGAAAAACAAATGATAGTCCCACTAAGCACAAACCAGATGGGATGGCGTAACACTGCTGAATGCTGTGGTAGCCATGCTGGTCAAGTGTGCCTTGAATTCTAAATAAATCACAGACAGTGTCAACAGCAAAGAACCCCCACACCATCACACTTGCTCCTCCATGCTTCATGGTGGGAACCACACATGCGGACATTATCAGTTCCGCTACTCTGTCTCACAAAGACACGGCGGTTGGAAACAAAAATCTCAAATTTGGACTCATCAGACCACAGGACAGATTTCCACTGGTCTAATGTCCATTGCTCGTGTTTCTTGGCCCAAGCAAGTCTCTTCTTCTTATTGGTGACCTTTAGTAGTGGTTTCTTTGCAGCAATTCGACTATGAGGGCCTGATTCATGCAGTCTCCTCTGAACAGTTGATGTGGAGACATGTCTGTTGCTTTAACTCTGTGAAGCATTTACTTGGGCTGCAATCTGCGGAGTAGTTAACTCTAATGAACTTTTCCTCTGAAGCAGAGGTAACTCTGTGTCTTCCTTTCCTTTGGCGGTCCTCATGAGAGCCAGTTTCATCATAGCACTTGACGTTTTTTTTGACTGCACTTGAAGAAACTTTCAAAGTTCTTGACATTTTCCAGATTGACTGACCTTCATGCCTTTGCTTATTTGAGCTGTTCTTTCCAAAATATGGACTATTTTACCAAATAGGGCTATCTTCTGTATACCACCCCTACCTTGTCACAACACAACTGATTGGCTCAAATACATTTAGAAATAAAGAAAATCCACAAATGTACTTTTAACAGGGCCATCTGTTAATTAAAAGGCATTCCAGGTGACTATCTCATGAAGCTGTTTGAGAGAATGCCAAGAGTGGGCAAAGATGTCATCAAGGCAAAGGGTGGCTACTTTGAAGAATTTGTTTAACTCTTTTTTTGGTGACTACATGATTCCATATCTGTTATTTCATAGTTTGGATGCCTTCACTATTATTCTAGAAAATAGTAAAAAATAAAGAAAAACCCTTGAATGAGTAGGTGTCCAAAGTTTTGACTGGTACTATATATATATACACACAGTTGAAGTCGGAAGTTTACATACACTTAGGTTATGCATTGAGTGCATTAAAACTCGTTTTTCAACCACTCCACAAATTTCTTGTTAACAAACTATAGTTTTGGCAAGTCGGTTAGGACATTTACTTTGTGCATGACAAGTAATTTTTCCAACAATTGTTTACAGACAGATTATTTCAATTATAATACACTGTATCACAATTCCAGTAGGTCAGAAGTTATATTATATTTATCCTATTTAACACATGTACAAGTGTGTACTAATACGCATGTGTGAATTGGAAAAGTGTTTTTTGTACATCCCTACTCTCCCTGAGACACCCTCAGAGAGTGGGGTCACGGCCAGGGTCTGCCATTATCACCTTGTTGCTGGAGCAATTAGGGTTAAGTGCCTTGCTCAAGGACACATTGCAGATGTCTCACCTTGTTGGCTTGAGGATTCGAACTAGCAACATTTTAGCTACTGGCTCAACGCTCTAACCGTTAGTCTATCTGCCGCCATATCAATCTAACTAATCAAAAATAAATAAAATAATACATCTGATCTATTGGAAGATTATAGTTGACTTGGTGGCACGTGAACTAAGACTTGGCGTGTGTGTCTGTTTTTTTGTGAATCAGATGCTTCAAATGATACAATTCAATAGGAATGGCGGACAAGCAAACACAACAGCATTAGGTTGACAGTTTAAAATCAAAGCATTTTTGTCATTCTAACTTTAATGTATCACTTCAAATGTATCACATAAACCAGATGAAACAAACTGCTCAGATTATAGTCCTGCTCTACCATCTCATAATACTACTAGCCACCACAGATTAAATTGACTAGTAGATTAGACCATTTCAATGGAGAGTCTCTATTCAGTACTTGGCTGAATCTGTGTCTGGGAAACCGGCTCTACGAGACTCCAGAGAAGAGTAGTTTGTAGGTTCAAAGGGCCAGTGGTGATTAGGTTGCTGGTGAAGTAGGTTGGCAAAATTCCATACATTTTCCAAAACTCTCAACTAGAATTTCTGAAAAACCTGTGCATTATGGGGAAGTTTACAGACTTTTACAACCCTGTGGCAGAGTGTGTCTGCTTCTTACACAGCTAGCTCCTCACAGCTCATCGCTCTCCAACTGTGCCTCCATAGGTGAGCTGGAGAACAGGATGGGGCTGTTGTCCGCCGTGGGAAAGGCAGACTTGATGTCTAGGCCTTGGCCAGTCAGTGCTGCATAGCGACTGCCTTACCACGGAGCCTTCTTCATAGGCAGAGGAACATGTTGATGCCACTGGGCTGCAAAGAACAGAGAAGGCTCTGGGCATTGTAGTCCATGCATTTGATATCTTGATACACTTAAAACACAATCATTAGCAACTATTGAGTCATTCAAAACTATCACAATAAACACTGTGACAGGTAAGAGAAAGCTGTTAAAAGTTGTATTGAATTTAATTTACCATAGATGTCTAGTCTCGCTGTGCATGAAACAATTCCAGCCTCATTCTTTGCTGATACAGTGTACCAGCCAGCATCCTCTTTCCTGGTTGGCTGAATCAGGAGGAAAACATATCCAGTGGCATCCTGGTGTAAGCTAGAATAAAAAAAAACATATATTCAATTAAATGATCACACAAAACTAAATGTATTTATCAACTGTGTTCTAATTAAATGTTTTTGGTGAATAAACAAGCATTCATTTTCTAATCTAATCTGGCTGAATTGGAATGTACTCTATGCATGGGTTTTGTGTGTTACCTCATGTCTACATGAGTTTGAATATAAGTGGGCAGTCAACTTTCTGGTTGGAGGGTGAGAGGTTAGTTCGGGAATATTAACCTGACTCTGGCCTTGGTGTGAGGAATGGTGTCATTGTCTTTCTTCCAGTAGATGACAGGTGGAGGCATGCCCAGCACCCTGCACTCCAGTCGGACGGGGGTGCCCTCTGCGATGCCTGTGTTCTGGAGCTTCTCCACAAACTGGGGGACCTGCTTCATCTCTTTTTCTGAATGGGAAAATAAGTTATTTTCTGTCATGTACAATTACTATAATACTTATTAATTGTCATGGCATACTTCAATATATAAACAAATGTATGTTTTTGTCATCACTTATTCAAAACCTATCATTGATTACCTACATTATATAATTGTTACATTTTATACTAACTTTCAATAATAAGTCATCATAAATGCTTCTAAATATTTATTAATAATGTAATACTAATTTGTTACCAAGATGTACACTATTTGGGTTTCATGAAAATACTTGTTTTGAGAACTCTTACCCACAACTCTTAACTCTAGACCGAAGGAGCTCTGTCCTGCTTTGTTGCTGGCAATGCAAGTGTATGTCCCAGCGTCGTCCTGTTTTAGAGGGTCTATGACAAGGGAATGGATTCCATTCTCCCTCACCAGCATCCGGTGGTAGAAGTTTGGGTAGATGGGCCTCCCGTTGATCAGCCACATCACCTTTGGGTTTGGAAGGCCACTAACCTGGAAAACAGAGAAACAGTACTATCTATCTTCAAAGGCTATCCTGAATGATATTTAGCACAATGTTTTTTTATAGTAAATCTAAAAATGTATTAAATGACCATTGCTTAAATCACTCTATTCAGTTATTTTACAGTCCATGGTTATGTCACATACCTTGCAGTCTAATCTACAGACTCTGCCCTCATGAGCCACCATGTCCCCTGGAGCCTGGAGGAAGTGAGGTTGGAAGAAGCGTTCCTGGGTTGGTTCACCCTCTTCCACTTCCTGTATGCGGGCCCGCACCCTGTAGGTATGTAGGGATGTGCAGAACATGTTACAGTACATATATATTGGCTCGGGTATTGCTGAGATATCTTGTCATCTGCAATCGTTAAGACAATGATGTGTGAGATTAGTGTTGCTATCATAGGGATAAAACTCTGATTGGTTTATCTCTATATGGGTTTATGGTTGCTATGAGGGTTTGTGTCTGTTCAACAGTAGTCTGGGCAATATCTACATCTGCGATCTTACTGTTCGTAACCTCTACAAACAACATTAGGAGCTGAAATCATGCTGGCTCTCCAAGCTGAGGGTTCCTCTTGCCTCTGCAAATCCCAATGCACACTCAGTCAGTCCTTCTCACCTCTGAGAGTGAATCATAGGTGTCATTCGGTTTCGGAGAGGACCTGTTTGGATGATCAAATGACCGGAGCAGCTGATTCGTCCCTGGTGATCATCAATTAATTCATTAGCAAATCAGATTTGGCAAAGGGGTAAGAAAGTTGTATAAGAGTGAAACAATTACAGGAGGTTATGTTACCTGGGGGTTAGCTGCCAGGACAGTGTAGTTGCCATCATCGTCGTTATTGGTGACCTCTATGTGTAGGGCACAGGTTCCGTCCCCCTCTCGTATCTTCTTATAATGATAATTTTTTCTCAAGATCTGCTTGCCATCCTTGAACCAGTAAACCTGAAATGGGTTGAAGACCAAGGAAGATTTCTAACAAATGTTGAGTACTTGTCCACTCACTGTATGGTGAACATACAGATGAACTGCCATACCGAAGTCCAGATCCTCGACGACCCCCGAATATAATACAACAGAGAGACCCAATCAAGCAGAGCACTCTGTCCTTCCTCCCTGGCATTGGCAGATAAAATCCTGACAGGATCACATACACATACTAAAAATCTTTGTTAAAACTATACTATAAGGCAATTTAGATGAAAATCTCTGCTAAAAACACATTCTGGGTGACATGATAACATATTTTAAAAAACATAAATGTGCTGTCTCACCTTAGGTACAGGGATCCCCACCACTTTACAGGAGAACGTCATAGGCACACCCTCCATGGCCCTGAAGTTCTTCAGTTTTTTGCCAAACATGGGAGCGATGCACTTCCCTGTTGGGATCTCATCGTGTTGTACCTCGTCATCTGACTCCTCGACTGGCGTGCGCTCCAGACGGAACTCTATCTCACTCATCAGCCTCTGCTCAAAGTTGGACAGTTTGTACCCCTAAAATAAAGAAAGACCACTCTATAAAAATAATTGCAGTAGTCATGCCAATAGTGTAAGTCATTAAAGTGCTTTCCTTGCATAGGTTAAATTTAAGCAAAACTAAGAAGAGCATCACTGTTATAATAAATATCTAGGTATCATATCAATATATAATATAAATAATCATAATAAACAGATTAAGATCAAGATGCTGCAAATAATAATACTATGGCAGGAATAAAAATAGTATGACACCTGATATAATGGCAGAGACTCCTGCATGTAATGAAGGAAACATATTTACCAATTGAAATATTGTATCAAATACTTTACCGAGATGGAATGGGGATACATTTCAGAAACAGTTTTGGAGAGTGTTTACAGTACTTGAGTAGATTTACAGAGGAGTCAGACCCAGAGCACCATTTCACCATTTAGCAATGGTGATATTGTGTTAAAGGCATGGTGGGAGTCAATCCAATTCCAATTTTCCTAATTGAGATGCAATGAAGAACATTGGAATCAAATCAATGTGTATTGGTCACGTACAAAGATTTGCAGACGTTATCGCAAATGCTTGTGTTTCTAGCTCCAACAGTGCAGTAATAATACCTAGCAATACACAACAATATGCACAAAACAAGTTTAAATAAATAAATTAAGAAATATCAGAACGAGCAATGTCAGTCCGGAATATAAATATACAGTGCAGTCGGAAAGAATTCAGACCCCTTCCCCCAAATGTTTTTGTTTAGTTACAGCCTTATTCTAAAATTGATTCAATATGTTTTCCCTCATCCATCTACACACAATACCCCATAATGACAAAGCAAAAAGTGTTACAAATAAAAAACAGAAATACCTTACAAGTATTCAAACCCTTTGCTATGAGACTCAAAATTGAGCTTGGGTACATCCTGTTTCCAATGATCAACTTGATTGGAGTCCACCTGTGGTAAAGTCAATTGATTGGACATGATTTGATAGGCACACACCTGTCTATATAAGGTCCCACAGTTGACAGCGCATGTCTGAGCAAAAACCAAGCCATGAGGTTGAAGGAATTGTCCATAGATCTCCAAGACAGGATTGTATCAAGGCACAGATCTGGGGAAGGGTACCAAAAAATGTCTGCAGCATTGAAGTTCCCAAAAACACAGTGGCCTCCATTCTTAAATGGAAGAAGTATGGAACCACCTAGACTTTTCCTAGAGCTGGCCGCCCAGCCAAACTCAACAATTGAGGGAGAAGGGCCTTTGTCAGGGAGGTGACCAAGAATCCGATGGTCACTGACAGAGCTCCAGAGTTCCTCTGTGGAGATGGGAGAACCTTCCAGAAGGACAACCATCTCTGCAGCACTCCACCAATCAGGCCTTTATGATAGAGTGGCCAGACGGAAGCCACTCCTCAGGATAAGGTACATGACAGCCTGCTTGGAGTTTGCCAAAAGCCACCTAAAGGACTCTCAGACCATGAGAAACAAGATTTTCTGTTCTGATGAAACCAAAAACTTTTTGGTCTGAATGCCAAGCATCACACATCTGGAGGAAACCTGGCACCATCCCTACGGTGAAGCATGGTGGTGGCAGCATCATGCTGTGGGGATGTTTTTCAGCAGCAGGGACTGGGAGAATAGTCAGGATCGAGGAAAATATTAACGGAGCAAAGTACAGAGAGATCATTGATGAAAACCTGATCCGGAGCGCTCAGGACTTCAGACTGGGGTGAAGGTTCACCTCCCAACAGGACAATGACCCTAAGCACACAGTCAAGACAACACAGGAGTGGTTTTGGGACAAGTCTCTGAATGTCCTTGAGTGGCCCAGCCAGAGTCCGGACTTGTACCAGATCGAACATCTCTGGAGAGACATGAAATAGCTGTGGTGACTGTTGAACAGTCTGATGGCCTGGAGATAGAAGTTGTTAATCAGTCTTTTCTGTCCCTTTTGATGCACCTGTACTGTCTCCTCCTAGATGGTAGCGTGGTGAACAGGCCGTGACTCGGGTGGCTGAAGACCTTGATGAAGCACTAAAGTCCTTGATGAAGCACGAAATAAACTTCAGTTAGTGCTAAATACGGCTGCTAGAATCCTGACTAGAACCAAAAAAATTGATCATATTACTCCAGTGCTAGCCTCCCTACACTGGCTTCCTGTCAAGGCAAGGGCTGATTTCAAGGTTTTACTGCTAACCTACAAAGCATTACATGGGCTTGCTCCTACCCATCTCTCTGATTTGGTCCTGCCGTACATACCTACACGTACGCTACGGTCACAAGACGCAGGCCTCCTAATTGTCCCTAGAATTTCTAAGCAAACAGCTGGAGGCAGGGCTTTCTCCTATAGAGCTCAATTTGTATGGAATGATCTGCCTACCCATGTAAGAGACGCAAACTCGGTCTCAACCTTTAAGTCTTTACTGAAGGCTCATCTCTTCAGTGGGTCATATGATTGAGTGTAGTCTGGCCCAGGAGTGGGAAGGTGAACGGAAAGGCTCTGGAGCAATGAACCGCCCTTGCTGTCTCTGCCTGGCCCGTTCCCCTCTTTCCACTGGGATTCTCTGACTCTAACCCTATTACAGGGGCTGAGTCACTGGCTTACTGGGGCTCTCTCATACCGTCCCTGGGAGGGGTGCGTCACTTGAGTGGGTTGAGTCACTGATGTGATCTTCCTGTCTGGGTTGGCGCCCCCCCCTTGGGTTGTGCCGTGGCGGAGATCTTTGTGGGCTATACTCGGCCTTGTCTCAGGATGGTAAGTTGGTGGTTGTAGATATCCCTCTAGTGGTGTGGGGGCTGTGCTTTGGCAAAGTGGGTGGGGTTATATCCTTCCTGTTTGGCCCTGTCCGGGGGTGTCCTCGGATGGGGCCACAGTGTCTCCTGACCCCTCCTGTCTCAGCCTCCAGTATTTATGCTGCAGTAGTTTATGTGTCGGGGCGCTAGGGTCAGTTTATTATATCTGGAGTACTTCTCATGTCCTATTCGGTGTCCTGTGTGAATTTAAATGTGCTCTCTCTAATTCTCTCTTTCTTTCTCTCTCTCGGAGGACCTGAGCCCTAGGACCATGCCTCAGGACTACCTGACATGATAACTCCTTGCTGTCCCCAGACTACCTGGCCGTGCTGCTGCTCCAGTTTCAACTGTTCTGCCTTATTATTATTGGACCATGCTGGTCATTTATGAACATTTGAACACCTTGGCCATGTTCTGTTATAATCTCCACCCGACACAGCCAGAAGAGGACTGGCCACCCCACATAGCCTGGTTCCTCTCTAGGTTTCTTCCTAGGTTTTGGCCTTTCTAGGGAGTTTTTCCTAGCCACCGTGCTTCTACACCTGCATTGCTTGCTGTTTGGGGTTTTAGGCTGGGTTTCTGTACAGCACTTTGAGATATCAGCTGTTGTACGAAGGGCTATATAAATAAATTTGATTTGATTATCTACTTGGCCTTCCTGTGACACCGGGTGCTGTAGATGTCCTGGAGGTCTGGCAGTGTGCCCCTGTTGTTGGGCTGCCCGCACCAGCCTCTGGAGAGGCCTGCAGTTGTAGGCAGTGCAATTGCTATACCAGGCAGTGATACAGCCCGACAGGATGCTCTTAATGGTGTAGAAGTTTGTGAGGGTCTTAGGGGCCAAACCGAATTTCTTCAGCCACCTTCATCACAGTATATTTATTTCAGGTCATCAGGGATGTGCACGCAGTCATGGGTGAACAGAGAGTACAGGAGGGGGCTGAGCACACACTCCTGCGGGGCCCCCGAGTTAAGGATCAGCGTGGCGGAGGAGTTGTTGCCTACCTTCACCACTTGGGGTCTGCCCGTCCAGGAACCAGTTGCACAGAGAGGGGTTCAGACCCAGGGCACGGAGTTCAGTGATGAGCTTGGAGGGCATTATGGTGTTGAAGGCTGAGCTGTAGTCGATGAACAGCATTCTTACTTAGGTACAGTATTTCTCTTGTCCAGATGGGATAGGGCTGTGTGCAGTGAAGTGGAGATTCCATGGTCTGTTGATCTGTTGGGGCAGTATGCGAATTGTAGTGGGTCTCGGTTGTCGGGTAAGGTGGAGGTGATATAATCCTTAACTAGCCTCTCAAAGTACTTCATGATGACAGAAGTGAGTGATAGTCATTTAGTTCAGTTACCTTCGCTTTATTGGGTACAGGAACAATGTTGGATATAAGCAAGTGGGGACAACAGACTGGGATATGGAGAGATTGAATATGCCAATGAATACTCCAGCCAGCTGGTCTGCACATGCTCTGACGACGCGGCTTGTGATGCCGTCTGGGCCGACAGTCTTGCGAGGGTTAACACTCTTAAATTACTTACTCACTTCAGCCACGAACAACGAGAGCACACAGTCCTCGTGAGCAGAGGGGGACCACGTCGTGGCTCAATGTTGTTTTCCTCGAAGCGGGTGAAGAAGGTTTTGCTGCCATCTATCCACGTTTTTTTGGTTTGGATCAATTCTAATCGCCAGAGTGGGAACAACATAATCTATGCACTTCCTGATGAACCCATTCACTGAGTCAGTGTATAGTGTGGAATTTCAGTGTATACGTACACTACCATTCAAAAGTTTGGGGTCACCTTGTTTTTGAAAGAAAAGCAATTTTTTGTCCATTAAAATAATATCAAATTGATCAGAAATACAGTTTAGACATTGTTAATGTTGTAAATGACTATTTTAGCTGGAAATGGCAGATTTTCTATGGAATATCTACATAGGCGTACAGAGGCCCATTATCGGCAACCATCACTCCTGTGTTCCAATGGCACGTTGTGTTAGCCAATCCAAGTTTATCATTTTAAAAGGCTAATTGATCATTAGAAAGCCCTTTCGCAATTATGTTAGTACAGCTGAAAACTGTTGTTCTGATTAAAGAAGCAATTCAATTGGCCGCCTTTAGACTAGTTGAGTATCTGGAGCATCAGTAATTGTGGGTTCAATTACAGGCTCAAAATGGGCAGAAACAAAGATCTTTCTTCTGAAACTCGTCAGTCTGTTCTTGTTCTGAGAAATGAAGGCTATTCCATGAAAATGAAGATCTCGTACAACGCTGTGTACTACTTTCTTCACAGAACAGCACAAACAGGCTCTAACCAGAATAGAAAGAGGAGTGGGAGGCCCCGGTGCACAACTGAGCAGGAGGACAAGTACATTAGAGTGTCTAGTTTGAGAAACAGACGCCTCACAAGTCCTCAACTGGCAGCTTCATTAAATAGTACCTGCAAAACACCAGGTTCAACATCAACAGTGAAGAGGCGACTCCGGGATGTTGGCCTTCTAGGCAGATCTTCAGTTGATACTTAGATATATATTTTTTTAAATAATTGCAAACACACAATTTTTGGTAATGGAACTGAACAGGTAATGTTAGTGGTAATGGTAGTGCTGTCTGAGATGTATAGAAATTATGACAACATTACAACATAATGACTTTCAGAGGGATAACAGATGGGATCCATGGCTTCAGTTGAAATCTTGTATTTTAAATAAATGTTTTTTTATACGTAAGAAAGGTAGAAGGTTGCTCACATCTTAGAATGTCATATAGAGTACCTCAGCCTATTTAGGACATAACATGAGTCTGGTCGATATTTCAGTTTAGAAATCGTTTAAATCAGTGGTCACCAACCTTTGCTGAGTCAAGATCACTCAGTCAAAATGCAAGCCAAGATCTACCGCTCAGATCATTTTAAAACAAGCCTATGCAACATTAACCAGGCTATAGGGCGGCCCAATACATTATCGCTGCACATTGGCTACGCCTGAATTGCCCTGCTAATGTTGTTCTTCTCATACCATTTAGAAATTATATTTCAAAATTGTTAGTCTATGATCACACTGGTAAGAGATCATTTGTTCTATTACTTGTGAGGCACAGCTCAGTGAGCATAATAATGAGGTTTTTTTTTACTGGACTGATGACCTGCATCTGATGGTCAGTCTGTGGGGAGGGAGCAGTGGTGAGACTGCCTCTCACCCGACTCAACATCCCTCCTCTCTCCCTCCCTCCACTGAGAAAAGGGGACACAGTCTTCCAACGGACGCGAAACATACACTATATATACAAAAGTATGTGGACACCACTTCAAATTAGTGGATTCGGCTACTTCAGCCACACCCAGTGTACAGAATCGAGCACACAGCCATGCAATCTCCATAGACAAACATAGGCAGTAGAATGGCCTTACTGAAGAGCTTTCAACCTGGCACCTTCATGGAATGCCACCTTTCTAACAAGTCAGTTCCTCAAATGTCTTCCCTGCTAGAGCTGCCCCGGTCAAATGTAAGTGCTGTTCTTGTGAAGTGGAAACATCAAGGAGCCACAACAGCTCAGCCAAGAAGTGGTAAGCTACACAAACTCACAGAACGGGATTGGCGAGTGCTGAAGCACATAAAAATCGCCTGTCCTTGGTTGCATAACACTTCACCATCTGGCATTCCTAATCGCCCAACATCAGTGCCCGACCTCAGTAATGCTCGTGGCTGAATGGAAGAAAGTCACCGCAGCAATGTTCTAACTTATATTGGAAAGCCTTCCAGAAGAGTGGAGGCTGTTATAGCAGCAGAGGGGGGACCAACTTCATATTAATACCGATGATTTTGGAATGAGACGTTTGACGAGTTGTCCACATACTTTTGGTCATGTAGTGTATGTCGCACTGCATCATGCACCAATTCATGTTGTTACTCCTATGACTAAAGAAAGTGAAATGTTCCTCGATATTAAATAAGACACAAGCCGCAAATAATAACAATGCAAGCTTATCGAAACACTTCGCTATACTCATGAATTGTAGCTGCAGTGTTGGTTGTAGTGTGAGTGGAAGTAGGGAGAATGCACATTTTATGGCTTTTAAAGTTTTGAACAAAGTATTAAAAGTGCTGAATAACAACTTAAGCATGAACTTACTCATTAAAAACAGCAGCTGTTTGCTGTATTCATTGAGTCTCTCTTGTCATGGTTGTAAAAGCTTTGAAATCTCACATTATCAACTTTCTGTGCATTCCAGGCATCATTTTACATTATATGGCACAAGGAAACTGCAGACTCTTGATCTGAGCTATCTGCTTGGCCAGCATTAGAGTCCTATAGGTGCACTTGATTTGCTCTCTGGAACTGCCGGATAGGCGGAAGTCTACCTTCAGAAACATGAAATGGTTCCAAATGGGAACACCCTTGCCATCCTGGTGCTTAGGCTGCTGAATGAAGTGCACCTACTGCCAACAGTGTGAAACAGATAAAATAAATAGGAATGCAAAGGCTTTATCATAGATTTTTTCATGTTTGGTGATCAACTAGAAATGGTTTGGAGATTGACCAGTCCATCACAACGGGTTGTGGCCCACTGCTTTAGATTATTCATGAAATGGATATTAGTTTTCAAATACTTTAGAAGTGCATGACTTATGATGAATTGGCGACAGATTCCGCATAAAAACAATATGCATATTTCCCCACCAGATATGTTTATGTCAAATTGACTTGTTGCCGATAAAATTGTGTGTAATGACGTAGTGCCCGCTCTGGTATTGGAACGCGCGCTCCATCCAACAGCGCGCCACAGTATATGTGTGATCGTGTATAGCCTACATGATAACAATATTATTTACTAAAGAGCGAGATTATTTTTATTTGTTAAACGGCAGTCAAGCATCAATGATCATGTCACCAGAATAAGACGCTCGATATTTATTGAAAACTCATCACCTTGCACTTTCACCACCCTGTGAAGTTCATCGTAATTTATTTAATCTGTAGCCTAATAAACTGCATGCTTTCTTGACAAATCGTAGTGGCAGGACCACAAAACATGTCATCACGTATCTCCAAGTTTACTTTGATATGACGGTTAATATATCAATATTTGCTCATAAAAGCGTTTCTACCGTCATTTCTCGCTTAATTAATTTTACCGATACAAAAAGATTGCACTTTGTCTAGCGTATTTTGTTTTGTCTACATTTAGACCGTTTACAGAAACATTTTCTGTTTCAGGCCTGTCAGGACATTTTTTATCCGACGTACTTTACTTGCATAAAACGTTTGGACGGAAACCTTGTTAGTGTTTGGATATATGAGTATGCATCCATACTATTTAAAACCTGTTTTCAACATACTGTAACGCTTTACATTAAGTTGCTCTTATACCAGTGTAGTAATGCTGTAATTACTACACTCACAATATGTAATATTTATAATAATGATGTACTGTAGTTGTTGAGCGGCTTCACTGCAAGTATATTGTTTGTTTTAAATATTCAGTCATTTGAAAAATTTGAAAAACAAACAATTATGGGGGGGGGTCTTGGGGGAGGGAGGGGGGTGGAATTATTGTATTTTTATTTTTTCTGTGAGAGGGTCTTGGGAAACTGTGGCGGGAATCTTGGAGGGCTGGTGGGAGATCTGTCGACGTGTGCTTGAGCACTGGTTGCTTCTGTGTGTCGCTCTGAATGGGAGGCTGTTAGATCACCAATGTGATGTACTGTAGTTGTTGAGCGGCTTCACTGCAAGTATATTGTTTGTTTTAAATATTCAGTCATTTGAAAAATTTGAAAAATAAACAATTATGATGGGCCTGAATGGTTTTAGTTATTATGCAAGTAGAATAAGGAACTATTCCTCTCTAACGAAAAATGATTGCAGTCAGAGTGCAGTATAACTGCAGTTAGAGTGAAATATAACTGCAGTATGCTGCAATTACTGTGCCCAACATAAGTTTTTTTTACTACAGAAATTTTGCAGTGTAACTGCAGTTAGTGTGCAGTTATTTTAGAATTATTGCATCCAAAATACCAGTCAATTGCAGTTAAGGCAGTTTCAAAACTGCAATATTCTTTTGTAAGGGTTACAAAAAACATTCAACCCCATTCTGCAATTACTGAAGTACTAGGAATAAACATGTTTATCCAATGTCGTTACTGGCGTAAATACAGTGTTTCTGCATAGGTATAAGAGCAACTTAATGTAAAGTGTTACCGAATGTTCTGAGCAAAGCATTGCTTGGGAGAGAGATGTTCGCTGTACCTCGTCATAGTTAAAGACAGTGGCGGGAATGTTTGGTCCGAGGTGTCTGCTCGCTGTTTTCCCCTCATAAGTAGTCGGCTTCTATGAGAGGATAGGGATGAATAATGAACACCAACACAAATGCACACACACGAATGAACAAACACACACACCCATGGACACACACAGAAACACACAGGCATCACTACCGCTAATGTGTGAGTAATGTGTGATTAATATGATATGCATGGTGTTATATGGGACACATACAGTACATGATGAATGAATATGGAAAATCAATGATTGGAAAAGGATTGCTCGCTGATGCTCTGCTGATCGCTCAGTTTAGATGAATGCGTGTTCTCACTGCTTCCAGATTGTCACTTTACCCCAGTTCCAATGTTAAAGGAAAACAAAATTAATTTGTAATAAGAATTCCAGAATAGCAAATTGGAAGCAAGTGAGAATGCACCATGCAGTCTCCACTTTGTATTCTTTTCAAATGTTTGAAGAACGTGGTATTCAAACAGGTATTGGGTTGAAAAGAATTTGTAGAAGAAGAATGCTTTATTTATTTGAGATCCCTCTGTTCATTTGTTGGTTCCACTCCAAGACATATTATTACTCCAAAACTCATTCATTTAGTTACATATTCAGTCATTCACCCAATCTATAATGGAAGGTATGTGCCTCACGGCATAACAGTACAATTGAAGGGATATATCCTATACCTGTTGTACATGACCACGCATTAAATCTTCATTGAACCTAAGCTTTTTCTCAATATCGTGGAGGAGAGTTTGTTGGCTGCTACGAATATCATCATCTAAAATTGGACAAGTGCTTGTAGGCAACTTCTTCAGTATGCTTTGAGGTGGCCTGTGGATCAAAACAAATTAATTAGCAAAAATGTATTTTTACAATATATAAAACTGAAACACAATGAATTGAATAGTGAAGTAAGAGGATTCCGCCCCTGCTTATTCCATTCCCTCTAGTAATCTTCCAATCAGGATTTTTTTTTTTAACTGGGAACTTTCTGGAATTCAGGAATCATAGTGTCTTACCTATGAGCACTCCTGGGCAGGCCCATAGAGTTGGTGGCTTGTGTGGTGTGTAGAGAGGGTAGGACAGAGCTGAGGAAGGCCACATGGTTCTGGATGGGGCTGGAGGTACTGGAGGTCGGGGACGCTGCCTGCGGGGGCGACTGCTGTGGCAGGGCGAACACAGAGTTTAGGTAGGCAGCAGGCAACATGGTCAGGGAGGTGGGGGAGGACATGGAGGAAGGGGGGCTGGTGGGTGACTTGAGGACTCTGGTGGGTAAGACTCTGGGTTGCGGAGAGAACTGGTTGGGGTTGGAGGAGTTGAGCTCGGCAGCCAGCTTGTGGAGCAACGGAACGGGGGACTCTGTAGGAGAGGGACTCCTAAATGGAGAGAGGGGAGTCTGGGCAGTGATGAACTCCTTTGGCCTAGAATAGTCGAAGCTCTGTGACGTAGGAGCCAGGTTGAGGAGGGAGGCGTGGGTTGTTCTGAGCAGGGGAGTGGGAGAGTTGTTCTGCATGGTTGTGGGGGCCTTGTTGAAAGCTGCAGGGATGGAGCTGAGAGACACTGTGGGGGCTGTATTCAGATGAGGTGTGAGAGGTGTGCTAAACTTGGGTACGTGAATGGCTTTAGGCAGGGATGAGTGGGTTAAATTTAGCTGGGAAGAATGGGTGGTGTTTTGCTGGGTCATATAGGGTGGGGATGCAGGGCTGGTGTACAGGTGTGGTGCAGGAACAGTTCTCAGCAGAGAGGCAGATGGAGGGGAGCTCATGCAAGAAGGAGCTGTCTTCAATTGAGGAAGGGACGGCAGGGTATCCATAACTGGTGCAGGAGGGGCTGTGTTCAGTAGCATTGCAGAGGTAGTGTTCTTTGGTGGTACAGGGCTTGTGTTTAGCAGGGGTGAAGAAGTAGAATAGGAATGGGTGGTGTATGGGCTCAGTAGTGGTGCAGATGCAATGTTTAGCAGGTGGGCAGGGGGACAAGTGTTTAGCTGGGGTGTAGGGGTAGTGTTCAAGCTTGTCACAGGGGCGGAGTTGAGAAAGGGTGTTGGGGCTGTGGTCAGTATGGGTGCGGCGTGGGTGGCCTGCAGGAGCATGGGGGTAGATGAACGGGGCAGGTTTGACTGAGGCTGGGCTTGGGTCTGTGCCTGGGACTCGTGGTGTGTCTGGGCTGGAAAGGCAGATGCCTCCGGTTGGCTCTTGGTGGCTCCGGTTGGCTCAGTCTCAGTCTGCTGCTGCTCCATAAGCACCTGGTTGTGCAGAAGCTGCAGCTGGACAGGGTCTCTGAGAAAACAGATGGAATATGTTGAAAACTTTATATAATAAAACTAGCCTGGTCCCAGATCTGTTTATGTGGTCTTGCCAATTCATAAATCCTTGTCACGCCAAACCATAGGAGTTGGCAAGACAGTAGAAACAGATCTGAGACCAGGCTATAATTAAACCATATGTTTGTCTTAATGTGTTCCTCACCCGAATAACTACAAATACTCGAGAGACAGTTCCGTAAAACGTAATGAGCACAATGTGTCTTTCAGGGGCAGGTTTGAGAAATAGTCTGCCCTTTTAACGTATAGGAATATCCATGGAGCATTCAGACTCTAAACACACTCAGATCTGCAATTGGAAATGTCAGTAATGTTCTGTATCAAGCGTGGTATAAGACCTTTCATTGCATTATTCTAGCATTTTTAAAAGAAGTTTTAATGCCCTTACTGAGATGCATGTTCTGTAGCTTCTTATTCAATATCAGTCACTTTGATAATGTAGAGTGAAAACAAGACAATAACTTATTGTCCCTCAATCAATTATTATTATTAACACTATGCAGAACACATATCATCTTAGTGCCTTAATCGAACAGAAATATGAAAAACACAATAGCAGAGTGCAACAATTCATAGCATGTGCATGCAAAAAGCATAGCACTGCACTTAAGTATGTTAAGAAATCACCAACCTCAGTTTTTTTGTAGTTTTAAACTCCACAGAGTTAAGCACAGATATGTTTTCAGTAGACAAATGACAACTGGAATGCAACAGATCTGATAGGGAGCTCAAGAGGAGACATTCCCACCTTCAATGTTTACTGTTTTAAATACAGCCCAAACAACTCAAGCTGCTTTCTTCATTTCAAAACAAGGACCACAATTGAAAAAATACACCACAAGACTGAGACCAAACATTTTATAGAATTACTTTTAAAATTAAGCATATTTTCTAGTAACAAAATCAACTGCAGGTGCAAAATTTGGGAAACACAATGGTGATAAAACAAATAGTTTGTGGTCTGATTGGTTGTTCATTTGGCCCTAAATCATCAATCAATAAGTTGAAAAATACTTGAGAATTAGAATACTTACAGTTTGGGCTTGGCCAGTACTGGAGGTGGTTCCTTATTGGCCAACTGCGACATATCTTCATATGAATGGCTATTGGATGCTTCACTCTGGTTTTCTGTTTCATCCTCAGGCAGTTTAAAGTGCACACGGAGGCCTGCCCTGGAGCTGGACCTGGGCCCGTTGTGGTTAACCAGAACCCCAGGCTTAAGGCAGGAGGAGTTGGGGGGATCAGGGAGGTTTACATGGGGAGGGGGCTCAGGTTTATGGATAGGAGTCCCTTCCACCTTAGGCCAAAGACCAACAGGAGGGTCAGGTAACACTGAATAGGCTCGGGAGTCTCCCTGGTCAGTCTTGGGCATCTCACCACTGCTCTGGGGCTCCGGGCATAGCCCGCTGGAGCTAGTAGGCAGGTCTGGGTGAGGGGTGCTCAGGTAGAGTGGGTCCAGATGAGATGTGTTGGAGCTACGGGTGCCTATACGGAGGCTGCTGCCCAGGCTTAGTGGATCCAGGCTGGGCATGCTGGGGCTGATAGGCACCTGGCGCAGCATGCTGGAGCTCAGAGGGTCTAGACGGAGGGTACTGGTGCTCAGAGGTTCCAGTCGTAAATTGCTGGAGCTGAAGGGATCCAGGCGGATGGTGCTGGAGTGAAGCTTGATGCTGTTGGTGACAAGAGCCTCAGCTTGAGGCTTTAGTCTGGGCAGAGTGAGATCTGATGAAGAAGGCTCTGGAACTTGTGTGGACTCCATTGTTAAAGTGCCTACGAGAGTTTTCACGTGGTTGTTGTTGGTGTTTTCATTTCCTGATGAGGTACAGGGAGAAGGATAGGTACAAAGCAAAGTGAAAGTCGAAACATCCCTCTCACAGTTTTCACATTTTGCTGCCTTGAAATTACCTCTAAAATGGGATTGCATTGGATTTTCCCCTTCTAATCTACACAACCTACTCCACATTTTCAAAGTGAAATAACAATTATAGAAAATGTTCTAAATTTATACAAAAATGTAAAACAAACATGGCATGATTGCGTACGTCTTTACACCCCTGAGTTAATACTTGGTGGAAGCACCTTTGGCAGCAATTACAGCTGTGTGAATGATTTTGAATAAGATTCTACCAACTTTGCACAACTAATAGGGCAACATTTATCCATAGTCTTCTTTTATTGCATTTTATTGCTCAAGTTCAGAAAAATTGATGGACAGCAATATTCAAACCTGCTTTTAAAATCAGATTTAAGTCAGGGCTGAGGCTGGACCACTCAGAAGCACTTAACATCTCTTTCGAAAGCCCTTATGTTGTGTCTTTGGCATTACAATTTGTAAAATTGACCCGCTGAAAAAGAAAACTAATTTCCAGGGTTAGGTATTCAGAAGACTGAAGTAGGTTTTCCTCTTACTTTTTTACCTGGGCTTTGAACCTATCATATTTATTTTGTTCCTGACAAACTCCTCAGTCCCTGCTGGTGACAAGGATACCCATAACATGATGCTTCCACCACAATACTTGAAAATGCAGAGAGTTCCACTCTGATGGGTTGTATTTGACTCAAACATTTTTGTTTTTAATTTAGGCCAAGAAGTAAATGTATTTGCAATGTTGTCTTGCAGTATTACTTAATGTAAATAATTGATGATTTGGAGTGGATTTTGTAAGACAGGCTTCTTTTTAAAAAACATTTTCATAAAAGCCAGTAATGTGGAGTGAATGCAATGTTCTTAATCAATGCACAGTTTTCTCTCAGCTCAGCCAATGAATCCTAAGAGTCATAGTGATGTCGTTGAGGAGTTTCCAATTGCCATACTTGACCATACTCAAAGGGATATTCAGTGTCTCGGAATTATTTCTTAGAGACCCCTGATCTATGCCTGTGGAGAAACAAAAATCCCAGACATGCTTTTAAAGCTCATTGGTGGCTCTGAGGTTGAATCATTGTTTGACATTCACTATCAATTTGAGGGACCTTCCAGACAGGTAAAGTTGTATGAAAATATTTGCTCTTGAACTTATTTAGATGTGCCACAGAAAAGAGTTTGAAGACCATTGCAATCAGGACTGTTTTATATTTTTATTAATTTCAGAAAAATTATAATTTTTCTTTCACTGTGGATAAAAAAAAAACTTTTTAGAATTTTTGGCAGAAAAATGTGAAAACTTTGCAAGTGTGTGTAGACTTTCACGAGGCACTGTTAAACAGTCTTCAAATATTATCTTACGAATAGAACTTCCAAGTCTAAACTTTGTAAACCAGTGACGTTACCTTTCACCCTTAGTGCAGCGATACTGGATACAGTTCCATATTTGTTGCTTGCAGTGCAGGTGAATTTTCCAGAATCTTCAGGGAAGACTTCAGCAATGACCAAAGTGCATATTTCCTCTAAAGGGAATACACAATTAGGGAGATGAGCACCAGCTGAATGTCATTGTTGAAGTTCAGGCAACATAATATAGGTTAAAGTGCAGAATTAAATACTATACTGAACTAAAATATAAAATGCAACATGTTGGTCCCATTTCTCATGAGCTGAAATTAAAGATCCCAGAAAAAGCACAAAAAGCTTATTTTTCTCAAATGTTGTGCACAAATGTATTTACATCCCTGTTGGTAAGCATTTATCCTTTGCCAAGATAATCCATCTACATAACAGGTGTGGTATATCAAGAAGCTGATTAAACAGCATAATCATTACACAGGTGCACCTTGAGTTGGGGACAATAAAAGGCCAATATAAAACATGCAGTTTTGTTATGCAATGCCACATATGTCTCAAGTTAAGGGATCATGCAATTTGCATTCTGACTGCAGGAATATCCACCAGAGCTGTTACCAGAGAATTGAATGTAAATCTTTCTCCCATAAGCCGCCCCCAACGTTATTTTAGAGTATTTGGCTGTACGTCCACATGGCCTCACAACCGCAGACCACGTGTAACCACCCCAGCCCAGGACCTCCACATCCAGCTTCTTCACCTGCGGGATGGTCTGATCAAGTCACCCGGACAGCTGATGAAACTGTGGGTTTGCACAACTGAAGAATTTCAGCAAAAACTGTCAGAAACCGTCTCAGGGAAAATCCTCTGTGTGCTCGTCGTCTTCACCAGGGTTTTGACTTGACTGCAGTTTGGTGTTGTAACCAACTTTATTGGGCAAATGTTCACCTTCGACGTCCAGTGGCAAGCAGGAGAAGTGTGCTCTTCACGGATGAATCCCGGTGTCAACTGCACCGGACAGATGGCAGACATCGTGTATGGCGTTGTGTGTGCGAGCGGTTTGCTGATGTTGTGAACAGAGTAACCAAGGTAGCGGTGGGGTTATGTATGGGCAGGCATAAGTCACAGACAACAAACATAATTGCATTTTATCGATAGCAGTTTGAATGCACAGAGATACCGTAACAAGATCCTGAGGCCCATTGTCGTGCCATTCATCCAGCACCATCACATCGTGTTTAAGCACGGTCCCATGTTGCAAGGATCTGTACACAATTCATGGAAGTATTCAATGGCCTGCATACTCATCAGACATGTCACCCATTGAGTATGTTTGGGATGCTCTGGATCAACGTGTACGACAGAGTGTTCCAATTCCCGCCAATATCCAGCAACTTCGCACAGCCATTGAAGAGGAGTGGGACAACATTCCACAGGCCACAATCAACAGCATGATTAACTCTATGCTAAGGAAGTATGTCGTGCTGCATGAGGCAAATGGTGGTCACACCAGATACTGACTGGTTTTCTGATCCATGCCCATACTTTTTTTTAAGGGTCATATCTGTGGTTAACATATGCACTGTTGAAGTCGGAAGTCTACATACACCTGAGCCAAATACATTTAAATTCAGTTTTTCATGACATTTAATCCTAGTAAAAATTCCCTGTTTTAGGTCAGAATAATAGTAGAGAGAATTTATTTATTTCAGCTTTTATTTCTTTCATCACATTCCCAGTGGGTCAGAAGTTTACATACACTCAATTAGTATTTGGTAGCATTGCCTTTAAATTGTTTAACTGAAATGTTGTGGGTAGCCTTCCACAAGCTTCCCACAATAAGCTGGGTGAATTTTGTCCCATTCCTCCTGACAGAGCTGGTGTAACTGAGTCAGGTTTGTAGGCCGCCTTGCTCGCATGCGCTTTTTCAGTTCTGCCCACATATTTTCTATAAGATTGAGGTCAGGGCTTTGTGATGGCCACTCCAATACCTTGACTTTGTTGTCCTTAAGCCATTTTGCCACAACATTGGAAGTTTGCTTGGGGTCCATGTCCATTTGGAAGATCCCTTTGTGACCAAGCTTTAACTTCCTGACTGATGTCTTGAGATGTTCCTTCAATATATCCACATAATTGTCCTACCTCATGATGCCATCTATTTTGTGAAGTGCACCAGTCCCTTCTGCAGTTAAACACCCCCACAACATGTTGCTGTCAACCCCGTGCTTTACGGTTGGGAGATTGTTCTCCGGCTTGCAAGCCTTCCCCTATTTCCTACAAACATAACGATGGTCATTACGGCCAAACAGTTCTATTTTTGTTTCATCAGACCAGAGGACATTTCTCCAAAAAGTAAGATCTTTGTCCCCATGTGCAGTTGCAAACTGTAGTCTGGCTTTTTTATTGCGGTTTTGGAGCAGTGGCTTCTTCCTTTCTGAGCAGCCTTTCAGGTTATATCAATATTGGACTCGTTTAAGTGTGGATATAGATACTTTTGTACCTGTTTCTTCCAGCACCTTCACAAGGTACTTTGCTGTTGTTCTGGGATTGATTTGCACTTTTCGCACCAAAGTATGTTAATCTCAGGAGACATAACGAGACTCATTCTTGAGCGGTATGATGGCTTTGTGGTCCCATGGTGTTTATACTTGTGTACTATTGTTTGTATAGATGAACGTGGTACCTTCAGGCGTTTGGAAATTGCTCCCAAGGATGAACCAGACTTGTGGAGGTCTACAATTTTTTGTCTAGGGTCTTGGTTGATTTCTTTTGATTTTCCCATGATGTCAAGCAAAGAGGCACTGAGTTTGAAGGTAGGCCTTGAAATACACCCACAGGTACACCTCCTATTGACTCAAATTATGTCAATTAACCTATCAGAAGCTTCTAAAGCCATGACATCATTTTCTGAAATTTTCCAAGCTGTTTAAAGGCACAGTCAACTTAGTGTATGTAAACTACTGACCAACTGGAATTGTGATACAGTGAATTATAAGTTAAATAATCTGTTTGTAAACAATTGTTGGAAAAATGACTCGTGTCATGCACAAAGTAGATGTCCTAACCGACTTGCCAAAACTATAGTTTGTAAACACTCACTAAACCCTAAACCTCAAATAAATCTTGTAATAAATCATGTGTAAATTGAGCAAGTTGAGATGACTAAACTGCTTGGAGTAACACTAGATTGTAAACTGTCATGGTCAAAACATATTGATATAGTAGTAGCTAAGATGGGGAGAAGTCTGTCTACAATAAAGCGATGCTCTGCCTTCTTAACAACACTATCAACAAGGCAGGTCCTGCAGGCCCTAGTTTTGTCGCACCTTGACTAATGTTCAGTCGTGTGGTCAGGGGCCACAAAAAAGGACATAGGAAAATTGCAATTGGCTCAGAACAGGTTAGCACAGCTGGCCCTTGGATGTACACAGAGAACTAATATTAATTATATGCATGTCAATCTCTCCTGGCTGAAAGTGGAGGTATTGACATGTTGAATGAACCGAGCTGTCTGTCAAAACTACTGGCACACAGCTCGGACACCCATGCATACCCCACAAAACATGCCACAAGAGGTCTCTTCACAGTCCCCATGTCCAGAACATACTATGGGAGGCACACAGTACTACATAGAGCCATGACTACATGGAACTCTTTTCCACATCAAGTTACTGACACAAGCAGTAAAATTAAATTTAAAAAACAGATTAAAACACTTCATGAAACAGCGGGGACTGTGAAGCAACACAAACATTGGCACAGACACATGCATACACACACACACGATAACATACACACTATACATACACATGGATTTAGTACTGTAGATATGTGGTAGTGGTGGAGTAGGGGCCTGAGGGCACACAGTGTGTTGTGGAATCTGTGAATGTATCGTAATGTTTTAAATTTGTATAAACTGCCTTAATTTTGCTGGACCCCAGGAAGATGAGCTGCTGCTTTGGTAGCAGCTAATGGGGTTCCATAATAAATACAAATACAAAACGCAGTAAAATCTTTGAAATTGTTGCCTGTTACTTTTTGTTCACTGTATAGCAGCATGGTAGTATGTACGGTATATGTATAGTGAAAAATAAATACAGTAAGCCTCTGCATTGTAAAATATGTCTGCATTTCTATATATTGTATAATTATTGCTCAATAGATTGTATTTTCTAAGAACAGAGAACGAATATGCATTCATAAAATGCATATGCTGTAAGTGAGCTGTTTTCCCCAATGGCACAGCAGCTACATTTGCTTCAATTCACGAGTGCTTCCCTGCGTGTCAGACACTCAGAAAGGCTCTGTAACCATGATAGTTCAACAGACACAGGTTGTTAAGGTTCCTTATAAGGTTGAGTTTTAGGAGGAGAAGTAAACTGGTTTTTATGCAGAGGAGTTACAGAAGCAACAGCCCCAGCCAGATACTCTAAACATCTGGAAAGAGGAATGGTGTACACTGGTTCATAGAAAACATCACCGTAGCTACAGTAGGACTTTGACTTTCTGAGGCCATTGTATCGAATGCTTGTATATTGTGAATAAAATGTACATATCAGTAACACATAACACAAAATATTTTGATACTGGCAGAAATATGCTGCATCTTAAGATTTTACAATTGTATTAATTGTACCATGACAGTCTCTCCTTTGCATAATACGTACCTGATTCAACCATGGATCGAGGCTCTAAAAATGAAGAAAATGCTAATATATATTTAATCGTATGAAATCAGAGCTTTCTGTTCTTCATGCAGCCTTCTAAAAAACTTCCTCTCGGTTTTTTTATTTTTATACTTTAACAGTTTTCAAAATGCTTCCATTTATTAACTTCAAGTGAAAATGTACTAATAAACTAATACAAGAGAATTGAGGTAAATCACAGAACATACCATAAGATGAATGTACATTATTCCGACACACAGTAAAGGAGGGAAGGTCTTGGTCTTACTCTTCTGCAGGATCCTGAAGTCAGGGGAGTCCTCGATGACAGTTCCTTCTCTGTACCAATCCACCTTGGGGGAGGGGACTCCTTTAACACGGCACTCTAGCACCACCAGCTCGCTCTCCGATGCCAACAGGTCCTGCAGACTCTGAGGGGCCAAGTAGAGTGCACAGCCATCATATGTTTATCATCACACACAAAACATGCAGTTTCTTAATTAAGTACATGGGCTTTAAAAATGTACCATATAAGACAATGTCATATTTTGTTCGAAGTTTGATGATGAAGTTGACATTGTACAGGTCTTCTAATTATTCATTGTGTGGATATAATATTAGCGGGGTACCTTTGTGAAAACAGGGGCAGTCATAATAGGCCTCCCGTCTAGACCTTGAGGATAGATGTCTGGACTTAGAGTATAGCTGTCTCCATTTAGGTTCTGAAAACAAAGGATTTCATCAATTCAAGTGGAACTGGCACCGTTTTAACTACTTTGCAGAAATGACATTAAACAAACACAATCATACAAACACAATCATAATATTGGTCTAAAATATCAAATTCACATTTTATGCTTCAAAACCAACTTTATAAGAGTTTTAAAAAAAGGTAATATTTGACAAAAAAATGTAATTGTAGCTATCTATTTTGTCAAATAGGTAATATTTGACAGAAAAATTTAATTGTAGCTATCTTTTTTGTCAAATAGGTAATATTTGACATTTTTTTTTAAATTGTAGCTAGTTAGCTATCTAGCAACAGGACGGATGTCAAGTTATCACTAGGGGCCTCATAAGCATTCCGTATGCACAAAATATGCCCTAAAACACGCATGCGCCAGTTGGCATTTATAAAAACTGAACTTATAAAAACTGAAGTTATCCTTCGGCAAACTTTAGATATGCAGTTTCCATTGGCTCTATTAGATGGCTACTTTAATGTCATTGTTTTGATCTGAAAGTGAGCGCAGTTTATAACATACAGTAGAATTAAACAGGTGAACAGACAGTTGATCTTTTGCATTGAAGTGTGTAGGCTACTACTGTAGTTCAAAAATAAATCTAAGTAGACAATGTTTCAGAATTCGGGTGCAGTGCAATATATGGGTTTGGAAAAAGTCGGCTAAATGCCAAACATTTTTGAATTCAAACTATCTGTTACAGGTTGATAACATTTTGCAATTGTTTTTGTCAGAAACAGTCAAATACAGCAAATGTCACTGCAAAAGGAAAGGTTCTGCCAGAACCTCCAAAGACATTTGATCGCAAATTCGCAATTGCTATTTCATTTAGATACTGTCTTGGTCTAATTTCATTACTTCTAAAGTATACGCAGTTTTACAACTGGCTTGATTTATAAAGGGAAACGTATGGCGAGTGCCAAGTTTATAAATCTCAATATTTTTGTGCATATGCAGTGTTTTCAGGGGGCTCATTTACAACAGTTACGTATTTCACACTTAATATTTGAGTGCGTCATATCTGGAAATACTGCTGTCTTTGGAGGTGATGGCAGAATGTTAAACTTTTGCAGGGACATTTGCTGTAGTTTTAGGCCATTTGACAGACAAAATATCTGTGGGATCCATTTCTGAAATGTCTGCGCATGTGCACAAATATTGAGATAAATAAACTTGCCGCACGCCATACACACTTATGTTCTCCTTATAAATCAGACCTGCCATAAAACTATGAGCATGTGAACGAGCATTAAAACTCTGCCTGGAAAACGCCCTCCATTCACCTTTTTAGAGAGTTGGGCCAATAACCGGAAGGTTGCTGGATTGAATCCCCGAGCTGACAAGGTAAATAGAGTGCCTTGCGAAAGTATTCGGCCCCCTTGAACTTTGCGACCTTTTGCCACATTTCAGGCTTCCAACATAAAGATATAAAACCGTATTTTTTGTGAAGAATCAACAACAAGTGGGACACAATCATGAAGTGGAACGACATTTATTGGATATTTCAAACTTTTTTAACAAATCAAAAACTGAACAATTGGGCGTGCAAAATGATTCAGCCCCTTTACTTTCACTGTGATAGTCTCAGAGGTCCGTTAAAAGCGCAGAGAGCATCATGAAGAACAAGGAACACACCAGGCAGGTCCGAGATACTGTTGTGAAGAAGTTTAAAGCCGGATTTGGATACAAAAATATTTCCCAAGCTTTAAACATCCCAAGGAGCACTGTGCAAGCGATAATATTGAAATGAAAGGAGTATCAGACCACTGCAAATCTACCAAGACCTGGCCGTCCCTCTAAACTTTCAGCTCATACAAGGAGAAGACTGATCAGAGATGCAGCCAAGAGGCCCATGATCACTTTGGATGAACTGCAGAGATCTACAGCTGAGGTGGGAGACTCTGTCCATAGGACAACAATCAGTCGTATATTGCACAAATCTGGCCTTTATGGAAGAGTGGCAAGAAGAAAGCCATTTCTTAAAGATATCCATAAAAAGTGTTGTTTAAAGTTTGCCACAAGCCACCTGGGAGACACACCAAACATGTGGAAGAAGGTGCTCTGGTCAGATGAAACCAAAATTGAACTTTTTGGCAACAATGCAAAACGTTATGTTTGGCGTAAAAGCAACACAGCTCATCACTCTGAACACCCTATCCCCACTGTCAAACATGGTGGTGGCAGCATCATGGTTTGGGCCTGTTTTTTTTCAGCAGGGACACGGAAGATGGTTAAAATTGATGGGAAGATGGATGGAGCCAAATACAGGACCATTCTGGAAGAAAACCTGATGGAGTCTGCAAAAGACCTGAGACTGGGACGGAGATTTGTCTTCCAACAAGACAATGATCCAAAACATAAAGCAAAATCTACAATGGAATAGTTAAAAAATAAACATATCCAGGTGTTAGAATGGCCAAGTCAAAGTCCAGACCTGAATCCAATCGAGAATCTGTGGAAAAAACTGAAAACTGCTGTTCACAAATGCTCTCCATCCAACCTCACTGAGCTCGAGCTGTTTTGCAAGGAGGAATGGGAAAAAAATTCAGTCTCTCGATGTGCAAAACTGATAGAGACATACCCCAAGCGACTTACAGCTGTAATCATAGCAAAAGTTGGCGCTACAAAGTATTAACTTAAGGGGGCTGAATAATTTTGCACGCCCAATTTTTCAGTTTTTGATTTGTTAAAAAAGTTTGAAATATCCAATAAATGTCGTTCCACTTCATGATTGTGTCCCACTTGTTGTTGATTCTTCACAAAAAAATACAGTTTTATATCTTTATGTTTGAAGCCTGAAATGTGGCAAAAGGTCGCAAAGTTCAAGGGGGCCAAATACTTTCGCAAGGCACTGTATCTGTTGTTCTGTCCCTGAGCAAGGCAGTTAACCCACTGTTCCCCGGGCGCCGAAGACGTGGATGTCGATTAAGGCAGCCCTACGCACCTCTCTGATTCAGAGGGGTTGGATTAAATGCGGAAGACCCGAATGGTGTCAGGGATGCCTGAGTGAAAAGGTTTGGGACCCCTGCTATAGAGGTGTGCACAGAATGAAAATGTCACTGCAAAATATCAAAACAAACAAAATGCACGCTGCCTATAGAGCGAATGCCTGTGCATTCTGCAAGTGATTGTATATTCCAAAACAATTTAGGCTAGTAGGCTAAATGCTACAGCCCACACTTCTATGCGAAAGACTAATTGTTGTTCAATATTTAGTTTATCAACATTGGGTTTCTATATCCTGCCTTGGTAGCAATACCGTAGCCTGCCCTTATTGTCAACTATTTTACATAAGCTAGCTTTACTGGGTTGGCAATTAAAAAATTATTCTGCAGTAATTTATGCTGTGCTGGCAAGGATTGTGTCTATTTCTATAGGATAAAACAATAGCCAATTGTTGTCGACCTGTCAGCAGAACATTTGAATTCAACAATGTTTTGCATCAACCTTTCCTCCAACCTAAATATGGACTGTCCGTGAATTCTGAAACAATTGCAGTATTTACAGTAGCATATATATAGGCCTATTTCAATGTAGAAACGTCAACTGTTCACCTGTTAAATACGACTGTACATTATAGCATAAACCGCGCTACCTATGGGATTGCAAAACTTGAAATATGCAGTAGCCTATCTATACTAGGCCAATTAAATGAGAGATGTGCATGGTAATTTGTTGTATGACTACTTCAGGAATACGAACCCATCACGGCAACAAAATATGAGGAATTTACTCTGCAATGTTTGTGAAAATAAAATAAATAGATACATACGCACGGTTTACAAATGAGCCCTCTGGACTGGACAAGACTGACAAGTTTTTATTTGTTTCATTTATTTACTGCACTGTCAGTCTTGTCCAGTCCAGAGGGCTCATTTGTAAACCGTGTATAGAATTTACCCAAACTTACACCCACTTTCCCATTCATATTACTGTAGAATTTTCACAAATACCGGACTCTGTCATTTCCAAACATTTTATGAATGTATGAAAACATGAAGATTAGCATATCTACGTGTGCTAGCTTGTCACACACAAAATAAATGCATCATATTCTTCCTGAGGGTGTATATGAACAGATCTTAATACCATTTAATGTTACTAAATTGGTGTCAGTTCCACTTTAAGTAACCAAACACAAATACACATTATTGTCAAGTACTGTGTGGGTCTTGAATAAAGATTACTGAGCAGAAAGGAACGTTTTTGACACATGCAGTATTTCAGATATCAGTAATTTACATTTAAATGTTTGCAGTATATTCAGGAGCCAGAGATTTTTGATAAGATTATTACCTCAGCTAGAGTCGTCTGTACGGCAGCAACCTGGGCAGGCAGTGTAGAGGAGACCACCTGGGTCAGCGGTAGTGCCGTGGTAGAGACTGTCTGTGTCTGTAATGGTGTGGACGTCACTGGGACACGTGACGGTGTTGGCAGTGTCAGAACTGACGCCGTGTTCACAGGTGGTAGATCTAGAGTAGAAACTACCTGGACAGGTAACTGTGCTGACATCTCCTGGGCAGGGACCAATGTAAACGCCACCTGGGTGGATGGTGCTGTTGTCACCTCCGTAACAGGAAGGACATTAGTAGCTACCTGGACAGGTACAGATGCAGTGACTACCTGGCTAGAAGGCAGTGAGGTGGCCTCCTGTGGCTGTTCTTCAGTGCAGATAGTTGCGTCATCCACACACAGAGACACAACACTGACCACAGGAGGTAAAGATTGGGCACCCGGCTGAGCTCGGGTCCTCTGTAGTCTTTAGGTTTACAAGAGAAACAGGATACATTGTTACTAACCAGGTCCCACTGGGCTAAAATGATTTTTAAAGTGTTGAAGTTACATACAGTTCCTTCAGGAAGAATTCATATACCCCAGGACTTATTCCACAATTACAGCTGTGAGTCTTTCTGGGTAAGTCTCTGAGACCTGTCCACATCTGGATTGTTGTTGATCATTGCTAGAGAACCATTTTCAGGTCTTGCCATAGATTTTCAAGTAGATTTAAGTCAAAACTGTAACTTGGCCACTCAGGAACAATCACTGTATCCTTGGTAAGAAACTTCAGTGTGAATTTGGCCTTGTGTTTTTTGTAATTGTCCTGCTGAAAGGTTATTTAATCTCCCAGTGTCTGCTGGAAAGCAGACTGAACCAGGTTTTCCTCTAGGATTTTGCCTGTGCTTAGCTCCATTTCTTTTTTATCCTGAAAAGCTCCCCAGTCCTTAACAATTACAAGCATACCCATAACGTGATTCAGTCACCACTATGCTTGACAATATGGAGAGTGGTCCTCTATAATGTGTTGTATTGGATTTGTACAGGCTTCCTTCTTTTCACTCTGTCAATTAGGTTAGTACTGTGGAGTAAATACAATGTTGTTGAGCCATCCTCAGTCCTCCTATCACAGCCATTAAACACTAACTGTTTTGAAGTCACCATTGGCCTAATAGTAAAATCCCTGAGGGGTTTCCTTCCGCTACGGCAACTGAGTTAGGAAGGATGCCTGTATCTTTGTAGTGACTGGGTGAATTGATACATCCTCCAAAGTGTAATTAATAAATTCACCATGCTCAAAGGGATATTCAATGTTTGCTTTTTTTTACCAATAGGTGCCCTTCTTTATGAGGCATTGGAAAACCTCCCTGGTCTTAGTTGTCGAATCTGTTTGAAATTCATTGCTCGACTGAGTGGCCTTACAAAAATGTTTATGTGTGGGGTACAAAGATGAGGTAGTCATTCAAAAATCATGTTAAACACTATTATTGCACACAGAGTGAGTCCATGCAACTTATTAAGTGACTTGGTAAGCATATTTTTACTCCTGAACTGATTTAGCTTGCCATAAACAAAGGGGTTGAATGCTTAGTGACTTAAGACATGTCAGCTTTTCATTTTATATTAATTTGTTTAAAAAAATCTAAAAACATAATTCCACTTTGACATTATGGGGTACATTATGTGTAGGCCAGTGACAAAAAAATATAAATTTAATCCATATTAAATGCAGGCTGTAACATTTTTTTTTTTAGAAAAAGTCAAAGGGCGTGAATACTTTCTGAAGGCACTGTATGAGCTACACTGAGAGGCTTGTTACATTGCAGAATGTAAAACCTTTGAGCTTGCTTTTTACTACCCAATTAAATGTTTTCCAATTATATTTTGAGTAGAGGAAGAGTAGAGTACTCACTGTGCAAGTTCAGAATGTTGTTCCCCCTCCGAATCTGTAGAGGAGGCACCTGTATAAAATATAAAAGAAGGTGATATGCAGCACACTAGTAGGGATGATCTTAGTATGATTGTCTATATTAAATGTTTTAACTTAAAATTAAACATTTGCACCAGAGGAGATACCAATTAAATAGCAGTAATACTTTTTAGGTTGTATAGTAAGTATTTATGTGACGATGCACTCTAGATCGGTCACTTGACTTGAAGGTCGAAACTCAATGGTCACCTTCGACGTAGATTTCAGCCGACGTAGAGCCTGTGCCGTAGAAGTTGGATGCAAAGCAAGAGTACCGCCCTGTGTCTTCCTCGAATGCCTCGGCAATGGTCAGAGAGTGCAACTCGCCGTTGTTGATGATCTGAATGTCAGGGCAGTTCTCCAGCTCCTTCCCCTCACAAAACCACCTGGAAAGCCACACAATACATATGCTCCTTTTAGTGTCATTACATTAGCTATTCAGCCCATTGTGCGTAATCGCTGTATAACATCTAACTGCTTCCAACTTCAAAATATACACAGAGTGTACAAAACAGTAGGAACACAGAGTCGCACCCCCTTTCGACTTCAATGTTTCCCAGAGTTGTGTCAAGTTGGCTGGATGTCCTAGGGTTGTGGATCATTCCCAATACACACGGGAAACTGTTGAGCGTGAAAAACCCAGCAGCGTTGCAGTTCTTGACACACTCAAACTAGTGCGCCTGGCACCTAATACCATACCCAATTCAAAGGCACTTAAAACTTTGGTCTTGCCCGTTCTCCCTCTGAATGGCACAAATACAAAATCCATGTCTCAAGGCTTAAAAATCCTTCTTTTTAACCTGTCTCCTAAAAAATATCTACAGTGATTCAAGTGGATTTAACAGGTGACATCAATAAGGGATCCTAGCTGGATTCACCTGGTCAGTCTGTCAAGGAAAAAGAGCAGGTGTTCCTAATGTTTTGTACACTCAGTATAAGTTAAATGAAGATCAAGTTGAGTTGACAAATATATATATATATATATTCTGTATTGGCAACTCTCTTCCAGTCATAACTCATTAGCGTATGTGGTGAATGTCTTGACCCAGCTCCCTCCCATTACGTATGTTTGGTCAACGACAAGTAAGTGTAGCTACAATCAGGTCAGGGGAAGAAGTTCTGGTGAGCACTCTTACACTGTAAAACAAGCCACAACCACCACACCATGCCAAATGAGCCCTTAGTTACCACTTGCTATATGCCAATAGTGATCGATGTAAAATCTAAATGAATAATGTTCTGAAGATGAAAAATATACACTACTGTTATATACCTGACTGTGACCAGTTTAAAACCACCTCAACTAACTTAACAATTTTCTATAAATACCCCCAAAAGTTTACAGATTTGATAGAGCAAAAGTATTTCTAGTTTTGTATTCTCTACTACAATTTTCAGTTAAAGATGTTCAAGCATGAATTTACATGAAGTTGTCTTTCAGGCTTTGTGTAAAAAAATGGCTAGTATTTCCAGTATGACATCAATGGAGTCCTTGATCTACTAGAATGGCAACTCCATAAAGACACTTGTTAAATCAGAGATGATTTAACGGCCAAATACTAAACCTTATTATTGTACTAACTGGCATCCTCTCATACCCTGTGTACTAAAAAGCCGACCAGCCACCATGTCTCTGTACTGTAGATCTATTTTGGGAGGATTTTATTTTTTTAAATTTTATTTTACCTTTATTTAACCAGGCAAGTCAGTTAAGAACAAATTCTTATTTTCAATGACGGCCTAGGAACAGTGGGTTAACTGCCTGTTCAGGGGCAGAACGACAGATTGGTACCTTGTCAGCTCGGGGGTTTGAACTTGCAACCTTCTGGTTACTAGTCCAACGCTCTAACCACTAGACTACCCTGCCGCCCCAAATGAGGCAATGATGCAGTGTAAAATATATCAGATAGACATGTAGACAAGAATGTCTATGCGATCTTTTAGCAGAGTTCACCAGACATATGTATAAGTCAGCTACAAAGCCTTCAGACAGCTATAGGCCTAAACGATCCAGCATGAATGAATGTTCTGCATACACAGAAAAATTAAAAATTAAGTTGAGACTATGCAGTCAAATATAAATACTCAGTGTTACAGAGTCCCCCTGCCGAGAGCGCTGTGGGACTAATTTCTAGCGTTTGTGTTATTGTTTGTGCGGTCTGACTCTCACCCATCCTTACCCTTTCTCCCCCTCCGGTGAGAGATCGACATCTCCTCCAGCACATGCCTTCAGCCAAATCAGACAATAGCCATGTGTCTCAACACTGTGCATGCTCTAGCTATGCAGTCTCTCCAAGGGAGTAAATATTACCTGAACGGTGTTATTCCGGTCTGTGAGTGTGGGAAGACATAAACTCAGCAAAAAAAAAGAAACGTCCTCTCACTGTCAACTGCTTTTATTTTCAGCAAACTTAACATGTGTAAATATTTGTATGAACATAACAAGATTCAACAACTGAGACATAAACTGAACAAGTACCACAGACATGTGGTAACAGTAACAGTCAGAATCTGGTGTGGCCACCAGCTGCATTAAGTACTGCAGTGCATCTCCTCCGCATGGACTGCACCAGATGTGCCAGTTCTTCCTGTGAGAGGTTACCCCACTCTTCCACCAAGGCACCTGCCAGTTCCCAGACATTTCTGGGGGGGAATGGCACCTGCTCTCACCCTACGATCCAACAGGTCCCAGACGTGCTCAATGGGATTGAGATCCGGGCTGTTCGCCTGCGATGGCAGAACACTGACATTCCTGTCTTGCAGGAAATCACGCACAGAACGAGCAGTATTGCTGATGGCATTGTTATGCTGGGGGGTCATGTCAGGATGAGCCTGCAGGAAGCGTACCACATGAGGGAGGAGGATGTCTTCCCTGTAAGGCACAGCGTGGAGATTGCCTGCAATGACAACAAGCTCAGTCCGATGATGCTGTGACACACTGCCCGAGACCATGACAGACCCTCCACCTCCAAATCAACGCCGCTTCAGAGTACAGGCCTCGGTGTAATGCTCATTCCTTCGACGATAAACGTGAATCCGTACATCACCCCTGGTGAGACAAAACCGCAACTCGTCAGTGACGAGCACTTCTGCCAGTCCTGTCTGGTCCAGCGATGGTGGGTTTGTGCCCCCATTGTTACCGGTGATGTCTGGTGAGGACCTGCCTTACTGCGAGGACGATCAGCTGTCCGTCCTGTTTCCCTGTAGCGCTGTCTTAGGCGTCTCACAGTACGGACATTGCAATTTATTGCCCTGGTCACATCTGCAGTCCTCATGCCTCCTTGCAGCATGCCTAAAGCACATTCACACAGATGAGCAGGGACCCTGAGCATCTTTCTTTTGGTGTTTTTCAGAGTCAGTAGAAAGGCCTCTTTCGTGACCTAAGTTTTCATAACTGTGACCTTAATTGCCTACCGTCTGTAAGCTGTTTGTGTCTTAACGACCGTTCCACAGGTGCATGTTCATTAATTGTTTATGGTTCATTGAACAAGCATGGTAAACAGTGTTTACATTTTTTACAATGAAGATATAAGTTAATTGGATTTTTATGAATTATATTTGAATGACAGGGTCCTGAAAAAGGGACGTTTCTTTTCTTGCTGAGTTTATGTGCATGGGATGCGTGACTACAAAAACCATCGCCATGTACATGTCCATGTTTATCTTCTCCTGTGTGTGTTAACTCTTGGGCTGCTTTATTCCCCTTTAACCAGGGCCGGAGTCAGTGAGTCACAAACCAGTAATATACTTAGAGACGGGTTGCTCACTCTCACTCACTATTGGACAAAGTTTAAAATCAAACAAATCAGAATGCAATACACAGTATAAGCGGAGGATGTTCTGAATCCTTTTCTAGGATTGCAAGTCTGCTACCCAATCTCTAACAAACCAGCGAGCCTATCAAAAGGATTTGCTGGATAGTTCAGCAAAGGTTTGAGTATTTTCCAAGGGGAGGTGGTCCTCTTTGGTGTGCCCCCCAGAGAAGATGGAACATCACAATTGAGATTCTTATCAAGAAAGAGGATCCAGTGTCCAAAATATCCCTGATGCAATCACCCACTTTACTCCTGATGTGTGGCTGATACTTGGTCGCAATGTACATATAGGAGACATCACTGGAATATACTGCCAAAGGTCCATCTGGCAAAGCATTTCAGTTCTAATGAGTAAGGGTCTAATTTGAAAGTATGAGTAGTAGAGTAGCTGGCTAATCTCTACGAAGACTGCCTAGCTGCTGCACCTGTCAAGGCTATTTTCCCTCCAGACTCCCGCCCCAGAGAGGAAAGCCCCCCCAACAGAACATCCCAAAGCCTAGGAAGGCTATGACTGGATGTCCCAATTGCATACACACAATATTAAACAGACTGAGAATACGCACAATAACATTCCCTGACACACCAGAGCTACTAAATCCTAGGAGGTGAAACTGAGCTAGAAAAAGCTACAATCCTTAATTGAAACAATAACAAAGCAGTCACCCTGCCTGTGTTTTGGTAAAAAAGTGGAGGCAGGGGCCTGGAGAAATGTAACCACTTTCAAATGAATAGACATATATGGATGCAAGGACTGACCATCCATGATATCAAAATCATAGTTGTAACCATGTTTTGAGGCTATACAGTGTTTGTTTACATTTACATTGTTCAAAAAAATTATAATAAAAAAAGCTTGTATTTTGGGTTCTGATGGGGTACGACAGTTGAACTGAGCTCATGAGGCATTTATAAGATATATCAGTGGGTATATATATATATAATTCATTTATAAGTCAAAAATGGATGTAGCAACTAAGGATTCTAGTTTTAATACTGAGAGAACATAACCACGACATCAAGAACAAACCCAAGTTAACACACCAACTGACAGATAGCAACTGTGTACAGTGCCAAGCTCTAACAAAATTACATGACACATCATATGAAATACTAAGCGAAGAGGCAAATGCTCCTTAATATATTGATAATGACAAAACATCTAGCGTGGAGAGTGAGCAAAACATGAACTCATACACAAGCACAATACACTGACAATCTATAGAGCCTTCATACATTGACACAATACAAATAAATCAGACAACGTAACAGCACTAAGAACTGACATAAAACACAATATAACATTTCAAATACACACCTATCATATCAACTGTTTTACCAAATCCTACTTTAACGTTTCTAACAACTCAGCCAATTCCATTCCACCACAAGACACTAATGTGCCCAGTGCCACTGCCAGTCCCAAAATGGTGGAGAGAAACATCAGTGACTGGAGCGTGTCAGTAGGTTAGCATCGTCTAGTGAGACCTTCAGCTGGCCCCCGCTTATTCTGACCGCTCAAGTGACCTCTCTCTGTCTATCAATTCAAGCAGGAATCTTTGAACAACGGTTCAAACTAGTACACCACATTCTGTTACTGTTATTTCTTGGCAAATAGGCCACAATCTGTGTCCAGATATTTAAGAACATTATTATGAGCTGATAAAAACCCACTGGCATTTAGAGT
Organism: Oncorhynchus masou masou; assembly: GCF_036934945.1. Lineage (NCBI taxonomy): Eukaryota > Metazoa > Chordata > Actinopteri > Salmoniformes > Salmonidae > Oncorhynchus > Oncorhynchus masou. The sequence goes on from NC_088235.1 coordinate 64,947,815, forward strand.
GCTGCACACAAACACTGCAATGATCTAATGTTACAGACATAAAACAGAACACACAGCACTTTGTCAGCTGTTTGCTAAAATCACCCGTCAAACATGCAGATCTCCCTTGACGTCTTAGAAAACGGGAAACTTTGTCTTGACTATCCCACACGATTGTCACAATCGACATATCTTATGACAAACACAGTGACAGTTGTATTGTCTAACTAATAGCTGATCTATACTTAGGAATTGTGACACTTCTCTGAGTTTACTGTACCCTCTCACTAAAAGTACTGGAGTCCATGGGTATCAGTATGTAAATACCAGCTCAGTATCATGAATACCCCGAGACATATCTGAATATTTGCAAATTCAAGCCCAAACAAGCAAATATTACCCTGAGATCATTTACAAAATACCTGTAAAAACAGATGTTCTTACTGGCCTTCTTTTCTTTGAAACAAAAGAAAGCTATACATTTCAAAATGTGTGTAACTGGTGTTCATATTCGACAATGTCAACAACATTCTGAATATCTTATTTGTCTCACTTTGCATCTTATTGCTCACTCACCCTTGATTCCTGCACTTCTTTCATATGTCCATTTAGATTGGGCTCCCGAGTGGCGCAGTGGTCCAAGACACTGCATCCCAAGACACTGCATCCCAGTACAAGAGGCGTCACTGCAGTACCTGGTTCGCATCCAGGCTGCATCACATCTGGCCGTGATTGGGAGTCCCATAGGGCGGCACACAATTGGCGCAGCGTCGTCCGGGTTTGGCCGTCATTGTAAATAAGAATTTGTTTTTAACCTGACTTGCCGAGTTAAATTATTATTATTATTTTTTTTAAATAATGTCTTCAAAAGTAAAATAATCAAATTGTACTCTGATCATGCTATGTGATGGGTAATCTCCTGTGGCTCATATATTGCCTTTGGAAAGTATTCAGACCCCTTACAGTCTTAAAAAAACCTCAGCAATTTACTCACAGTACCCCATAATGACAAAGTGAAAACAGGTTTTTAGAATTTTTGCAAAGAAAAAAAAAAAAATTACCTTATTTACGTAAGTATTCAGCCCCTTTGCTATGAGACTTGAAATTGAGCTTAGGTGCATCCTGTTTCCATTGATCATCCCTGAGTTTCTACAACTTGATTGGAGTCCACCTGTGGTTAATTCAATTGATTGGACATGATTTGGAAAGACACACACCTGTCTATATTAGGTCCCACAGTTGACCTGGCACCATCCCTACGGTGAAGCATAGTAGTGTCAGCATCATGCTGTGGGGATGTTTTTTAGCGGCAGGGACTGGGAAACTAGTCAGAATCGAGGGAAGGATGAACGGAGCAAAGTTCACAGAGATCCTTGATGAAAACCTGCTCCAGAACACTCAGGACCTCAGACTGGGGCCGAAGGTTAACCTTCCAACAGGACAATGACACTAAGCACACAGCCAAGACAATGCAGGAGGGCCTTCGGGACAAGTCTCTGAATGTCCTTGAGTGGCCCAGCCACAGCCCAGACTTGAACCCGATTGAACATCTCTGGAGAGACCTGAAAATAGCTGTGCAGCAACACTCCTTATCCAACCTGGCAGAGCTTGAGAGGATCTGCAGAGAAGAATGGGAGAAACTCCCCAAATAAAGGTGTGCCAAGCTTGAAGCATCATACCCAAAACTCAAGACTGTAATTGCTCCCTACAGGTGTTTCAACAAAGTACTGCTTTTTTTTTGCCTTGTCATTATGGGGTATTGTATGTAGATTGATGAGGGGAAAAAACGTTTTAAACAATTTCAGAATAAGGCTGTAACGTAACCAAATGTGGATAAAGTATAGGGGTCTGAATACTTTCCGAATGCACTGTATACTCCACTGCTTTGATTGGTGTAACGTTAGCTAGAAACCACAAGTGTCTATACAGATAATAAAAAGGCACCCGCAAACGAAAATACAAGGAACTTATAGTTGCATGTAATTTGCACCTGCATGAGCAGTCATTGTAGCCAATCATTTCACTTCCCCTGTGAGAACCATGAGTATGGGCTGATTTGGCTTTGCTGTACCACAACCAAAACATGCCAGCAAGCCTACCTACCAAAACAAAAGTTAGTAAAAGTTAGTCACCCAGTAAAATACTACTTGAGTAAAGGTAAAAAGTATTTGGGTTTAAATATACTTAAGTATCAATAGTAAATGTAATTTCTAAAATATACTTAAGTATAAAAAGGAAAAGTATGAATAATTTAAAATGTCTAATACTAAGCAAACGAGAAGGCACCATGTTTTCGTGTCAACAGGAAGTATTATTAAAGAGATGCTTTACATTGAAATACCGCTGTTCTTACCTCTTTCCCTTTCTGTCTTCTACAACTCTCTCCCCACCTCGTCTTTCTTCCTCATTTTATAATGCACACCATATGTTCATTGAAGTACAGATTGAATGTGTATTTATAATATAATATTGCAATTATCATAATTATAATGCATGTATTATGTATTTATAACACCTGGATAATGAACTTCTTTCAATAAAGCGTTTCACATTCTCCACTGGTTGAAATTAAGTATCTCATTGAAATACTACACCCATCCAGTGTCCTCAGATTAATGCAGATGAAGGGAGTTAGATATGCATAGGTTCCTTTCTGTATATATGAATTACAAATCAGCCTTTACTTAAATCTTGTTTCTAGTCTATTGCATAGTTACAATGTGTAATCATTGATGTCCCAGGAGCAGGAGTGTTGAAGTGTATAATTGTAATTATACATGCAGACACAGCATCATTCAAATAATGATAATAACTACAGTACATGTATATAGGACTTGCATCCTAGGCACAATAAAGTTATTATTTCTACTCTATCCATAGGCTTCATTAATGCCATTCAGACTTGAAGTTGATACAACAACTATGATAGCTGAGGTTCATAGATCGGCTACATACTGTAGCTAGCTACACATCCATAGTCATACAGTTATTTTATCCTCCACTACACAATAAGCAAGTAAATAGTTAGCTAGCTATGTTACTTCAGCTGCATTGCAAGGCAAGCGTACACTACTGTACATTCAATTTTCAGTAAATGCTTTAGCTTGCTAGATTCTATTCATCCACTGTTTCACAATACGACAGCCTGGTTTGCTGGTTTTCTCAGGAGTCCCTAAAACATTAAACAACACGAATTATGAATTCATTCTCCTGTCAAAACACGAGCTCGCTAGCTGGTTAATGTTAACTAGTCAGCTAACTTGCTAAATAGCGATTTTCGTAAATTAACTTTATGACAAAAAAATATGCACAAATGTTTGTCTCTATATTAACGAACATACTCCTCTCAAATGTAAATGTTTTGCTTGACTCGTTATGACGTTATAACTACTTACATTTGATTCCACCGTAATGTTTTGTCAGCCATCTTCACCCAGGGACGGGTGTCAAATTCGTCATTGGAACCACTCGATATGATTGGTCATATCAAAACCTTTGGACCCAAATGCATAATGAGTGCTCTAACTACCACTTGTGGTGGTCTGGAGCAATGAAGCCATGACACTGGGTACCTCTAAGTCCAGCGGTGTAAGCTTATATATATATATATATACACACACACACACACACACAGTGGATCCTCCTTTAAAAGTTGCAAGCTTACACCGCGGGACTTAGTACCTTAGGTACCCAGTGTCAAACTAAGCACACACATGCTTAGTTTGTAAATTATGTCTGGGTGTTGGAGCGTGCCCCTTGTTATCCGTGTATATTTTATCCGTGTATATTTTATCTGTGTATATTTTCCTGTCCTGCTAAGCATTCAAAATGTAACGAGTACTTTTGGGTGTCAGGGAAAATGTATGGAGTAAAAAGTACATAATTTTCTTTAGGAATGAAGTGAAAGTTGGCAAAAATATAAATCGTAAAATTAAAGTACATATACCTCCAAAAACTACTAGGTAGTATTTTCAAGAATTTTTACTTAATTATTTACACCACTCGTAGCTAGTAGTGATGGGGTAAAAAAAAATTGATAGTTACATATCAGGATATTATTTTTTACGATATATCGTATCGTCTTGACAATATCTCAATATTATTTTTGCGCTAGTTAGCTGTACCTGCACCAAAGCTCCAGTATATTTCCTTCATAGCTTGTCCTCCAACTTCTTTTTAAATATGGAGTCAATTTGTTTTCAGCACTTTTATTTCCATGACTGATCGAAACTCGTTTTCTCATGGCTCCCTCTTGTCCCTCTGCAGCAGACATATGGGGTGAGCAATAAGTTTGGAACATTGAATCGCAATAAAATCACAGTATCGAATCGCAATACATATAGAATCGGGAGAATCGCAATACAGTGCCTTGAGAAAGTACTCACACCCTCTTGATTTTTTCCACATTTTGTTGCGTTACAAAGTGCGATTTAATTGCCATTTTCTCTCAACGATATACACCAAGCACTCTAATATCAAAGTGGAAGAAAAATTCTACTTTTTTATATTTTTTTTATGAATGGAAAATAAAACAAATACATTTCATTAAAGTACTCAACGCTCTGAGTCAATACATGTTAGAATTACCTTTGGCAGTAATTACAGATGTGAGTCTTTCTGGTTAAGTTTCTAAGAGCTTTGCAAACCTGGATTGTAAAATATTTGCCCATTATTCTTTTTAAACTTCTTCTAGCTTTGTCAAGTTGGCTGTTGATCATTGCCAATGGTTTAAAGTATTTAAGTAAAAAATACTTTAAAGTACCATTTAAGTCATTTTTTGGGGGGTATCTGTACTTTACTATTCATATGTTTGACTACTTTTACTTTGCTACATTCCTAAAGAAAAACTGTACTTTTTACTCATTACATTTTCCATGACGTCCAAAAGTACTCGTTACATTTTGAACACTTAGCAGGAGAGGAAAATGGTCCAATTCACTCACGTATCAAGATAACATCCCTGGTCATCCCTATTGCCTCTGATCTGGCGGACTCACTAAACACAAATGTTTTGTTGTAAATTATGCCTGAGTATTGGAGTGTGCCCCTGGCTATCTTAACCTTTCGATTAAGGTATCTTTACTTTTACTCAAGTATGACAATGGTACTTTTTCCACCAGAGATCTTTGCTTGAAAGCCATTTTCAAGTCTTGACATAGATTTTCAAGCCAAATTAAATCAAAACTGTAACTAGGCCACTCAGGAACATTTAATGTCATCTTGGTAAGTAACTCCAGTGTATATTTGGCCTTGAGTTTTAGGTCATGGCGTTGCTGAAATGTGGATTTGTATCCCAGTGTCTGTTGGAAAGCAGACTGAACCAGGTTTTCCTCTAGGACTTTGCCTGTGCTTCGCTCTGTTCCTTTTCTTTTTATCACAAAATACTCCCTAGTCCTTGTCGATGACAAGCATACCCATAACATGATGCAGCCACCACCATGCTTGAAAATAGAAGACTGGTACACAATGATGCGTTGTGTTGAAATTACCCCAAACATGATGCTTTGTATTAATTTCTTTGCCGCATTTGTTGCAGTATTACTTTAGTGCTTTATTTAAAACAGGATGTATGTTTTGGAATATTTGTATTATGTACAGGCTTCCTTCTTTTCACTGTGTCATTTAGGTTACCATTGTAGAGTAACTACAATGTTTTTGATCCATCCTCAGGTTTCTCCCATCACAGCCATTCAACTCTAACTGGTTTAAAATCACCATTGGCCTCATGTTGAAATCCCTGAGCGGTTTACTTCCTCTCTGTCAACTGAGTTATGAAGGACGCCTATATCTTTGTAGTGACTGTGTGCATACTTCACCATGCTCAAAAGGATATTAAAATGTTCACCCATCTACCAATAGGTGCCCTACTTTGCGAGGCAATTAATAACCTCCCTGTTCTTTGTCGTTGAATCTGTGCTTGAAATTCACTGCTTGACTGAGGGACCTTACATATAATTGTATGTGTGGAGTACAGAGATGGGGTAGTCATTCAAAAAGCATGTTAAACACCATTATTGCACACAGAGTTAGGCCATGCAACTTATTATCTGACTTGTTAAGCACATTTTTACTCCTGAAGTTATTTAGGTGTGCAAAGGGGTTGGATACTTAGTGACTCAAGACATTTCTCCTTTTCATTTTTTATTAATTAGTAAACATTTCTAAAAACATAATTTCACTTTGACATTATGGGGTATTGTGTGCATATCTGTAGCACACAAAAACAAAATTTTATAAATTTTAAATGCAGGCTATAGCACAACAAAATCTGCACCTAAGTATCGTGATAATATCGTATTGTGAAGTCCCTGGCAATTCCCAGCGCTACTCGCTACAGTAGCTACACTCACAGCTGACAGTCCCTATTGTTTTAAATATTTATCAACTCCAAGTGGAAATTCCCATACCCAATTCGTGAGTATGTACAAGTAACCTTCGTCATTCTTCGTAGGTGAAACCTAAACGTGTTTCCACTATAGGACAGGAAATTACATCAAAATAGTGGTGGCAACTTCCTCTGTGGGGGCCCTTTAAAAGCCCAATGCAGCCATTGTTATATCAATATTATTTCTGGGTAGCAATTAAGTACCTTACTGTAATAGACTTCCATTAAAATGGGCAAAAGTAACTTTTTAGCAAAAACAACTATTTCTCAAGCAAGAATTTTGCTAGGACTGTCCGAGTGGTCTGAGTGGGGAGGCGAAAACTGAGAACTGACTGTTATTGGCAGACAGGTTTGGAACTCTCTTTATTATTGGTCTATTAACCAATTGACTGCATGGTGATGTCATTATGGAAAGCCGAAACCCTTGCCTTTGCACACCTGCTGATTATAAGGTCCTCTGTAGATTGAATTTTCAACAAGCAACTATCAGGAATTAACACTGATCAAATGTTGTCACACTTTTACAGTGTTAGTTTCATCAGCTGTTGTATAATATGATACAAAACTTTGAAATTTTACTGCACTGGGCCTTTAAGCTGACTTTAGCCACTGTAACTCACGTTGTTTTTTTTAGATAGGATTAGCTAAAGTTAGCAGTGGCTATTTAAATACATTCTAACTACGGATGACAGTTTCTCTTTGCCCCATAAACTTCTTTCAAACGAAGTGTAAAAGTCGAGGTATGTGTTAAAAAAAAGGGAAGATTATCCTTTAAATTCAGAAGATATGAAACTTTCTAACATTCAGTGAGGTTGACTGTTTGGTTAGCCTTACCGGACTTCGGGCATGGGGAGTCCTCGAACAATGCAGTCCAGCTGTACCTTGCTGCCCTCCAGCACCTCCCTGCTTTTCAGTTTTTGGATGAAGTGAGGGGGCTCACAGATGGGGTCGGCTGTGCACACCCCGGGGGTGATCTCCACCAGGGCAGGGCTTTCAGCCTCATCATACTGCTCCTCAGTAGTCCTCCAGTCCTGCATGGGGAAGTAAGCATGCCCAAACCTTGGATCCATGCCCAAACCCTGGACTTCTGATGGCTGAATGCTGAAAGGATTAGTAGGCCTCTCCATCTCCATTTCCGTTTCAAAGTCTTGGAGAAGAATGGTTCGTTCCCTGTTGTCTGCATTCAGGGAGTAAACGCTCCCATCCACTTCACCCTTGTTGGCTCTGCTCCTATGAGTTTTGCATGATCTGGGCCGTATCCTTTTGGAGCTGTTCGCCTTGAACAGAGAGGAGAGCTCCTCGATGAAGTCTGCTGCCTTGTTGAGGAACTCCTTCTTGGACTGGGTCCCCAGGCCGTACTCTGGAGTGTTCATCCCCCTAGGCCCTGGCCTCTTAAAGTCCTCAAAGGCCTCCCTGGCCACCCAGTTGTTCTTCATTGTAATGTCCTGGATGATGGACGGTGGGAACGTCTGTCTGTCTGTCCTCATTCCGTTGTCCTGGATGGACGGTGGGTACAACTCTCTGTCTGTCCTCGTGTTGTTGTCCTGGATGGATAGTGGGTATAACTCTCTGTCTGTCCCTGCGTCGTTGTCCTGGATGGATGATTGGGACAGTGGATATTTCTGTCTGTCGGTCCTTATTGCGTTGTCCTGAATGGACAGTTGGGATGGCTGATATATCTGTTTGTCTATCCTTATCACATTGTCCGGTATGGACAGAGGTGAGAATGACTGTCTCTCTGGGAAGAATGTTGCATGTGTTGGTAGGGGTTCTTTTAATTCCAGGTCAGGCTGGGTGTCGGGAGTGTTGGATGCAGTGGAGGTGACAGAAGGGGTGACCGGGGCTTTGAACTCTGTCCTCTCCTCGCAGGCCTCGTGCCCGATAGCCTGACAGGCCAGGTTGACACTCTTATCCAGTTCTTCCTGGCTCAGGAAGGCTGAGAGGTCTGGGAACTGGGGTTGAGGCTTGTCCTGCCCCGCTGAGTCCTCCGCCTTGCCTTTGAGGGGCACGTAGACCAGGTGCCGCGAGGAGTCGGAACGGCTCATGCCGCTGTGTCTCTGGTGCGCCCTCGCTTCGGCCAAGTAGTTCTCTCTCAAGAGCTGAGACAATGATGTAGGCTGGTTCACATTGTTCTCTTGCATGCTGTTGGGAAATAAGAGGGTTTCAAACTTGAACTTGATTATGACTCATTTTAGTGTGTCAGTGCATAATGTATTCCCCCCTGTGAAAATTCATAATTACACTTCCATTTAAATTTGTTCAGACATGAATCATTTAGAAACTTATAATAAATCAATGTTTCTACATTCATTGAATATTTGACAGAAATAATGCAATCTATGTTCCACTTGTGGCTCACAATAAATTCCTATTTTAGCATTCATTATTACCTTGCTTTTCCCAATCTTCTGTCTTTCAATTGCAATGAAAATGCACAGTATACCATGCACAAATACCACTCCCCCAAAAACTTTCTTTGGAATCGGTTTGTTGGGCTCAACATTCGTTGGATCATAATTCTCCCACAAAATCAGCAAGCAGCCACATGGCTTGGAATAAGGGCACAGTAACAAACCTGACTAGTGAGTGCAACTACTCAATATGACTAATTGTTTCAATGACATACAAAATATCTTGTTTCCATATTCATTGCCCCCCCCAAAAAAAAAAGAAGAAAAAAAAGACTAGAGCATCATTTCCATTTGAATAATAATAAAAGCCTGCCAATGCAGAAAAATGTGTGAACCCAGTTCAAAACCACAATGCATTCAATACGACTTAAAAATAGTACTCCATTTTAATTTCAAAACATCTTAAACTCCGTGGCCCCAGACAGAGATTAGTTTCATGCATGAACATTGGATTGTGCCCAACTTTTCAGTGCATTTAAGATATGTTTCTTTCATCATGTCCAGCCTTTAAACAGCTTTTTGGCTCTGAGTAGTTATTGGGAAATGGGATATGGTACACAGATGCTACTGACACTCAAATCTGTGCAAATAAGAGAGGCAGCAATGCCCTTCTAATAGACCTGCAGCTGCTGTATACACAAATCCTTTGCAAACAGCCTCCAAGCCCCCCAAGTCATATCTAATTATATTAAGGGCTCAGTTTACAAGAAAAAAAGTCCTCCTGGTCTTCTGTGCACTCAACAAGGATTTGATCACCTACCAAAACTCAAATGACACATACAAATCATTTTGTGTGAGTTTATGAGGGTGATACTGAACACTTAGAAAAACACTACGTCACCCCCCTCACAGCCTGGAAATACAGACCCTGGCTTAAATCAGCAGCACTACTTGCCCAGGTTCATGGTAGAATTAATAAGACACATAAGTCACTTCAAATTCAATGATATAAACCCATGCTTGACCAATGAAGTAGGTTTATGTCAGACTTGCTGAGTTTACTGTACACACCAATTAATATGTGGGGCAGCATGTAGCCTCGTGATTGGAGAATTGGGCCAGTAACCGAAAGGCTGCTGGATCAAATCCCCGAGCTGACAAGACAATAATTCTGCCCCTGAACAAGGCAGTAAACCCACTGTCCCCTGCTAGGCTGTCATTGTAAATAAGATTTTGTTTTTAACTGACTTGCCTAGTTAAATAAAGATTTAAAAATATTATTTTTATAAAAATATGCAGTTTGATGTATGAACCCAAATGAGGGTCAATGAACAAGAGGTAATTGGGGTTGGGTGTTTTACCTTCAAATACACCCCAGCGGGCCCCGGCTGGAGCTGGCGGTAATCCTCGGAGCGCACCTGTGCTCAAAGAGAGGGGATTCCAGTCTTCCAGTGGTGGCCACCTGGGAAAATGTGGACACGGGGCAACTGGCCCAGATGGATTCCCAATTTATTGCAGAGTTAGCCTTGGAGTTTACTGGAAAATATGGAGGCAAGAAGCTAGGGCAACCTGCCACCAGTAAAAGTAGTGACATTTGTCAGCACACTAGTTGCAAGTTATTTTGGGGTGACCAGGACCATGTGCCTGAGTGGCATCCCAGTTCATTGGCCAGTGGGGGCGTTCTGGAAAGGGATTCCTCCTCCGGAAGAGAAGCACCGGTCAAAGCACGACCACTCCACTGAATTAGAAGCCCCTTGTTGAGCCTCCGACACACTAGGGTTAACACAGCAGATTACTGGTGTTGATTAACAGCACTGTAAGTGCTCTCTGTGAACTAGCTGAAGGGGAATTATCATAGAGCCCTGTCAAATATATTGACTAATGATTATATACACATACTGCGTCATTCAACTAAGACATGCAAGCACAAATTTATCAGCATTAATAAACCAAACAAAGATCAAGCATTGTTCAAGGGAGCACTGAAATAAAGGCATGCTGCTGGACCTCTTCTTTGATACTAACACAGTAAATACTACTTAATGAATGCAACAATTACCTGCACCTGAGTGTCTTGTGTTGATTTTCTCCTTTTCAATGCATTGTTTAAGCTTGTCAGTGAAAAGCCTTTATTCACAGTACTAATTCACTTTCGAAGAGAAACTCTACTCTGCCCACAAGATCCTACTGCTGCCATCAACCCCCAGTGATTCCACAGGTGATAATATACATCCTTTTCAAGATTTGTTTATTGAAAGTAAAATTGTACATAAGACAATGAGTGTGCCATCTCCAACATCTTCAAAGATGAGCATCACATTACACTTAAAACAGTGCAAAGAGCTGTATCAAATACTTCCATTTTAGCATAAACCACATGTAACAAAGGTAAATCTGTGACAGTAACTATTGTACATTGATCATTTCCACAATGAGACTGGATCGGTTTACATCATCAAGAACTGGAGAGAACACAGGGATGATTTCAATTAACTCCACCTACATCATTTGACATAATTATTGTAACCAAATTCACAACAGTTTCAAAAATGTATCCTAATCAATTGGTTCAGTGACTTGGTACAATGGGTAAGCTAATGCAGATACAGCAGCAACATGGGGAGACTGACACCATTTCTGGAGTCACAATGCAATTATTTATTTTATTTTTTTAGAACAGGGAATAAGAACATTGTGAATCATCTTTGGCATGCTTGGTAAATACGATCTGGTTCAAAAACAAAGGAAATAAAATATAAATGTTGTGGAAAATAGACCTTTAAACAATTACCGACATAACCTATTCAGTTATAACCAAAACTTTAGGCCGTCATTGTAAATAAGAATGTGTTAACTGACTTGCCTAGTTAAATTAAATTAAAAATACTCCTATTTTGTATGCTAACAAGCTTTGTTGCCGTTTCATTCCCATTGAGAAAGAAATTGTTATACAGGACATATTTTATCCTGTAAGTTCCAGATAAACCATTGCTTAAAGTTGCCTAAACATCAAAAATAGAATGAAATGCATACCTAATTGGGTATGTGCCACTGTAGAACTTTCTTAAATTCAAGAGGAAATGTTCCCTCTTCCCAGACCCTAGTCTTTCATTACAGACGTTAACATATCTGACTGATAAAGTGACACAATTTGTTCCTATCCAAACAACTGTCAATATTAATTACACAGACCAGACAGACAAAAATCAAGTGTTCTACACAACAACAGATGAGGAATAGCAGCAGACTGTCATAGTTAATGAATCAGATCAATCAGACCAATAACAGATCAGGGAGGTCCAGGTTAGAGTTATGTTCATTAGGCACAAAGTGGAAGAAAACAGACAAACAGAGGAACCACCTGTATTTGTCCAATCAGAAACACTCCTTTTGTTTTCCACTGTAATTCATGTTTTCCACGGCATACCCTAATGAACATGACCCATAATTGACACAGTATGTGGTCAAACTGGGAATCATGCCCCATCCACCTGGTTAATGGCAACTTGAATATCCCAACAAAGCAGAGCAGAAGGCACACTTTAATGGAGAAAATAAGAACAAATACATTAAACTACATAATACCTTAACAATAAAGAAGATGGATTCATCACCAAAAGCTGACAGAATCATTATGCACCATTATGAATTCACTGTGCTTTTCAAAAAAGAGGCAAAGAAAGCAGTGTCCACTACGACTCTTGCGGGTCAAAAACGAGCCCATGCTTATGCTCACCCACTGCACTCAGCATCAGAGAATCTTAATCGTTCAGTGTTTTGTGAATTTGGGTTGAACCAGGTCGATGACTGTCTGAGCACCTACAAAAAACAACAAAACAGTTATTCACATTTTTGTACATATTTTTCAATTGTCCAATTATAAGTCATATGCAAATGAAGTGACATTTTGCTATTCAAAAGCAAGCAATGTATGTATGCATCATCCTTACTCTATGCAGACTCCTCGCTAGCTCTCTTGCGAGACTGGTCACCTCTGCAAAATAAAAGGAAGCATCGTCAAAAAACAGGGTTGTGTTCATTAGGCACAAAACACAAGAAAACGGTCCAAAACGGGGATGTACAATCTGAACTTGTCTAATAAGAAACGCTCACTAACGTTTTCCTAAAGGACACTACCCTGGGAGAAGTATTATTATTATTTTTGCTAAACTCTGCCTTATAACACTAACCTGGGAAAGCCATTCAGAGAGAGCTCCATTTGTAGTTTCTGGTCATGAGCAGCATAGTCAGAGAGCTGGGATTCCACTGTCGGCGGGTTGATTTGAGGAATGAATCCAGAGAAGAGAGCTGGGGCTAAATGTGCCCAATCTGAAACAGGTAGCTAATAGTCATTATAATGGATGTCATAACACATACAGGGCAGGTGTTTTATAGTGAATGTTTACCTCTCCAACTTCAAGTCGAAGTAGTGCAAATCAGAGTAACCTATATTTCTCACAGTTTTGATTAGTGCTACACTCGTGTTTGACAGTTACATTAGTTAAACATTTCACTAGTGGATGTAACTATTTAGGTAGCAGCATGTCTTGTGGAATTTAAAAAAATTGACAGAAAGGAAAGGGCACCTGGCCGAAGAGTATACAGGCCTTTCACGACACTGGCCATTGTTGAAGGTCTGACTTGAAAAGGCATGGAATGGGCTTCGAGGAGAAGAGCTAAAGGAAAACAGAAGAAAATAAAATAATAATTAAGCATCAACACAATTTTACAAGATGAGTAATAAGCTAGATATTTTGGGTTTGGCCTGCACAGTTGACCAGTCCACTGTACTCACGTATCAGCGTGTTCACGTGTTTTTCTGCAACATGATCAGTAAAAAGCTTCATGAGATCTTCTCGCAGGTGTCGGTTTAGCTTCGTTTCAATGTAGAACTTATTCTTAGAAATAAAGAAGAAAAAATGCTCGTATGTAGGTAGGGTTGCACATTTTGGGGAAGTGGAGGTAGAAACTTTCCGTGGGAATTAACAGAAATAAATGGGAATTAACGGGAAAATATGGGAATGAAAATTAATGCCGTTTAAATGTAGATGTTTTTTGCATTGGATATATTTACCATATCATATGGGAGACAAACATAAACCTTTTACCTTTATCATAAGTAGACAATGGCAAATGATTCAATCATTCCAATAGAAAAAAAAAAAACTTAGTTACGAATTGAACTTTAATTAAATGAGTTGACTCTTCACATGGGATGATTTCACTGAACAACAAAAGAAAGAGAATACTGAATGATCCACTGCATCTCCCAAAAACATTCTCAGACCCACTGGCTTCAGGTCATCTACAAGTCCATGCTAGGTAAAGCTCCGCCTTATCTCAGTTCACGATGGCAACACCCACCCGTAGCACGCGCTCCAGCAGGTGTATCTCACTGATCATCCCTAAAGCCAACACCAAATTTGGCCACCTTCGTTCCAGTTCTCTGCTGCCTGTGACTGGAACGAATTGCAAAAATCGCTGAAGTTGGAGACTTTTATCTCCCTCACCAATTTCAAACATCTGCTATCTGAGCAGCTAACCGATCGCTGCAGCTGTACATAGTGTATCGGTAAATAGCCCACCCAATTTTACCTACCTCATCCCCATACTGTTTTTATTTATTTACTTTTCTGCTCTTTTGCACACCAATATCTCTACCTGTACATGACCATCTGATCATTTATCACTCCAGTGTTAATCTGCAAAATTGTAATTATTCGCCTACCTCCTCATGCCTTTTGCACACAATGTATATAGACTTTTTTTCTACTGTGTTATTGACTTGTTAATTGTTTACTCCATGTGTAATTCTGTGTTGTTGTCTGTTCACACTGCTATGCTTTATCTTGGCCAGGTCGCAGTTGCAAATGAGAACTTGTTCTCAACTAGCCTACCTGGTTAAATAAAGGTTACATAAAAATAATAATAACATACATCTGTAAAATGATAGTCCAGAAACTAAAGCATTGGTTGTCTTCCTCTCAGGCTTCCATGTCTTCTCCCTGGACCTCCTCAATGTCCACCTCTTGAAAATCAGACTGAGGGCTCATCTACTCTGTCACTTTCCAACCTTGTTAAGGACAGCTCATTGTCAAGCTCAAAAAGCCTCATATTTGCCCGGATGGCCACCAATGTTTCAACCCTTTTATTGGTCAGCCTGTTGCATGCTTTGGTGTGTGTGTTCCCTAACAGGGACCAATTGCGCTCTGATTGCGGCTGATGTTGGTAGAATTTGGAGGTTGATTTCGGCAACAGGGGAAAGAGCCTCAGATCCACAAAGTCCCTTCCACCAGGTGGCTGATGAGATATGTTGGCATGACTGCCATATTGCATCTCCATCCCAATGCCCTTGCTTGGAAGTGTACTGTACTTCGCCAGACTGCCAAGAACCATGCCCTTATCCAGGCCAAGGTGGCGAGACACGGTAGTGAGGACACCATAGGCCTGGTTGATCTCAGCACCAGACAGGATGTTCTTGCAAGCATACTTGGGGTCCAACATGTACACCGCGGCGTGTATGGGCTTCAGGTAGAAGTCTTCACGCATTTTTAAATGTATTTCAGAATTGCAGTTTCCTCTGCTTGGAGCAACAGTGAAGTGGGCAGGGCAGTACGGTTTTCTTCTCTTACATCTGCAAGCAGAGTCTGAACATCAGACAGGATGGCATTGTCTCCCTCAATCCGTGCAATGGCTAGTGCTATAGGTTTCAAGCTACTTACCACTCCCTCCCAAAATACATAATCCAGGAGGATCCTCGGCAGACTGATATGGCCATTTCTTGGAGAGACTCCTTCTCCTCCAGGAGACTTTCAAACATGATGACAACACCACCCCAATGGGTGATGCTGGGCAGCTTCAATGTGGTGCTCTTATTCATCTCACTTTGCTTGGTGAGGTAGATTGCTGCTATAACTTGATAACCCTTCATATACCTAACCCTTTCCTTGGCTCTCTCGTAGAGTGTATCCATTGTTTTCAGTGCCATGGTATCCTGGAGGAGCAGATTCAATGCATGAGCAGCACAGCCAATGGGTGTGATGTGAGGGTAGGACTCCTCCATTTTAGACCAAGCAGCCTTCATGTTCGCAGCATTGTCTGTCACTAGTGCAAATACCTTCTGTAGTCCAAGGTCATTGATGACTGCCTTCAGCTCATCTGCAATGTAGGGGCCGATGTGTCTGTTTCCCTTGTGTCTGTGCTCTTGTAGAATACTGGTTGAGGGGACGAGATTATGTAGTTAATTATTCCTTGCCCACAAACAATCGACCACCCATCAGAGATGATTGCAACACAGTCTGCTTTCTCTATGATTTGCTTGACCTTCACTTGAACTCTGTTGAACTCTGCATCCAGCAAATGTGTAGATAAAGCATGTCTGGTTGGAGGGGTGTATGCTGGGCAAAGAACATTCATAAATCTTTTCCAATAGACATTGCCTGTGAGCATCATAGGTGAACCAGTTGCATACACAGCTCTCTTTATCTGACTACGTTCCTCCATTGAGTCAAAAAAACTTCTGATTCCAGGAGGACCATGAGCTGTTGCTATCGATAAGGTGTCAGATTCATCATTTTCACCTTGAATAGAAGTAGAGGGACTTTTGTCAGAGGTTGCTTGTTGTGAGCCATGAGGGAACTTTATGCACTTGGCCAGATGATTCTGCACCTTTGTTGCATTCTTCACATTTGATTTGGCACAGTATTTGCAAATGTACATAGCTTTCCTTCTACATTAGCTGCAGTGAAATGTCTCTACACATCAGATAGTGCCCGTGGCATTTTCCTGTAAATATTAGAAAAAAATTGAGTAAAAATACATTTAAAAAACGACTACAATTCCATGTACAGGTAAATAGTTAAGCAGTTAGACTAAACAACTCCTTTGTAAGATACCCATTTTAAAATGAAACGTTTGGAAACAGGTGAATTAACACTCCCCAGTTAGCAGGCTGAAGCAAGCTAAAAACCCACATGGCAGCAAAAACTAACTAGCAGAAATTGTTAAGTTAGAAATGATTTATACACACTTTGCAGTAGGCTACTATTTACAAGTTAACAAAGAAATCATGTCATATAAAATATAATCACCCCACCCAGTATTGTAATCAAAACTTACCAGAAAGCATGTAGTCCTTGGCTCAGACAGTGTAGTAGTGTGGGCTCAATATAATTTAATTAGTGTGCAAGATCTTGACAATCAAGATCCATGTGATGTGATGGAAGAGGGTTGCAATTCCATTGAATTGGGGATAGTTTAATCAAAATATGCCACAAGACCTAGAATTGCCTTGTGTATCCCACAAAAAAAGTTTCACTGTTATAAGCTAACTTTTTTGATGAATTTAAGCTAAATTCCCGGGCTTAACTTCATGGAAAATGTCCAGAAAACTTCAGCAAATTTACCTGGAAAGTTTCTGACCCTTTGCAACCCTACTTGTTTGAAAGGAGTATATGATTAAGGTCTGCCCTGAGTATTGACGGAGTAGGCTTTATCTGTATCTGGGAAACAGGCCCAAAAAGATTTAATGGAAGGAATATTCAAAGGATGAGCACTTCATCAGGATACATACCATGTAGATGAATACAGGAACTATGCATTGAAGAGCATCTGTGTACTGAGTCTGAGCAATGTTAAAATGCTCAATGAAATTCCCTGGTGGAACAATCTGAAAAAAAAAGAATAAATGATCCGTGTTAATGTACTTTTCAGGTATTTACACAACAAAAAAATGCAGTGAAAGGGGCATACTATCTGTACAGTAAGAAACACTCGTTTTTGTTTTCCATTGTAAATCTTTGAACAAGACACAGGTTCTGTTTTCACTTACTTGTAAATCAGATGAGACTTGTTGAAGATGGGTAGTAATCTTCAGCATCAAGTCTTTGTACAATAGCTCTGAGTGCTGTTGACAAACACACTTGTACACATAACTGAAAAAGGGAAAAGAAAATTAGAATTAAAACTTTAACAAATGTGACCGGCCGGCTCGATCTTATGAGCAAAATTTGAAATGGTGTTTTTTACATTGGATAAAAGTAGCAACTCAGAGCTAGAAATTGGTATATCATACAATACAGTTGAGGAACAATGGGAAAGTAATTCTGCTTTCAAAGTTGATAAACTTGTAACCTCACTTTTGAGAAAATTGTCTTGAATGTTTTGGTACACCTACTGGAGAGCTCTTTTTTGTCTACACCCATTCAAGCATCATTCACACCCTCTAAAGCCTTAGCTCCACCCATCTCTAAACAAACAAATATTTCAAGACAGTCGTAAACGCAGAGCGTTGTCAGATTGTCAGTTCGTAAATTCAGAGCGTTCAGAGAGCACACTGGATGTTCTGGCCGAGGAGTAGGGTTGATCTGAGCGTTCTGACCTAACAGCAGCATTCAAGCACCCAAGCTAATTGGCTAACGTTGGCTAGCTACTTCCAAACACAAATGAGAGAACAGCTACTCTGACCATTTTACTCACCATAGCAGAGCTGGTTAGCCTGTTTTTATGTTATCCAGAGCATTGATTACTGCAACTGTACTGCTGACAATTTAAAAATCAGGCTTTTTTTTGCCAATGTTTAATGACACCGGACATATTCAACGGGTGTTGAGTGTACGTAAATCTGTCAGTTATTCTGCGCTCTGGCACACTCAGACGAGAGTGCTCTGAAATCGGAGTAGATAGACAGAGCGAATTTACCAGCTGTGTCTATCGACAGTTGACGCAGTGACATCATTAACATTCTATTGAAATGGTTACTTGCATAGTGGAGTCTTTTGTTTAGACATTTAGCTTGCTAGCTAAACAATGAACCATAATCCCAACTCCTAATGTCACTACCCTGTATGAATCTGCATGTAGCTAACCAACCAGGTTCAATGTTAGCTAGCTAACATTAGGCTATAACTAGCAATGTAAATGGCTCTGCGATACAAATAATAACAATAACTACACAGAACATACACAATATTAGGTAGTGAGCCAGCCAGCTAACATTAGCTAGCTAGCTAACAGTACACAAACTTGAAATTAAAAGACTTTGACAAAATTAGAAATGTGTCATATCTGAAAATGTAGCTAGCAAGACTATTTTACCGGCATACATGGATGGACGCTTCTCCCTCTCTGTCACGGATGCTATGGTTGCCCTTAGTTTGAATCCGGGGACAGACATTTTATATATCTGCATATTTGAAATCAAATGCCAGAATTTTCTCCATCTTCTTAGCTATCACTCTAATTCCAAAACATGGTCCTCCAGAAAGTAGAAAGCAACACTTATGCAGTTCTGCTACGTGATATTTTATTTTATTTTAAAGCTGCGTTAGAAAGAATTACCTACATATACTGACCAGCTCATGTTATAGACAGAAGCATGCTACATGGCAGAACAGTCCAAAACTCATCTCTCGGCATGTCCAGCCCACTCATTATCTCAGCCAGTCATGGCTAGTGGGAGGGTTTCCGTCTTTTTCTGTGGCTAATCTAACTAGGCCTGTAATTTAACAATTGTATTTGTATTTACAGATGGCATACATGTTTGTTATTAAGGCACATGAAAGTTCACATGTTCTACAAGGCATTTCTGCCCAAAAATGTATTTAGATTTTTTTTAAAGTACATTTACATTCAAATTACTTTCCTGTGAAGTAGTGATGCGCGACATATGCCTAGTTTCCTGAAATGAGTCACAAATGGCAATATCTCCCCTCAGAATGCTCACACATAAGTAGTACAGCAGTTCCATGTCTTAATTTCTTTCAAAGCTACATAAGATATCAATACAGTCAGACAGTTTGTGTCTCACCTGTATATCTGCTCATATGAAATGGAGATGTGGTCCATGGGGTTTTGTATCAGCAGGTGGTCAATGGCTTTCTCCAGGTTCGGCCAGTATGTGGTTCTATAGTCCTCTTCGGTCATTGCATTCATTACTGAACCACAAAACGATAAATATTAGGTTATTTTCATGACAACACGGGCCCGAGCTCTGCCCTGACATGACAATAAAATGAATTCCAAACAAGGACTGTCCGACTGAACAGTACAAGGGTCATTAGCTAAGGAATGCTCAACTCTGCTCTCCATATATCGAGGCGGAGTTGAGCTTTAATAACTGGTTGTGGGATTTGATAGCAACAACATTTAGTCAAATTCAGCCAATTCCTCTAAAAATGTTAAATCTGAAAACGCTTCAGCAGGTGCTGAAATTCATACTTCTAATAAAAACATATTTAATACAACCACCAAATGTTTCTTCATTTGTGTTGCTCAGCGCATGTGCCAATTTAGCTAAGGAATCCTTAACTCCTTTGTCTTATATTTAGGCGGAGATGAGTTTTAATTACTGGTCACAGGATTTTGCTCGCAACAACTTTGAGTCATCAGTTGATTCTTGTAAAAATGTCAATTCTGAACACACTTCGCTGTACCTATCTTTGTCCTGTATAACTGCAGTGCTTCCACAGTGTGGTGAAATTCAAACTTCTAATAAACTTTTATCGAATACAATGTTTCCTCGTTGCTCGTACTACGTAAGCCGAGATTCAATTGGGTCTGTGCAATCCGGTATCCTTGGGACGTCTCTACCCAAAACCTAACTTTAACCCGTACCTTAACCATAACCCTTACCGTAACCACTTAAACATTTAAACTTCAATGGGGTAGGGACATCAAGGATCCCGGATAGCACAGACCCAATTGAATCTCAACA